>NC_044311.2:3483042-3808875 GCF_007474595.2 Lynx canadensis | reverse complement strand
TGCAGCTTACTGTCACATCCTACCATACCCCATGTACTTGACTTCATAAGCATATTGGTAGGAATTAGCATTCTGGATTCACTAGACTCAAAGATTCTTTCCTTCCTTCATCCTTCTTTTAGTCCTACTGCATCTATGTAACAAGACTTGTTGGTTTTTTTTTTTAAATTTTTTTTCAACGTTCATTTATTTTTTGGACAGAGAGAGACAGAGCATGAACGGGGGAGGGGCAGAGAGAGAGGGAGACACAGAATCGGAAACAGGCTCCAGGCTCTGAGCCATCAGCCCAGAGCCTGACGCGGGGCTCGAACTCATGGACCCCGAGATCGTGACCTGGCTGAAGTCGGACGCTTAACCTACTGCGCCACCCAGGCGCCCCAAGACTTGTTGGTTTTAATGTTCAAGTTTTTTCTACCTTTACGCTTTCTTTTGTGATCTGCCAACTTTTGAGAGAGGGAATGGACTTGCCCTGTTATTATCCAAGTTTTTGCCTTATTAATGTAAACGATATGTTTCTGGGAACCTAGATATTGAAGAAGAACTATTTCTTTTCAGAACTACTCGCCTCACGTCAATTTTGGCTAATATTAATGCTGCTTCACGTTTTTTAAAAAAATTTTATTAAAAAATGTTTATTTCTTGAGAGAGAGAGAGAGTGGGGAATGGGCAGAGAGAGAGGGAGAGAGACAAAGAAAATCTCAAGCAGGCCCTGCACTGTCAGTGCCCCACTCCGGGCTTGATCCCAGGAACTATGAGATCATGATCTGAGCTGAGATCAAGAGTCAGACGCTTAACTGACTGAGCCACCCAGCCCCCCCTCCCCGATACCATTTTACTTTTTTGTTTAGCATTTCTTCGTTATAACCCGTGTGTGTGTGTGTGTGTGTGTGTGTGTGTCTGTGTGTGTATTAGGTCGTGACATCACTGATGAGTAAAATATCCACTTAACATGCAAGATAGACCAATGAGGTTTAATATAACAGTATGAAAACTTTCATTGATATGGTTTCAGGTTCTACATTCTAAATAACATTTACAAAATGAGCACTTGTGAAGAGTAGGTGTAGTTTCAAAGGAGAGTATCCATATTTATCTGAGAAGGCTCTAAAAATCACCCTCCCCTTCTCCAACTGCATATATGTGTGAGGCCAGTTTTTTTTTTTTTTTTCCCCACTTACTTCAACTAAAACAAAAGGGCACAAAACATTTCAGGCAGAGACAGTAGGAGAAACCAGTTGTCTTCCAAGAAGTCAGAAACTAGAGACATTTGCAAAAGGTAAAAACTATGCTTTCTTCTCACTGAATTCGTTGTGGCTTGGGGAAAGACAGTCATTTTTAATGGGTCGTTTCTGTGAAAGTGTAATGGATTTATTGATGCTATTTTGAGTTAGTCAATAAATATTTTCAAAACGTTTTAGTTCTAATTTTGAAGCCATTACATCGTGATAGCCGTAGCCCACGTGAACAAGAGACGTGGAGGCCATTCGGTGGGTTATTGACAAGTTGGTCACGTCCTATTCCCAGTTTCTGTCATCTCTCGACTGGAAGTACCAGCGCGGCTACTGTCTCCGTTTGTTGCCATTTTTCACAGAAGTTCCCTTCTCAGTTTGTTTTGGGACGTTGTTTCTCCAGTCATTGGGTCCCATCAGAGTTTCGTCACTGAGAGTCTTCAGAAAGTTTGCTATGCTGTAAGGGATACAGGATAGGGAGACCGGGGATGCTCCTAGTCCTCTATTTGATCCTAAGCCACCATTTCAAAGTACGGAAGCAGAAACTACATTAGTGACTCTGGTAAAGATAACGATGAAGGGGATGCTCTCCTTTGGTTGAGTGTTGCTCTCATCAGAGTCGGTATTCAGCTAATATGCGCCAGGATGTCCACACTAGCTGTATCTGGTTAGCATCCATTTCCATTGATTCCTGCCTCTGCTATGCTTGCTACTTAATAGTATGAATATCATATTTAGCTGTGACGCTCGCAAGGTATGAAAAGAACAACCTGGCGGTCTGGAAACACCGATGAAGGAAATAACATTCTGGAAGCCCTTCTTTTCACGATTTTTTTTTCAGTTGGTAAAGTTGCCAACATCTTGTTTCTCTGCTTCTTTGTTACAGGAATCTATCAAGAGATCCAAAGAGGATGAGCCTGTACACTTGATAGAAAGCAAGACGTAAGGTAGTAAGGTAGACATCCTCACCCGAACATGTCTTTTTCTTAACCTGTTGCCGAGCCTTAATTTCCATCCAGTAGAACCACAAAACGTGGACGCGTGATTTGCCTACTTATCTACTCTGACATGGCCTAATGCCAATATGGTCCCAAACTTTCAGCAAGCCATTCCCACATAAACCTGCCGGGGTGAGATGCAAATATCAGAAAGGATTAAATACCTTAACCAGGAGGTCACTCTCTTGTGTTAGGCTTCCTCTTGGATTTTATTCTTAAGATCATAGGAGTGCTATTTTTTTTTTTTTTTTTTTAAAGATGGTCAAGGTCTGCTGACCATCCTCTCACACATCTGCAGCAGATTGCCTGGAGCTAACTCTAAGAACAGCTCCAAGGAGCCAGACATAAAAAGAATACAAAAATAAATGGGGATTCACATGTTGGTATGGTGGGATCTTAGGCAACGAAAGAGAAAACCCCGGAAATAGCATTTTGTCCGGAAGAAAGAGAGCTTGAGATCTCTGGGACGCTGGAGGGGGTTAAAAGGATCTTCAAATTGCAGGCTTGGAGATTTCCTCAAAATGCCTCCCGCACAGCTGTCCCCTTAATGTACCTTTCAGAGGCTCAGCTGTGGTCTGTAATGGTTTTAAAAGGTTACACTCCCATGTAAGGATTTTACCCCTTTTTTCTGTAAGCAACTGTTACCGAAAGTATCACAAAATAGGCCTTTGAAGTGGGGAAAACTCAAACACCGAAGACATACAAAGAAAGATTTCAAATTTGGAAGATGAATACCTACTCTAGGATGCATTTGGGGCCGGGGTGGGGTGGGGAAAGCAGTGTCCAGTAAATTCTGATGGCAGTTTAAGGGCTTTTGGGGCCGGGCCCTGAAAATGGGACACTTGCAGATAAGACATCACCAACGATAGTTAGGGCTAATTTCGGAGCCCTGATAACTGCTTGCAATTGCATAAACTGATCTCTGCAAGCAGGGGCTCTCAGCGTGTCCCTGGGCTAATAGCAAAAGCATCGCCTGGGAACCTAGTGGAAATGTTCATCCTGCGGACCTACCCCAGTTCTACGGAGTCAGACAGTCTGCAGGTAGGTCCCACAGTCAATTGTAGCAAACTTCCCCTTGGGATTCCAAGCCAGGCTACGCTTTAGGAAGTACTGTCATGGAATGTGTCCCCAGGAAGAATGGCATCAAAGGTCACAGCTGTCCTACTCTCCCCTCAGACGTTTCTAGCTCTTCTTTACCTATTTCTTTATAATTAAATAACGTGTAGCTACAACCGCAAAGGCCGGGCAGAAATTTCCAAAGCAGCGTGGGCAAAGCTTGCCATTTGACAAATAACCTGAACCTTTGATCTCCTTACAGGACACATGTATGGGCTCCTTAGAATTTCCCTGGTGCTGCTCCTCTAGCTTTTTTTTTTTTTAAGTTTATTTATTTATTGAGAGAGAGAGGGAATCCCGAGCAGTTTCGTGGTGTCAGTGCAGAGCCTGACGCGGGCTCGAACCCACTAACCGTGGGATCGTGACCTGAGCTGAAAATCAAGAGTCTGACGCTTAATCCACTGAGCCACCCAGGCGCCCCTCCTCTAGCTTTTCAGACCTGCTTCTGGCTTCATCCTCACTGGGCGGCCACGTCGAATTCCTTTGTTCCACTGATTTTCTCAGCTCCCTTGGTGTTTTGTTCTCAACTCTGCATACTTCCTCCATTTGCTGTCCCTCCTTCCACAGGCCCTCACGATGGAAACAAGCCAAGGAGCCCAGAAGCAGGGCCAAGTCCAGGAAGCCAACATTGCCCAGGAAAGGTAATTAACCCCTTCCTGTCTGCTTCCAATCCATTCTTATTTAAATGCAGGATCTGCTTTCTGATGTATCTAATGCAATTGCCATTTCAGGAACGAAGAAACCCAGCGGGACAGAAGCTCAAAATCACTCCCAAGTGAAGATTCCCAAATGCTTCATCTGGGAGCCAAACCCGTTTTGACCCGCCTGCAAACTCCTCGTTGCCTCCTCCTCGAGGCGTCACCCCGTGTGTGTTAGCCTCTCGTGTTGTCCCTAATGTCCATCCTGTGCTTGTGGTTCGTGGGGGCACCTGTTTGGGGCTTGAGAGTTATAGGTATTGCTGAGTTTGCTTAGTTCTACTTATAAAGAAAACAAAGCCAAATGCTTTTGTTCCAGCTACAGATCACTGGAGAGAAGGAAAAGCCGTTCTTAATCATTCAGCCTGTCTTTCCTCTTCTTTCACATTCCCTCTGTATTCCTTTTTCATCTTCACTTAAGAAATGCCTTCTGCCCCTCCCCTGCTCATGCTCTGTCTCAAAAAAAAAAAAAAATTAAAAAATGCCCTTGGGAAACACCACTGAGGTTGAAGGGGGGGTGGGGGAGACAAAGACGGGACTTGCCCTGGCGTGCTTTGCAGGTCAGGTGTAAGGCAAAGGAGGAAAATGGAACGTATGAAAAGGAAGAACATATTTTTGTGATTTGTTTTTTGCTTTAACCAATATGTTAGCAGGACGAAAATTAATCAGGTTTTTTTAAGCTGAAACTGAGGGTGCAGAAGAAGAGGTATGGTTGGTTGTCTTTATCTGTGTTACAGTAGAAGCTCAGAGAAAGGGGCTCAGGCTGTGGCAGGAAGGATCGGAGCACGATTGAGTCGGGAAGGAGGGCCCGGGGTTGCTGGCCGTGGTGGTCCAGGACCAGCGACCCTGGACTTGAGCAATGAGCTTCAGCTGAGGCTAAGGGCAGTGCTGCTGGTGAGCCTCTCATGGGTTCCTGGATGGCTTCTGCAGTCCCTTGCACAATAAGGGTCTCCTGGCCAATCACCACCTCGAGTTCAAATCCTGGCTCTCTTCACTTTGACCAGTGTGATTTGGGGCAGCTAAATCCATATCTGAGGCTCGTTAGTGTATCTGCTAACGCAGAGTGATTTAATGGCCTGCTCTGACCACGCTGCCTTACTAGGATGTGTTACCCATTTGTGGGACCCGGTGTCGAAGAAGAGGAGAAACGCCTCCTTCAAAACTTGCCGTCTAGACAATTGACACAAAGCGTTAAAGCGAGCACAGGGCCCTTGGTGCAGAGCCCTGTGGGGCTGCCCCGGTCACACGCCCGCCCGGGAAGCCTGCTCTATATAGCCCGGAGGTAATCATCCCTGAGCCCCTGGGGGATGGTCTGGCTCAAGAAGACTCGGATTAAGCCAACACAAGTTGACCCTGTGCCGAGGGCCCGGCAGGCCTCACGCTGCTCTGCACCGACCTGCTGTGAGCAGGTTACAGCGATGGTTTGAAGCACACAGTCTGTTATGGATGTGTTTAAATAGATCTAAAAGCTTTCAGCTTGGTTTTTTCCCCCCCAAGTTGAGCCCCCAAGCTTACTAAGGCCAAATGAGATCACGAATGCAGACTGCATGGCCCATCGTAGAAACCAACCGACGTTTCCCCGTATTTGTTCCCGGGATCCCCCGCAAGAGGGTCAGGAGATCGCTGCCTCCAGGGCGGGCCCTCGGTTTCCGCAACAGAGCCGGGGAATCAAAAGCTCCGTGGCTGCCGCGTGGGACCCTGCCTTTGTACCAATGTCCCCACACGCTCTCACACCTCCACGGCTTTCACCTGACTGCAGTGAACCCGATGCCCATCGGCACCCTCCCCGTTTCAAAGATAATCTTCATGCATAATTCCTGCTCGGCCGAATGACGCCTAGCTATCACCAAAAACGCGTGACCCTTAACAACGACAGCTTTTATTTCCCAGAGCGATGAGCATCGCACCAATTCGAACAACGCAAGCCACGGCGCCCGAGCATTTTCTATGCGTCAAGCGCTTGTTTAATCCCACAATGACTTCCGAGGTGGGGGTTGCCCACCCGTGTTCTAGGAAAGGAACCGGATACTCAGAGAGACTAAAAGACTTGGAGCCAGCAAGCGGCAGTGTTGTGATGGAGCCTGGCTTTTTGGCGGGCCCAACATCCACAGCGTTCCATTCTTTCCACGTGAGACCCACTACCTTGCCAGGTAGGAAAAAAATTACCAATGCGGGTAAATTGTCCCATAAACTTCCTTTCGTTTTTTTGTGATGTAGGTGCATTGGCCTTCCTTGCAGCAAACTTGGAGCTTGGAGAAAGAACCTTCTGGAGGGCCACAGGGTCTCTTGCTTGGCAAGAGGCCCTCAAAGGAAAAGCGTTATTGAACCGCACTGTTTTCTCTTGTCCGAAGCTAACCCCAGCATATGCCTCGCGAGACCTCTGTCACTACATTTTTTAGTTAATAAATCTGGCTAAAAGTTCTCCCCAGATGACTGATGCGAGAGACAAAGAGATGCGTTTAAAACCTCCGAGTGGAGGTACGAGCGAGAAAGCTGCATAAGGTAACTGAGAAGTAAAACACCAAAGGAGGTTTGTGTTACATCAGCTTCTCTCTTTACTACAGCGATGGACGTTTGGGCTCTTTCCATCCTTTGGCTGTTGTCAATGGCGCTGCCACAAACATGGGGGTGCATGCGTCCCTTTGAAACAGCACACCTGTATCCCCTGGATGAATGCCTAGTAGTGCAATTGCTGGGTCGTAGGGGAGTTCTATTTTTCGTTTTTTGAGTATGGAGGAACCTCCATACTATTTCCCAGAGTGGCTGCACCAGTTAGCGTTCCTACCAACAGTGTGAGAGGGTTCCCCTCTCTCCTATGTTGTCTCTTGTGTGGTTCATTGTAGCCATTCTGAAGGGGTGAGGTAGGAGGTGATTGTGATTTTGACCCGCATTTCCCTGATGAAAAGTGGTGATGAACATCTTTTCACGTGTCTGTGGGCCACCCGGAGGTCTTCCTTGGAGAAAAGTCTGTTCATATCTTCTGCTCGTTTTTTAACTGGATTATTTGCTTTCCGGGTGTTGGGTTTTATAGATTCTTTATGTATTTTGGAGACTGTCCCTCTATGAAGCATGGCGTTTGCAAATCTCTTCTCCCATTCTTTAGGTTGACTTTTACGTTTACTGATTGTTTCCTTTGCTACCCTGAAGCCTTTTATTTTGATGTAGTCCCGATAGTTGATTTTTGCTAGAATGAGCAAATTTTTAACCGTTCCTTTTCATACATACGGAACACAAGGAAGGAAGGAAGAGACGTTGTGTAGCTTGGTCGTCTTTTTATTTTAACTTTCATTCCTTAGTTTTCATCGTGAGCCACGAGGGGAGGCAGAATTATGGACATTTGATACAAATAACATGGATCAAACTCCAGAGTTCTAATTTACTCCTGCCTAATCAATTTGGGTTAATAAGAATTGCTCAGCCTGCCTATTCGTATGTCTCATAATTAGCATGCCTCACAAAATTTGATGGACATTAGCAAAGAAATATAACCTATGGCAAGATGGAAAAGCATACACACCTATGCTTAAAGCAAATACCTGTTCTTACGATTTAGTGTAAATGAGTTACATAACTGGCCAAAGTAAATTTACTTTGAACTTTTCTTAATTAAAGAAATGTGTGAGTGTTGTTCTCTTTACCGCGTCTTGGGTCTGGATTTTCTCCTTCTACCACAAGACCATGGGATCGCCAATAGATGTTTAACAACCAGCTTGTCAGAGGCAGAAAAAAAAATTTGCAGCATTTGCTGATTTCCATGCCATAAAAACTCCCACATGGCTGACTTTAGCTGTGCGCATGAAATAACTGAAACGGAAGATGGGAAGAAATGCAAATAATCAACTCTTACAAACGACTATACCCTGGTTCCTGCACACAACGGTCCATAATTATTTTTGAACTGATAGGGACTTTATTGGTACCTATAGTTTCCCAGAGATTTAGCTGACTTTCTTTAATTTTGCGTATTTTCTCAATGTGAAAATACTAGAATATATTGAATTTATTTATCAATTTTTCCTATTGATCTTTGGTGTTCCTGTGGGTTTTGTTAATAATAGCGAATACTTCCATAGCATTTGCTTTGTACTAGGCATAGTTATATGTCCCATTATTCTTTTTATTCTTTCGACAATCCTAGGAGATATTTTACCAATGAGTATGATCCTGTCCGTAGGCTTTTCATAGATGTATTTTGTCATCGCAAGGAATTTCCTTTCTGTGTCTAATTAGCTCAAATTTTTTTACCATGAATGGATTTAAAATTTTGTGATGCTGTTATCTTTATTGAGATGACCATATATTGTATGTTTCTTCTATATTTTGTATATATAGTGAATTGCATTAATTGCTAAAGTAATCTTGGATTCCTGAGATAAATTTGACCTGAGCTGGATGACTTTTCCTGTTTCCATAGTGCCTCACATGATGTATCCATATTTGTCAAAGATTTTTATATCTGTGGTCAAAAGGGGATAATGAACTATAGTTTTCAACTCCTTGAATGTGTTTTTCTGGATTTTGTATCAAAGTAATGTTAGTCTTATGAGTCTGAAAGTGTTTTTCTAATTTCTAAGAGAGTCAGTATAGGATTGGTATTCACCTGTGACGTAATCTCTGCTTATGTTTCTTTGGGGAAACTTAACTACTAGTTTACTAGATTTAATACATATAGAGTAACTCAGATATTCAATTAGAAAAATTTTTTTTTTGCTGTTTATTCATTTTTGAGAAAGACAGCAAGACAGAGCACGAACAGGGGAGGGGCAGAGAGAGAGAGGGAGACACAGAATCTGATGCAGGCTCCAGGCCCTGAGCTGTCAGCACAGAGCCTGACGCGGGGCTCGAACCCATGAACCGTGAGATCACGGCCTGAGCTGAAGTCGGACGCTTACCCCACTGAACCACCCAGGTGCCCCTCAGGTATTCTATTTTTGTATCAGTTTTGATAATTTGTGTCTTTCAAGAAATTCACCCATTTCAAGTAAATTGTAGATTTTTTTCAAATATTTCAAATATTTTTCAAATATTCTTATATCACCCATGAAATTCTCACGGGAATTGAAGAGAACTCCATTTTTACTCCGGATATTGTTAATTTTTTAAGTATATTTTTGCTGATTATGCAACTCTAGACTGGTAGTGTTTTTACTTTCAATATGTCCAGTGTTTCTGATAGAAAGTCAGTTGTTGTTTTTGATTATATTTAAGCTGTTTTAAATTCAAAAATTTTAAATTTTAAATAAGTCTTCTTATTGTAGACTATAATGTTACGTAAAAAAAAAAAAAACACTGGAATAGGGGCATCTGGGTGGCTCAGTCGGTTAAGCATCCAAATCTTGGTTTAGGCTCAGGTCATGATCTCATGGTCGTGAGCCCATGAAAAGCTCTGTGCTGAGTGTGGATCCTACTTAAGATTCTCTCTCTCTCTCTCTCTCTCTCTCTCTCTCTTTCTCTCTCTCTCTCTCTCTCCCTCTGCCCCTCTACCCTGTTGACTCTCTCTCTTTCCCTCTGCCCCTCTACCCTACTGACTCTCTCTTTCTCTCTCTGAAAGATAAAAGAAACAGCATTCGAATCAACAATGAGTTTTTATTACTAGTAACAGAGTTCAGTAAGTTTTCCAGATGTATGACCAGCTTTAAAAAAAACAAAACAAAACAATATATGGGGCTTCTGGGTGCTTAGTCAGTTAAGCATCCCACTTCAGCTCAGGTCATGATCTCACAGTTGGTGAGTTCAAGTCCCATGTCAGGCTTTGTGCTGACAACTGGGAGCCTGGAACCTGCTTCTATTTCTGTGTCTCCCTCTCTCCCTGCCCCTCCTCTGATTACACTCTGTCTCTCTCTATCTCTGTCTCTCTGTCTCTCTCTCTCAAATAAATAAACATTTTAAAAAATTAAAAAAAAAATAGATCATTGGACATCCATTGGCCAAAAATTCCCCCGAAACAAAACCACAAACAAAACAAAAACTTGATCTAAACCTTACACCTTCCATAAAAATTAACGCAAGATAAATCATGAGCTTAAATGTAAATTATCAAAACTCTGGAGAAGACTATAGGAAAAAAATATTCAAGTCCCTAGAACTAGGCAAAAGCTTTTTATTTTTATTTTATTTTATTTTTTAACTTATTTTTAAATATAATTTATTGTCAAATTCGCTTACATACAACACCCAGTGCTCATCCCAAATGCCCTCCTCAATGCCCATCACCCATTTTCCCCTCCCCTCCACCCCCCCCATCAACCCTCAGTTTGTTCTCTGTATTTAAGAGTCTCTAGTGGTTTGCCTCTCTCCCTCCCTGTCTGTAACTATTTTTCCCCCTTCCCCTCCCCCATGGTCTTCTGTTAAGTTTCTCAAGATTCGCATATGAGTGCAGACATATGATATCTGTCCTTCTCTGACTGACTTATTTCACTTAGCATAAAGCCCTCCAGCTCCATCCACGTTGCTACAAATGGCATGATTTCATTCTTTCTCATTGCCAAGTAGTATTCTATTGTATATATAAACCACATCTTCTGTATCCATTCATCAATTGATGGACATTTAGGCTCTTTCCATAATCTGGCTATTGTTGAAAGTGCTGCTATAAACATTGGGGTACATGTGCTTCTTCGAATCAGCACTCCTGTATCCTTTGGATAAATTCCTAGTAGTGCAATTGCTGGGTCATAGGGTAGATCTATTTTTAATTTTTTGAGGAATCTCCACACTGTTTTCCAGAGCGGCTGCACCAGTTTGCATTCCCACCAACAGTACAAGAGGGTTCCCGTTTCTCCACATCCTCGTCAGCATCTATAGTTTCTTGATTTGTTCATTTTAGCCACTCTGACCAGTGTGAGGTAATATCTCAGTGTGGATTTGATTTGTATTTCCCTGATGAGTGGGACCCTTTCCTACAGGACCTTGATGCATAAGTGTTTATTGTAGCGAAAGAGTGACAAGCTGGGAACTACCCAGAAGTTTAAAAAAAAACAACAAAACAAACACTGAATAAAAATTTGGTTACTTCTCAAAATTTCATTTTAGCTTTGGTTTTCAGTGGTTTAATTAAGATGCTCTAGGTGGAATTTTCTTCTAATTTATTTTGATTGGGCTCACTAAGTTTCTTATACACGTGGGCCAATGTTTTATACCTATTTTGGAAAGTCTCAGCAATTGCTTCTTAAAAATGTTGTCTGCTTCCTTCTGTCTCCAATATTCTGGCAATTCAATTAATCATGTATTGAACCATTTGAAATCATTCTGTTACGTTATTTTCTTCTTAGTTAATTGATTGGGGGGTGCCTGGGTAGCTCAGTCGGTTAAGCATCAGATTCTTGGTTTCGGCTCAGGTCATGATCTCGCAGTTCATGAGTTCGAGCCCTGCATTGGGCTCCACGCTGACAGTGAGGCACCTACCTGGGATTCTCTCTCTCTCTCTCTCTCAAAATAAATAAACTTAAAATGGGGCGCCTGGGTGGCTCAGTTGGTTGGGCGACCGACTTCGGCTCAGGTCATGATCTCGCAGTTTGTGAGTTCCAGTCCCACGTTGGGCTCTGTGCTGACAGCTCAGAGTCTGGAGCCTGCTTCAGATCCTTTGCCTTTCTCTCTCTCTACCCCTCCCCTGCTCATGCCTGTGTCTCTCTGTCTCTCAATAATAAATAAATGTTAAAATTTTTTAATTAAAAAAATAACTTAAAAAATAGTAATTGATTGATGATTTCCCAAATTGTCTTTAGTTTGAATAGTTTATAGTGGACTTTTATTTTATTTTATTTTTTTAGTTTTACCAATCATATTTTATTGCTTCTATTTTGCATATCCAATAAATTCTTAACATCACATAATAAAGTTTTCAGCTCTAGAATTTCTGCACGTTTATTTATTTACTTTTAATTAAGAGAGTTTAGTTTTGGGGTAAGTTTTAGATTCACATGCAACTTGGACTGAGAGCAAATAGGGTTTTTATATACCCTAGCAACCTGCTCCCCAGTTTCCCTCTTAACTAACATTCAGGTGGTCATTTGTTATAATTGATGAACCAATATTTACACTTTATTAACTTAAATTCTATAGTTGATATCAGGGTTTACTCCCTGTGATATACATTCTATGGAGTAACAAATGTAAAACGATATGCATCCATCGTTACAGTAGCATACAGAATAGCTTCATTGCACTAAAAATTCCCTGTGCTCACCTATTCATCCCTTTTTTCCTTCCCCAGAAACCCTGGCAACCACTGATCGTTGTTTGTCTCTGAGCCTTTTTTTTCCCCAAAATGTCATATAGCTAAATTCATATGGTACGTAGCCTTTCAGAGCAGCTTCCTTCACTTAGCAATATGCCTTTGAACGTCCTTGTGTCTTTTCAGGGATTGATAGCTCATTTTATTCTATTGCTAAACAATATCCCATTGTATGGGTATACTACATTGTATTCATTACATATACATTGTATTCATTTCTCCATTCATCTATTTCACTGAAAAACAGCTTGATTTCTTCCAATATTTATCAGTTATAGGCAAAGCTACTAGAAACAAAACAAATAAACACACCCAAAGTAGAATCAGACCTATGAATGCAGAGAACAAACTGATGGTTGCCAGAGGGCAGGGGTTGGGGGATGGGCCAAATGGGTGAAGGTAAGTGGGAGATACAGGCTTCCAGTTTGGGGATGAGTAAGTCATGAGAATGAAAGGTACAACCTAGGGAATACACTCAGTGATGGGCCAGTGGTGTTGTGTGGTAATAGACGGGAGCTACACTTGTGGTGAGCACAGCAGAACATCTACAGAAGTTGAATCACTGTGTGATACACCCGAAACTCATGTAACACTGTGTGTCAACTACACTCCAATAAAAAATTTAAAATAAACACCCAAATAAATAAATCTATAAATATTCCTGTACAGGAATTTGTGCGAATCGGCTAACTTCGGTAAATACCAAGGAGCGTGATTGCTGTGTCCTAGGGTAAAGGTACATTTAGATAGTTTGAAACAGCCAAATGGTCATCCAAAGAGCTATACCATATTGTATTCCTGCTGTCGACCAAAGTTACTATTGTTCCACATCTCTGCTGTCATTTGTTGTTGCCAGCGTTTTGGATTTTGGCCATTCTAATAGGTGTGTGGTGATAGCTCATTGTTCTATTAATTCACAATTCCCTGGTAACGTCTGATATGAGGCATTCTTCCCTATGCTTATCTTCCATCTGCGTATCTTGTTTGGCAATGTGTCTGTTACGGTGTTTGGCCCATTTTTTAATCTGGTCGCTTGTTTTCTTATTGTTGAAGTGTGAAAAGTGCATGCAAATGTTGGCGACCAGTCCTTTATCAGGTATGCGTTCTGCAAATATTTTCTCCCAGCCAGTGGCTTGTCCTTTTCTTAACAGTATCTTGTGAGGAGCAGATACTTTTCATTTTAATGCAGTCCAATATATCACTTTTGGTGCTGTGTCTAAGACGTTATTGCCAAACCTGAGGTCATCTAGATTTTCTTATACGTTATTTCCCAGGGGTTTTATAGTTTGCATTTTACATTTACATCTATGCTTCCTCTTGAGGTAACTTTCATGAAAAGCGTGAGGTCTGTACCTAGATTAAGTTTTCTCACATGTAGAAGTACAGTTGTTTCAAAATCATTTGCTTAAAAGACTATCCTTTCTCTATTAAATTGCGTTTGCTCCTTTTATGAACATCAATTAATTACATTTGATCCATTTCTGGGTTCTCTATTTTTAACTCTTCATGTAATCTTCCTTATATATTTATATGTATGGTGTATAATACCACCCAGATTATATGTATACATTTGTAATACATATTTCTATACATTTACTTTTCTGTTTCATTTTTCTCTGCTGAAATTCTCCATCATCTAACCCACTTTTTTCCATGTTTTCCTATGATTTCTTTCCCAGATTTATGATACTTATTTTCAATACATTGTTTTTAAATTTTAATGTTGGAATCTCTATGGGTCTGCTTTTATTGTCTATTTTTGCCTTGGCTCGTGTGTCATATTTTCAAACCTTTTATTTTTTTTATTTATTTATTTAAAAAAATTTTTTTTCAATGTTTTTATTTATTTTTGGGACAGAGAGAGACAGAGCATGAACGGGGGAGGGGCAGAGAGAGAGGGAGACACAGAATCGGAAACAGGCTCCGGGCTCTGAGCCATCAGCCCAGAGCCTGACGCGGGGCTCGAACCCACGGACCGCGAGATCGTGACCTGGCTGAAGTCGGACGCTTAACTGACTGCACCACCCAGGCGCACCTTTTCAAACCTTTTATATCTTTCATGCATCTTTGTTGCATTCTGGACATCGGATTTAAGCACGAACAATAGAGACTGGAATTAATACTATTTTTCACCACAGGGGGCACACGAAGTCTATTGCCAGGAAGCTGAGGAGAGAGAATGGTGCGTTGGATTTCTTCAGGTATTGAGCTGGGTTTGAGCTGTGTGTAGCTTTATTTAGTTTCAATTCATATTTGGTTTTTAAAATCTTCATGGTGAATCTGTCTTTTTTGTTTTTTGATTTTAGGGCTCTTTGTCTTACTTTTTTTTTTGGAATATAAGTATTACATGGCTCTGAGAGATTTCCTTCTTCTTTTTTTAAAGTTTATTTGTTTATTTTGAGAAAGAAAGCACGAGTGGGGGAGGGGCAGAGAGGGAGAGCGGGGGAGAGAGAATCCCAAGCAGGCTCTGCGCTGTCAGCACGGAGCCCACGGCGGGGCTCGATCCCACAAACTGAGAGATCGTGACCTGAGCTGAAATCGAGAGTCGGCTGCTTAGCTGGACCACCCAGGCGCCCCGTGCAATTTCCTTCTGCTTGTGGCATGTGCCCGCCATCTTTCCTGCAATGCCAAGGAGTAGGCCAGAATAGCAGGCAAGCAGAGAGGACTAGATCTATATCTGGGGGGCTTCCAGATTCCTCTTATCGTACATCGCCATCACAACTCTGAAGCTTTCTTCTCACCCTAGCAATGTCCTGGGAAACATGACCCACAGTCACCACACTTTAGCCACGTAAATACCTATTGGCCCATTCACCATTAATGATAACACTGTATGAGTGGTACTATTCTATTCCCACTTAGGAAATGAGAAAACTGAGGCAAAGAGCTGTTTAAAAAAAACAACTCCGCCCAAGTAGCCACACGGCGGGTAAGGGGTCACATAAACTCAAATTCTGCAATCCGTGGAATGAACTTGCTTTCAGAACTACCCCTAGAAAGTTGCTTTCTGTAGTATGAGCACCACCGTTGTTAGTGAAAGGTATCTCATACATATCTCAATCTGTCTTTGCTCCTTTGAGACCGTCAGGTATAGCTGTTTCTTTTCTAAACAGCGATCTCAATAAAGAAGCCCATGTCTGTTCCATTTCTGGGCCTTTTCAGATGGCACCAGGTATCACACCCTATACTGTTCCACTAGCATCAACTGGCTTCTACCTTCTCCTGATCGTCTGCTCTTCATGTACATCTGCTTTCTGGTGCCCCCTGGCTTTCAGCCCTCTGATCGTGGCCTTGGGTTGTGCTTTGGACAGAGTGGGGATCTGGCCACCATTATCCTATGGTCCATCTCATGGAAACTCCATTTCTTGCTGTTTTTGGTCAGTGGAATGCTCTCTCCAAGGCCCTGGGATCCCACATAGGCTTTGCCCCTTCCAGGGCTTTTGGTTGGGACGAATTTAGATGAAAACAGGAATATAGATGTAATAGCTTAGATCTATTCCTTATTAGACATTTGGTAGTCAATCACTTGCTGATAAATATTATTCTCAGGGGAGAACTACATCGGGTTATTGAATTTTGTATTTTGTGTTTCCACGCGTAAACCATTCAGCTATGAATGGAGCTAAATAAAGCTCAATTCGAAAACTCGGAACGGGTAGGTTAGATAATGTAGATAATAGTGTTTCATGTCTCAGGCTTTGAGCAAGATTGAGGAAGCGTTCTAATTCAGGTTGAAATAAGAGTCCAAGTGTCACCTCCTACCAAGCAAAGAGCCACACTGTTCACACAACAAGTGGACATTCCATCGACATTTATCCGCATGAATGTGAAAGGCCATCCCTGGCACTTAGAGAACAAGTATTCACGTGTGGAGCTCTCATTGTCATGACAAAGATTAGAACAAGAACGGAAAATATCGCACCATCCCTTATTTTTCCAAGAGCGCCGGGATGGGTTTCTGACACCTTGTGTTCTTAGGAGCACATTTTCCTTCAGTCGAAATACGGCCACCCAAGATGGCTGTTCTCTCTACAAAGCCGAGAACAAAGTCCACAGAGAGTCATCCTGATTTTCGAGCCGGTGAGTATTTTGGTGCTCGAATAATCTAAATACTATAAGCAACGGCTTTAGTGGTAGAGAAAATACATGGAGAAGTGAAGTATCCATCTCTGCTAATGACCACTGCAGTGCACCCCCATTCCTGCATTTAGTGAAGACCCGTCAGGCTGTCTTTCCTTTTGAAGTTCCACGGAGAGTCACATTAAGGGGGTGAATGCCTCCATTTCAGGTTCCATTTAGGCCACCCTATTAACTTTCTGTTAAAAGCTTTTTCTTTTTCATTTTTTTTTTCCTTCTTTTTTCCCCCCCATTTGAACACCTTCTTGTAAAAAAATCTCTGGCCGGAAGAAAAATTCCTTTTAGGAAACTTTGACTGAAATGTAGAAGCAGTTTTTAAGTTACAAGCCTTTGAAAAGAAGTATAGATTTTCCAGCTCTGTTAAAAAAAAAAAAAGAAAGAAAAAAGAAAAGGAAAGAAAATTCTTTTATCTTGTAGAGTCTTCACTCAAATCTAGTCTGATGGAAAACTCCAAATCTGCATTTACTTTATTGTACCTACTTGAAGAGCAGTGGGTAACATTTTTGGTGAAATTTAACTTATTACTTTTTTTTAATTGAAATTCCTGAGCACTGCAACCCTGGGGTGATGCTATTCGCTGCTTTAGCCTACACTTGCAGGAATAAAAATGGCAGGGTCGTTATCCTGAACCAATTCCCTAGTCGTCCCCTGTGCAACATTTGTAAAGAAATCACTTGGCATCTCATAGAGGCCCGCTAATGGCTTAAATTATGATTAGCTAGAGCAGCCAGTAAAGGGGTAATTCGAGGATGCTCATTAGGACCTTCTGCTCCTAAATACCAAGTGTGCTATTTCTTCTTATTGTAGCTTAAGTCCTTTGCATGCTGAGGACTTCAGGGAGGCTTTTGTAGTCATTTGTGGATGTTCAGACCCCTGGGAAGTACTCACTCTGAAGAATTAAGATCACATTAATGAGAATCCTGTAAGAGTGATAGATTAGTCCTGTTTTGAGAAGCTTGGTATAACTGAGATTATGTTCATTTAAGTCTTGATGATGAAAGTTCTTCGGTCAAGGGAGGTGATGAAGGATGCTCTTAAAAAGGAAGTATAATCTCCAAACAAAGTCTGTTCATGGGGAAACCACACTCTCTGGACAACATGGATGGGTTGGTCAGAGTGGTAGGGATGAATTTATAAGGGGGGCAAGGGATCCTATACACCAGCCAAGAAACCTAGGTTCATCCATAGTCCTTAAGTGGTGATGGAAGTGTCTATGGAGGAAAATGATGATATATTTGACTTGGAAAGTGCATTCCGACTAGGAAAGGTCAGGGAGGGTAGATCAGAAGGAGCAAATATGGGAGAAAGAAAGCCCATCAAGTAATCTGGGGGCACCCGGGTGGCTTAGTCAGTTAGGCATCTGACTCCTGATATCAGCTCAGTTCATGGTCCCAAGATTTGTGGGGTCAAGCCTGGAGTTTGGCTCCACACTAACAGCGTGGAGCCTGCTTGGGATTCTCTCTCCCTCTCTCTCTTCCCCTCTCCTACTTGCTCTCTCTTACTCTCAAAATACATAAACTCTAAAAATATTTTTAAGAAACTTATTTAAAAAAAGAAATGTGTAATCTGGATGACGGATAACAAAACAGTTAGAGCAGTGTCTGAGAAGGAAGGGATGGAGTTAATACACTTTGGAAATAAAGAATATGATATCGTTGGGGCACCTGGGTGGCTCAGTTGCTTAAGCCTCTGACTTCGGTTCAGGTCATGATCTCGTGGTTTGTGGGTTCCAGCCCTGCATTGGGCTCTGTGCTGACAGCTCGGAGCCTGGAGCCTGCTTCGGATTCTGCGTCTCCCTCTCTCTCTGCTCCTCCCCTGCTTGTGCTTTGTCCCTCTGTCTCCCAAAAATAAACATTAAAAAAATTAAAAAGAAAAGAATATGATATGGTCAAAGATGATTTGAAGATTTTAAGTGGGTAGAAGGAGAAATTGCAGACATAATTTTCAGTATGTTTATTGAGTAATAGCATAAGATGCTGTAGAATGCTCACCTCCCATATCAAATTGATTTGTCATATCAAACTGGATTTGTCCTTCAGGTTGCCCCATCTTAAAACACTTTGATTTTTTAGACAGGGATATCAGGACGCTTCCTAGAGCTTGTCCATGAATATAAACTTTTGTTCATGTGTTTACTAAATTGTACGCATTGGAAGAGATGATAACATAGGACAAATAAAAGACAGGCTTTCAGAAACTGTTTATTGAATAGATTGACCAGGAAATAATCACCATCATCGTCATCATCATGGCAATGCCTTTATTATAGTGTTTACAGAATACATCTCACATGCATTATCTCACGTGACTGTAGGTGAGCCGGGTCATTTTGTAGTTGGGAAGACTGCGGAATGGTGAAGGAATGTTCTCAGTGTCGGAGCGCTGACCAAGTTGGCTCTACCTTGGCCCTCCATCTTGTTCATGGCTGCCAGTGATTCCACTCAGGGTCATGTGTTCCATGCCTCAGGGAGCTTAATGTATATTCTGACTGAAATGTGGGGAAGCTAAGGGCAACCAGGTGGCTCAGTGGGTTAAGCGTCTGACTCTTGGTTTCGGCTCAGGTCATGGTCTCATGGTCTGTGGGTTCGAGCCCCGCATGGGGCTCCACACTGACAATGTGCTGACAATAGAATTCTGTCTCCCTCTCTCTCTGCCCCTCCCCTGCTAACTCTCTATCTCTCTCAAAATAAATACGCATTTAAAAAAAAGAAAGAAAGAAATGTGGGAAAGCTTGTTCTGATCGTGCTACTGTAGTTCACAGACGGCTCCACTTTAGGTAACTACCCTATGACCTCACCACCATGCCCTTTGCTCCATAAAAGCTGGGGATTAAGGCCCAGACGTGGTGGAGAATGGGGCTGGAGAACAGCTGCATAATTGCCTGGATCATTCATCCACCCACTTCCCCCATGTCAGTAAGTTACCCTGAATAAAACTGTAAACAGTATGGAGTGACTCACATCATTTTTTGGTTTCGAATTGCCTTCTCAGTGTGGAAGATACTGACTCTCTTCCAACTTCTAACGCCCAAGGTCACGAAGCCTGTAAATCTAAGGGGTTTTCAATATATCAACTGCCTCATCAACTGATGTTGGAACTGATACTGGGGATTCAATGATCTTTCCAGTGTTTTCCAGCATCAGCTGGGTAGTCTAGCATTGTTAGGGGTATTTCTCATTGGACATTTTTATACGGGAGTTCTTATTAATGGTCCATGTTTCATGCTAGAACATTCTAGAACATGCTAGAACATTTCTAGAAATGTTACCCCTTATAGTTATAATATCAACAGTCAATTTGCCTTTGTTTTTGTTTTTCATTAATCTAAGTTAGGTGAATTTATTATCCATTAATTTGGCACAGCTAATTCCACTGTCTCCATAGATTCCCAGATAGCAGGGTTATAATCCCCCTAATCATATACTGACATTTCTTTGTCACAATATCAATGAATCTTATGAAAATTACAACAGTGTAAAAAAAATACACCCCTAAAAGTTACGTTTATTCGCAAACACATTAAGATGAGTAGCATTGAACAGTAACATAATAGTTTCACTTAAAATTATCTTAAACAATATAATAATAAGGCACACCATCATGAAACTTCAAAGGAAGGACCAATTAAGGATGAATAGGTTAATTGGAAGGGCCAATTAGATTTTCAAAAAGGAGAAGTTTCTCAGGTGGATAAAAAGGGAAGGGCATTGCAGGCAAGGGAAGAACGAGCACAAGGGTACATGAGATATGCAATGGTGTGGCAACTGTGGAAGCCACTTGTAGTTGATTGGAGCTGAGGCAGACAATATGAAGAGAGTCAAGGTAAGCATTAAGACTACAGATCCGGCCATCTGATATGGTAACGTCTAGTGCCGTACTGTTGTTCGGGTGAAATAAAATAAAAAATTCCATTTCTCAGTCACCCTAGCCACATTTCAAATGTTCGATGGCCATGTTTGGCTCGTGGCTACCATATTGGATAACATAGAAATAGAACATTTCCATTACTGCAGAAAGTTCTTTTTGGTACATCTCGGATAATGGACAATGGTCATGTGACAGCTTTGTAAGCCCCTAAATCGTGTGAATGGAGACCGAAGGACTCGTAAATGAGAGATGTGAACTTCTCAACCATCTCATCAGTCTCATCTTAAACACACTGTTTTATCTCCCTCGTATTTATCCAGATTTACTTAAGCTACTATGTATATTTGTATAGCATTGTAAATGCATTGGAGTTTTCATCTTCACATAGATACAGATGTAAAAATCATAGCCAATACATACAAAACCCACAGAGAACATAATTTCTTACCAAAATATTTATAATAAACACAAATGCATAAGTTTCCAGAGGAGCAAAATTGATAGATTAATATCCTATGGTTAGTAAGTGAAGCCTTTGTTTTCCCCCTCACGACGGGCACCTGGGCTCACAAGATCATAAAGTACCCTTGGATCCGGATTGAATTTTAAAGATTCTGACAAACTTCAGTTGCCTCTGTCCTCACTTCCAGGGTGTTATGGTATTCAACAATAACAATGTGGTGAAATGGCCACGTCTATTCCCCCCCCAAATAATTCAATTATGTGAATCCTGAAAATCTGATATCTGGCTCAGGAACGAGGGACAGAAGGCACAGTGGTTGCTCTGGGCTCTGGGAAAGTTTTATTTTCTCTCCTATTAGAGGAGCACAAGACAAAAGTGACTAATTTTCTTTCTACTACCCAACGCCTGGATGCCCCTCCTGGAACGTCTACACTCTGAGGTGGCAGCCCACCCAGGAGAATGGCAGAAGAGGAGAGCTGGAGGCCTTCCCTTCCACGGCTGGAGCCACCTGCCTCATCCAATGAGATCGTGAGGATTCTATTTTTGTTTAGAGCCAGCGATTATAATTAACTTAATTTTGTGTGCTGAAGAAGGACACATAGTACTACAGATCCCCCCCCCCAGCCCCCAACCCCCCGGGGACACATATATCTTTAACTACACGTAACAGATAACCCAAAGGGAAAGAAGGCATTCAAATTAGATAAATTGATATGTGCGAAGGCATAGAGGTCCAAAAGTCTGGAATATTCAAAGAATGCTCAAGGTTCGTTAGTTGTCAGAAATGAATAATTATGGCAGAGTCGTCGTAGGTGAAGACAGGCAGGCAAGGGGCAAAACAGGAATAGATTCTGGAAATCCTTGCTTGGCATACCAAAGACTGTAGGTTTTACCGCAGAAGTAAAAGAGTGAATTCTATCAGCCGTCCCCAAAGCTGGTTGGTAATCTCCCATTTGAGTGACATTCATGGAGGCCTTGCGAGAATAAGTTTTCGGGCTGAATCCCTTGTTCCATGTGACTTTCAGTCACAACATACTGTTACTGTCCGCGTGTATTGTTTCCAACAATTATATTAGGATATTCTACTATGCTAGTAAGAAATAGAGGTGGTGATTTGGAAGATAAGTGGGAGAGGGACTGTTAAATCCCAAACAGCTTCTGTAAAGGTCAGTTTGCCAAAAGCGTATCTTTGCAATTCCCCAAAAGGCTTAGACATTCCAAAGCTCCTGTATCCTCACGAGAGAAACCGTAATGGTAAAATAAAAGGCTAGATGGGCCTGTTATCTTAGATAGAAAAGGTACGTGTTTTAGTTCACGACTTCTAACTTTAGAAATGACACCGACAAAAAAAAAAAAAAAAAAAAAAAACCTCAGGCAAAGAGCACACACAGTATCCCTGAAATGCAGGCCTTGAGACAGGAGTGAAAAGATCTAATTCATTTGAAAAATTATTCCTGCTCGCATGCGGGGACAATTCTAGCTTTTAGACACATTTTCACAGTGTAAGGAAAACTCTGGCCTCGGTGTATGCTTTAAGCAGAAAGTGTTCCTGCCTCTTGCACTTAAGCTATTACTCAGTCATCACTAATATGGGTATGGGCTTTAAAAAGCACTTTCAGTCTTGCTGTGTTAATAATTCTGTTGTTTGTGAACAATAGAGTGCATTTTTCAGATGGTACATTCGAGGCTAAAGAGGTACAGTCCTTCACTAGGAAGCCAAGGATTTTCTTGGAAAAGCTCAGGGTCATCACCAACGAAATACTCCCTGTTAAATACATACTGTGTGCTCAGCATTATGTAAGATGCTATGGGGGGGGGGGGCGGGGGGAGGACACCAGCATAGGGTTAGCGCATACTGGGTTGGATAGCGTCCCCCTCCCTTAGATGTCCACTAGGAGCCTCAGATGGTGACATGATTTGGAAATAGGACTTTTGTAGATATAATTAGTTAGATTAAAATGTGGCCATACTACACTGAAGGCATGCTACCTACAAGGTAGTAGTCATACAGGGCCCTATTTCTAAATAGCCAATGACCCGTATCTTTGTAAGAGAAAGGAGCAAGAGACCCTGAAACAGAAACACAGAGGAGACAAACAGGGGAGACTGCCACGTGAAGACCGAGAAATCAGAAGCGATGCAACGATAGACTAACAAATGGCAAGATGGCTGGCGATCGCTGGGAAGGAGGCATGGGATGGGTCCTCCCCCAGAACCTCCAGATGGAAGCCACTCTGCTGACACCCTGATTTTGCATTTCCGGCCTCCTGAGCTGTTGGAGGATAAACTTCCATTGTTTTAAGCCGCTGGGCCTGGAGTCATTTGTTATGTTAGCGCTAGGAACCTGTATTCAGAGAACGGCTCAAGGAGGGCTGGGGGATCCAAAGACAGCTTCCACGTGGCAGTGGAGCAAAGTGGAGGGCTTTGAAGTTTCAGCTGAAGTTGGATTGATGCAGAGGTTCAAGAAGGTTTTTCAAGGGCAGAGAGATTGGAATTCTGAGCCAGTTCTATGGTCTGAGCAGTCAAATGCTGGTGCATCTGCTGAATCGTACCTTTTCTGCACAGGACTGCTGCATCTGTTGTGTTTCAGTATTCTATACCCTGCCAGGATTCATGCACATAATGCCCACTCTGCTCGTTATGGTCACCCTATGGCATAGGTATCCCCTCCCTTATTAGTGTGAAGAAGGAAATGATTCTCCGGAAGCTTAAATGCTTTTTCTTCAAAGTCACAGAACCAGGAATTGAGGACAGGGAAATAAATCCTACACGTTTCCGACTCCAAAGTCCATGGGTTCCCACTACTCGGTTGTAGAATGATTCCTCCTCCTCCACTCCCCATTCCTTCTCTTCCTGTCTTCCTTTGAATTTGTTTAGTATCTTTATAGAAGATCAACATCGCCACTTAGAACAAGAATTGTATAAGACACACATCTCAGTGAGGATGCACCAAGTTCATGTCTTTCTGAACATAAGAAGGTTGTCAACCCTGAATATGTACATGCATTTGGTAGGAGGAACTAAGCATATTCACTATGGCCACGGGAGTGCTATGGCTTTTAGGAGCGGTCTTGCTCTTCGGCTTTGAACTATACAAAAGTCCACGGTGATTGCCCATTTATCTCTATCCTGCTAAGCTGAGGGTTCCCCCGGGGGCACAGGCTCTATCATCACTGTTGCTATCCTCTCGGTGTCTGGCTCTATAACCTGGCACATAGCATGTGGTCAGTAAATATTTTCTTGAATGAATGAATACATGGATGAATGATTACGTAGCATGATAGATAATCTATGTTCCTTTAGTTCCTACTGATTCTTATTCCTCAAATGGTTGATAATACGCATGAAACATCGAAGCCATATTTAAAATGGAGGGTTTTTTTTTTTTAATGTTTATTTATTTTTGAGAGAGAGACAGAATGTGAACAGCGGAGGGGCAGAGAGAGAAGGAGACACAGAATCTGAAACAGGCTCCAGGCTCTGAGCTGTCAGCACAGAGCCCGACGTGGGGTTCGAACTCATGAACTGTGAGATCGTGACCTGAGCCGAAATCGGACGCTCAACTGACTGAGCCACCCAGGCCCCCCTAAAATGGAGTTCTGAATGCAAACACATTTTCCTAAAAATTATGAAATATTTACTATTTACATGTTTAGTAAAAATCTAATTTTCTTACAAAAAGAAGATGTCCAACTTCTTTCTGCCTTGACATGATTCTCCTAAGTATCAGGTTTCTCTTACTTTCCTTACCCTTCTCTGCCATTTTATTAGTAGTCTAGACATAACACACAGTTAATAAGGAACTCCTTGGTATACATGTGTAAAAGCACACAAAAAAAAAAAAAGAAAAGAAAACCTGGTTAAGAAGCCATACAACCTTTCTGCTAAAACCTTAATTCCTATTTTAATGATTAATTTATACAATCCAGAATGTAAACCCATTTAGAAAGTTTTCTGATCATTTAAACCAGACCTTATCAGGGCCATTGTATTCCCATCATGTGTCTGTGAACCAGTTGGCCCAAACAGGATGGCATTAAGATAAGGAAACAATATGCATATGCAAATTGCCCAAATAAAAATTACGTTCTTGGACACGTTAAACAGGAGATATGAGATATAACGATGAGCTGACGTACAAAATATGTTCATTTATTCGGAAAAAACATGCAAAAACATGTCACAAACACGACCTGGTGTGCTTATTATCCACTAAAGAAGCACCAGAGAGGACGAACTACAATGCTCGTGGCTTTATTTTACATTACGAGAAATATAAAGCAGCATCCTTTTTGCAATTTTGATGTGGAAAAGGCCCAACTCCTTTCTTCTGCCAATGGATCAAAAAGCCAAATGTGCTAAAAGTCACTGGTACCCTGATCCCAATGACAGCTGCCGTGATTCTGCCGTAGAGTCAGATGGATCCGTGTGTGGGTTTTCCTTCTCTCCCCTACCCCTCTCCTGCTGCGTCTAGATCTCTATTATTTCTCTAGATCTCTTTTATTGTAAGTTGACTCTTCGAACATGTTTCTTTGTCTCAGCCTGCTTATTTACCTAAGCCGTCTGGTCCCCTTAGGTCCTCTGGCCTCTTGGGGAGATTGTGAATAAGGCAAGAGCATCCCCTGGGACGTCAGAAATTGTTTCCAGGAGTGGACTGGGGCCCAGTTTCCCCTCTTCCACCCATACTGCTTTGCACAGGTTAAGGAAGAAGCCAGTTTCCCGTAGAGAACTATTTTCTTGCATACAGGGGAGATGTGTCATGAAAATGGCCTCCCGGGAACTGAAAAGAAAGGAAAGATTTTTTTCCCCCCTGCCTGTTTTGTTCCAGACATTGTTCAAGGACGCCAGCAAAACTCTGGGAAGTAGGCATTATTATCTCTGTTTTTCAGATGAGCCAGTAATTTGCTCAAGGTCATACAGATAAGTGGTAGGTGTAGAAGTTAAACTTGAATTTATCCATCCTCAAAACTCTTTCCACCATACCTACTGACCCAGGAATATATCTCCAATCAAGGCAAAGCAAATAGTATCATCCCATCAAGCATCCTTACACAAGCCGACTAGGAATCATAGAACCAGAGTACTGGTGGGGAGCTTCATAATCATTCAATCTAGTCTTCCCATTGCCAGATGAACAGTGTGGCTCCAAGAGATTCGGTGTCTCAAGCAAGGCCCTGTGTTACAAATATAACTCCAGTCTTTTAACTCCAAGTTTGATATTGCTTGCTATAGACTGAATGTTTGTGCATATGACTCCCTCCTTCTCCCCGTTCACGTATTGAAAACTAGTCTCCCACATGATGGTGTTAAGACGTGGGGCTTTGGGGAGGTGATGAGTAGGTCATGAGAACAATGCCCTCACGAATGGGATTAGCACCCTTTTAAGAGAGACCCCAGAGAGCTCTCTTTACCCTTCTGCCATGTGAGGACCCAGGGAGAGGACAGCAGGCCATTTATGAGCCAGGAAACAGACCTTCACCAGACCTTCACCAGACACTGAATCTGTTGCCTGGTTCGGACTCCCCAGGCTCCAGAACTTTGAGAAATAAATTTCTGTCACTTATAAGTCTCCCAGTTTATTGCATTCTGTTACAGCAAACTGACTGGATTGAGACACTCATCCATAATGATATTTCACCTCTTACTTTACAATTTGGTTTATGGTAGAGTTACTTTTTTCTTTTTCTTTTTTCATTTTGGCGTTATCTCTTTTAATCCTCCATTTCTTTTTTTTTTTAATTATTTTTTTTAACATGTATTTACTTTTGAGAGACAGAGAGAGACAGAGCACGAACAGGGGAAGGGCAGAGAGGGAGGGAGACACAGAATCCGAAGCAGACTCCAGGCTCTGAGCTGTCGGCACAGAGCCTGACGCGGGGCTCGAACCCACGACCTGGGTGATCATGACCTGAGCAGAAGTTGACTGCTTAACCGACTGAGCCACCCGGGCGTCCCTTTAATCCTCTATTTCAACTGATTATCTTCACTGACGAAAAAACCCCAAAAAACAAAAATTTGCATTCACCAACCTTCCTGTCTCCCATTATGACCAAGTCCGAAGAATGCCTTAGAAAAAGTGCCTTTGAGATCACCATGAATTCGAACGCACGAGAAAAAACTGCAGAACAATTTGGAGTTTACTTCACAAATTGTGAAGAGTTTTCTTTCTACTTTTGACTTCTTTTGAACCGAGCTGATTTTATTTTTTTTTTTAAAAATTTTTTTTTCAACGTTTTTTTTATTTATTTTTGGGACAGAGCGAGACAGAGCATGAACGGGGGAGGGGCAGAGAGAGAGGGAGACACAGAATCGGAAACAGGCTCCAGGCTCTGAGCCATCAGCCCAGAGCCTGACGCGGGGCTCGAACTCACGGACCGCGAGATCGTGACCTGGCTGAAGTCGGACGCTTAACCGACTGCGCCACCCAGGCGCCCCAAACCGAGCTGATTTTAAAATATTGTCAATGCTCTTACATGCAACTTGCCCGTCTGCTTCTGCTCAAGACTTAAAAATAAAGCAAGAAAAAAGAAAGAAAGAAGGAAAGAAAGAAAGAAAGAACGAAAGAAAGAAAGAAGGAAAGAAAGTCAATAAAATAAAATTGCATAGCTGCTCGACAGACAGACGGCTTCAGTGTTATCTCGGAGCAGAGATTTCTGAAGGTGCATAACGTGTTCCCTTGTTAGCCAGTGTTCTGCCATCTTGGGAACAGTTAGGATTCCACACATCCCTAAGTTTGGGCTCCATAGAAAGACGAATGGTTGAGGTCTCTTACTTTGCTCCCAAATGATGAGAGGAACCGAATGCTTATTTTTCTTAATGGAATTTGAGTGAGTGGTATTAAAAAAAAAAGAATAAACTACAGGACACATTCGCATACATCTCACAGGGCCTTGTCAAAATCTCATTCTCCTTTCTGACGCTAGTCTTTTGAAAAGGGTTATTTGTTTTGACACTTCACCTCAGTGCATTTGTCGCTCATCCCGAACACCCTTACTGACCCTGGGATTGCACTTGGAGAAATTCAAAAGAGGCAGAATCCATTCCAGAGCCAGAAGCGTGATGAACGCCTTGCACAAAGGGTGGTTCCAAACTGGAAAACAAAGTCCAGGTCAGTAGTTATCGCTGTCTGTTACCTTACCACGTGATTCGGTGTCTCCTTTCCCATGGATACTGAGAGGTGACTGCGGCGGACGATGGCGGTCCCTACAGAATCTGTGTTCTCTGGGGCGAGTGCAAATGGGAAGAAATGAGTAGAGGTTGACGAGACGGGAGACAGGAGTTATGGCAAGGATGAGGTCATGTTGAGAATAAATCTGTCTGATTCGTCATTAAGTAAGAACTGCAAACCTTTATTAAGTTATTGCCTTAGATCAGTTTCCCTGGAAGCTAAGCCCAAGCTGAGGAGTTTTGGACAAGTGAGGTATTTGGGGAGGAATGGGTGAGAAAAGCAGCATATAGGCCAGGGGTAGGAGCTGTGTCCGTAGGATGTGGTCTCAGCTGGCGACGGGCTTTAGCCCCATCTTATGAGAACTCTGGGGCTACACTGTCCCTTGCGGTAGCCGCTGGCCCCGTGTGGTGATTAGGTGCTTGAAACGTGATGAACCTGGGCTGAGGGGTGTTACAAATATAAAATACATAACAGATCATAGACACAGTCCAAACAAAACGGGAAAACACGTCACGGAGAGTTGTTTCTTGATTACATGTTGAAATGATAGCATTTCGGATTCACTAAACTACACGATTACGAGGGGCGCCCATTTGGTTTTACTTTTTAAACGTGACTACAAGGGACTTTGTCGTGACATATATGGCTTGCGTTTGCTTCTACTGGATAACGCTGCTGTGTAATGAAAATGTGCCTTTATTTTAGCCGAGGGAGGCTGGTACACAGTCATGGAGTATCTTCTCCCTCCTTCCCTTCCTTCTTCCTCCCTCTATTCCTCCCCCCCACCCCCCAATTCCCTAAC
Organism: Lynx canadensis; assembly: GCF_007474595.2. Taxonomy (NCBI): domain Eukaryota; kingdom Metazoa; phylum Chordata; class Mammalia; order Carnivora; family Felidae; genus Lynx; species Lynx canadensis. Next base: position 3,780,167 of record NC_044311.2, on the reverse strand, counting down.
CACTAATGTGATTGAACACTCAGCGAGGCACGGCTGTTTTCCAGCTCCCCTGCTCAAGTGACACACAGGCCTGTGATCTCATCATCCAAACACCCAGGCAAACATATCCATAAATGCACTCCGCGAAGCACGACCACAAAATGCTCCTGACAGCTTGGTGGTGGGAAGGCATATTGGCAGCGGCTCTGCAAAATAAGCAGCTTATCCAAAGTCCAAAAACACATTATCAACTGGCTTCCAGATGCTACCGTGTTTCGCATCCACGGGCCCACTGTGTGGACGGCAGGCGAGTTATTGCGGCTGGACACCTGAACGAAAAAGGACCTCGGCACGTTCCATTTCTGAAGCTTTGTAATTTGCAGGCGCCCAGACGACACTTCAACATCCAGCAACAGCAGCCAAACGCCAAATGGTATACTGTAAAATTCATGTTTATGGTATATCACGTTACATTGCAATTTATACCGCCATTTCTACCCCAGACTCAACTTTTCAGTGACGTGTGAAATGCTTCGGTGCACGCTCCTTCTAGACGTGCTTGATGATGGCGCGAAATTCTTGCCGGAAGCTCTTTTGATGATGCAGGCTCATCTTCATCATTCGCCCCACGGCGTCCCCACTGATAATGTTTTGCAACTCTGGATCTGCGTTAGGCACCTAGATGATTTATGACCTTGGAACTTTGGGATAATGAGTCGAGCATTTACGTGGCGAATAAAATCAACAGTTTAGCCATTGTCTTCTGGACCTCGGCAAGTTTTAGCTCAAAAGAATTCGAGGACAGGCAACAATTCTGGAATATGATGCAACAACATAAAATGCTGCTAGCTGGGGCAAATCTTATTCCTTTCTCTTTTCTTACCCTCTCAATTCCTCGCGTTTTGTGTATGTATGTATTTATTTAATTTTGAGAGAGACTGAGACAGCACAAGTAGAGGAGGAGCAGAGGGAGAGAGGGAGAGAGAATCCTAAGCAGGCTCTCCATGCTGCCAGCGCAGAGCCCGATGCAGGGCTTTGAACCCACGAATCCGTGAGATCATGACCTGAGCCAAAACCGAAAGTCGGATGCTTTACTGACTGAGCCACCCAGGTGCCCCTCAATTTCCTTGCATTTTAAAACGGAAGCTCAAAAGCCAGTCCTGGAGAATAACAGGACTGCCGACCAAACCTCCATTGTCAGCGACGGTGAATGCGACATTGGGTAGAGCGATGGAACAGGGAGGGACAGGAAGCAGGGGAATGAATTTCTAGATATATTAGGTATCTGAAAATGAATGAATATTCAGTAGGCCTCCTAATATCTGATCTAGAAAGTATTGGTAGTGCCTTGATTTTAACATTTGGAACTAACACTAATTTATCTCATCTCTGTTTCAGTTAGCTTGTAATTAATTTTTCTTTTCAACACAGAATGGAAGCCATATCACAGCCAAATGCTAAACTATGATTTGTGTATGCAAAACAGTTCAATTATTTGACGCAATTACACTAACATCTCAAGAGCAATCTGAAAATGGAATATCTCGGTAAAGAAGACTTCAACAAAAATGTAAAACATAAAGCTTTTCTTTGCTGTGATTTTGAGGAAAACATATTCAAAATGGACCAGAGAACACAATCTTCAGTGTGTACCCAAAACTCAACTCTCTGATGGCTTTCTTAAGTGTCTAGAAGAAACTTCCTGGTTTCACAAAAGTGACAATTTTTAAGGGAGGTCTTTCTTTGTTAGAGCTGGTTTTTCACTGCTACCTCCATGAGAGTAAATGTGAAAAATGGCAGTGGGGGGGGGGAGTGTGCCTCACACATGTTATTCTGTGGACATTTGCTCTTTGAATCTTTCTGAGTACTATTTTGCTAACAATCTCTTGAACTAGAACCTCCCACCTGACTCTGATTTAAGAAACCAATAGGATGTCAGATCTTTTCCTCAGATAATCTCAAAGCATTTTACTAACAACCACATTACCCTTGAAAGGACCCCGTAGATAAAAAGTAGTTCATAGTTGGGAATGATTTACCCAAATGGCGAACCTAAGGGTCAGACGAGCCAGCGACTTAACCCGAGTCTCAGATAGGGTCAAGTAGGAAATTCTGATTTTCATGTGATTGTATGATATTTTACTTCCCTATGACCACACTATTCCCCATGAAGTTTAGTAAATTAATGATCGGAGCTGAATAACTTAAATTCAGGGATACCATGATACAACATTAGAACAGGACTAACTCTTTGCCAATTTGTGGAAGAAATCAAGGCTACCAGAGTCCTAGTTGGTATAACAAAAAAGTCTCCTCATATGTTAAAAATTCTAAGTTCTGGGGCACTTGGGTGGCTCAGTCAGTTAAGTGTCTGATTTTGGCTCAGGTCATAATCTCACAGTTCATGAGTTCGAGCCCCATGTTGGACTCTGTGCTGACAGCGTGGAACCTGTTTCAAATTCTCTCTTTCTCTTTCTGTCTCTCTCTCTCTCTGTCTCTTTCTCTCTGCCCCTACCCTGCTCATGCTCACTCTCTCTCACCCATAAATAAATAAATAAATAAGCAGACATTTTTATTTTATTTATTTATTTATTTTCAAACATTTATTTTTGAGACAGAGGGAGACAGAGCATGAACGGGGGAGGGTCAGAGAGAGAGAGGGAGACACAGAATTGGAAACAGGCTCCAGGCTCCGAGCTGTCAGCACAGAGCCCGACGCGGGGCTTGAACTCATGAACCGCGAGATCATGACCTGAGCTGAAGTCAGACTCTTAACCGACTGAGCCACCCAGGCGCCCCCAAGCAAACATTTTTCTAAAAAATTCTAAGTTCTTCCAGTCAGTTCAGTTCAATTAAGTATGTACTGACTTCTTCACCATGTGGCCAGCCTTGTGCTAGGTACTCAGGATACTGAGCTCATGCTCTAAGATATAAGCCTAATTTGGATTTGTTTTCGCCCCTCTACCTTAGGATGCGGCAAAATTTTATTATTGGTGTCAACTGGGTTTATGTAAGTGCATCAGAATTGCTAGGAAGGAGGGCCACAACAGTGACTTTATATATTATTTTGACAGATTGCCTGACCTTTCCAGTGGGGAAGAATGATGAGCCGACAGAGTAACGCTTAGTTTCTTTCAAGGCAGGTGCACAGCTTCCATTACTAGGGAATAAAAAGTCATGGGTCAATAGGTCAATATCTTAGGATACTTAGAAAGGCCCACTCAGAATGGTCCACAGTTGTGTGCAGAAGTTTCACGGAACCATTTACGCAGCCCATCAGAAATGGTGACGATTGGAAATGTCACCTTCGTGAAGAATGTAACAGCTGTATGGGAAGGATCTCCAGATGCTTTCACTCCCAGATCCACACTTTGTCGACCAGTAAAAGCAACTGAAAGGACACACAAATGCACACAAACACAATACGAATTAGAATTGTTACCCAAATCTCACTTCGTGTTTTCCCCTCCTCTGCCTGTCACGTGCGGAATCCTCTACGACTCCACGGCCATTCCTCTTGCTCGGCTCCTCACCATCTCAGATCTGTGGTCAATCTCGTGCCTGAGTCCTCTCGCTGAGACAAACCTCATCATGGCTCTGCCTTTGAAACCCTTACTCAAGGGCCCACTGCCTACAGGTGACGCACAAAAGCCAAAGTGTTCCGACAATCTGTTTCCAACTGCCAACTATATTGGCCCATATTATACTTCTCACGTTTCCATGAAAACACAATGCTTTGCAGAGCGCCATTTCTTTCTGGAAGGCGAGTTTTGCTTTATCTGAGGAATGTCTACGAATGCTTTTCCTGGGTAGCCACCTCCCCAACTCTATCCTCTCAACATAAATCCTTGGCATCTTCTCTACCTACGCATTCCTTATTTACATGATTGGTTTCAGCTCTTTAAAATTGCTTTAATTATTTACACACTGGTGGCCACTCTTAACATATTAACTGCCACATATCCAATGCTTGGACTCAGCACATTTTAGATGCTCTTAAATATGTGTTGGGTTGCACTGATTATATTTAGCTTCATTATCTTTCTCCCTTATAAGTCACAGATCAAAGAATACTCTCCTTTAAGCAGATATTTTTTTTTTTTTTAAATTTTTTTTTTTCAACGTTTATTTATTTTTGGGACAGAGAGAGACAGAGCATGAACGGGGGAGGGGCAGAGAGAGAGGGAGACACAGAATCGGAAACAGGCTCCAGGCTCCGAGCCATCAGCCCAGAGCCTGACGCGGGGCTCGAACTCACGGACCGCGAGATCGTGACCTGGCTGAAGTCGGACGCCCAACCGACTGCGCCACCCAGGCGCCCCATAAGCAGATATTTAACGGGGGAAATATACACCATTGTTTCAGAAACTGATTATGCAGATTGACTCTCTTACTAAGAAATTAGAAAATTAACGCAGCACCACTGCTGTGGGACTTGAATTACGGAACTAGCTGTATTTTGAAAACTTTGAAAATCTGCCAAAAGAGAAAATTATGAGATTGATTCTGCAAATGATGCTGCTCAAAGTTAACGTACTTGTCTAATGGATTTGTTAGAAAGGATTTTTTTTCCCCCAGCCACGTCTTTTATTTTCTTTCTTTTGATCAGTGGGTATCTTCGGTTTCATCCTGGAGTGATTTCACCTGCAAAAAATGTAAACCTATAATCGTTGGTGCAAGGCAAACACAGTCCTTGATTAAGTAAATGAATCATAAACGGAGTCTCAGTACTCCAAATAACACCACCTCATCCCACACTTCTTTTTTTCTTGAGTATTATCACTAAAATAACAAACATGATGAGCTGGGGGCGGGGGGCTAAATTCCTTCTTTTTTTCCTTTAGATATATAGTGCTGAAGTCAGGCATTTTTCCCGTTTAGAACACATTTATTCCTTAATTTGGCATCGAAGTGACTATACATACAGAAAAGTGCATATAGCGTAAGTGCAAAGCTTAATGCATTTTACAAATGTAACACACAATGTACCAACACACAGAGGCCCCCCTCCCGTCTCCTTCTAATCATGATCTTTCTTTCACCCCAGGGGAGCCATTATCCAGACTTTTAACATCATGGATTACTTTGCCTCCTTTTTTGTACTTTATGCAAATTGCATGTTAAATAGGTACTTCTTCCTTTCTGGCTTGTTTCCCTCGATACTATATTTGTGAGTGTCTATATTTTGTTCATTCTCATTGCTATATAGTACTGCATTGTGTGAATATACCATCATTTATTTATCCATTCAACTGTTGATAAGCCTTTGGGTAGTTTCCAGGTTGGCTTTATGAATACTGCTACTATGAATATTCATGTGCACGTCTTTTGGTGAACATATGCATGCATTTTCCCAAATGCTAAACCGACCTTATATTCCTGGAATAAACCACACATTTCGTGATATATTATCCTATTTATATGTTGCTGGGTCTGATTTTCTAGGATCGGATTTAGGACCACTGCATTTACGTGACTGAGAGAAATTAGTTGGTGATTTTCCTTTCCTTTAATGTCCTTGAGAAGTTTTGGTGTTGGGTGTCCCTGGGTCTTACAAAGGAGCTGGCAAGTGTTCCCCCTTTTTCCTGCTTGCTGTAAGAATCTGTTCAATATTGGTGTTATTTCTTCCTTGAATATTTGGAAGAATTCACTTGGAGGCCAGGTGGCTCTGGGGTTGTCTTAATAACAGATTCAAGTTCTTTAATAGATGGGAGATTAAGATTTTCAATGTCTTCTACTTCTGTTAACTTTGGTGCCTGGATTGATGTCATTCATCAGCTGTGGAAAATTTTTGGTGATTATCTCTTGAACTATTTCTACTGCTCTATTCTGTCTATGAGACTCCATGTATGCAAATATTATATTAATCGAATGTGCGTGACATTTCTCTCACCCTTTTGTTTCCCTGCCTCTTTCTCTCTGTGCATCGGCTTTGCATTTTGCATTTATCTGTTTTTTCACTTATTAATCATGCTGTGTCCAATCTATTGCTAAACCCATCCTTGAGGTTCCTTATTTCAGATTTATTTTTTAGTACAAAAATGTCCATTTTTTTATATATAAATTTCAGCTTGGAGTTGCAATTTTCTTTCTTCTTTCTTTCTTTCTTTCTTTTTAAGTGAATTTATTTTGAGAGAAAGAGAGAGAGAGTGTGTGTGAGTGGAGGAGGGGCAGTGAGGGAGAGAGAAAGAATCCTAAGCAGGCTCTGTGCTACCTGTGCAGAGGGCGACATGGGGCCCCATCTCATGATCTGCAAAATCATGACCTGGGTGGAAACCAGGAGTCAGACGCTCAACCGACCGAGCCACCCAGGCACCCCTGAGGTTACAATTTTCCATCCATATTTCTTTCTCCCATTTTTTGGTGTCTGTTCCATGAGTGTATTTTTCATAATTATTTTCATATTTTTCATCATGTTCTTCTGCTAATTCCAATATATATGGGTCTCGTTCTATTGTCTATTTTTTTAAATTGTTCATCACTGGTCACATAGTCTGGATATTTTCCAAGTTTAGTGTTTTCATTGGGTAAAAAAGAAACACAGAGTCTCCAGATTATGCAGTACTCAGCCAGACAGGTTTAACCGTGTCCTCTGATGGGCAGAAACCACGTGGGGCTGAAAACCTCAGTCCAAATCAGATCACAGCTTTGGTAAAGAGATCTCTGGTTGCCTCTATTTCCTTTTTTTATATATATATGTTTTCATATGAAATTTATTGTCAAAATCGGGGCGCCTGGGTGGCGCAGTCGGTTAAGCGTCCGACTTCAGCCAGGTCACGATCTCGCGGTCCGTGAGTTCGAGCCCCGCGTCAGGCTCTGGGCTGATGGCTCGGAGCCTGGAGCCTGTTTCTGATTCTGTGTCTCCCTCTCTCTCTGCCCCTCCCCCATTCATGCTCTGTCTCTCTCTGTCCCAAAAATAAATAAACATTGAAAAAAAAAATTAAAAAAAAAAAAAAAAGAAATTTATTGTCAAATTGGTTTCCATACAACACCCAGTGCTCATCCCAATAGGCTCAACCCAATGCCTCTATTACTAAGGCATAAGGTTTTCTGCCAGGGCCAAGTCTGTATCTCACCTCCTACTTGTGCACTCCCTATGCTCGATGTGTTTTCATAAAGGCCAGGGCACTCCTTTGCCGTTTGGAAAGTTTAGGCTTATTTCCTCAGTCTTCTGTACAGCTTCAGGAATCAGAAATTTTAGGAGCGAGTGCACAACAATATAGGACGTCTCCCTGTTTTAGCTGTTTCTCACTCTCGCGCTACGTAACTGGTGAAAGGTCCGCTGTCTTCTCTTCCCTGGCCAGGTCCCCTGGCCAGACATGTGGCACACATCTCAATTCCTAAACTGCCCTCAAACCTAGTAAATGCCACCAGAGAAAAATAACTGGGATCCCATCAGTTCTCCTCTGCTGGGTCTCTCCTATCTGTTCTTCTGTTCCGTGAGCTTTCATTTTCTTACAAGCCTTGATGCCTTTAAGATACGAGCCTGGTAATGTATCTAGGTTTTACAGTTCATCAGCTGAAAGAGACTTCCAGAATCTACTAGTACTTACCTGGAAGTGAAGTGCTCTAACACTGAAAACATTTTTTTTTTTTTTAATAGAACATGATGTGAGGGACGCCTGGGTGGCTCAGTTGGTTAAGCGTTCGACTTCGGCTCAGGTCACGATCTCATGGTCTGTGAGTTCGAGCCCCACCTCAAGCTCTCTGCTGTCAGCTCAGAGCCCACTTCAGATCCTCTGTCTCTCTCTCTCTGCCCCCTTCCCACTTGTGTGTGAATGCTTTCTCTCTCTCTCCGTCTGAAAAAAAAACATTAAAAAAAGAACATGACTTGAGCTATTAAAAGTCTAAAAATAATTTATTTTTATTTCCCCTCAGTGAGTTAATAAGAAGAATTTAAAACAAAAAAAATCATTCAACTGTATTGAAAATCATTAAATTTTACCATGTCATTGAGAGAGAATTTCATCGTAATTATTTTTGAGTACCCAGTGTATGGAACCATGCCTTCTTTTTTTAATACATAAGCTACAAATTTGTCTGATAGAAATCATTACTAAACATTCCTAAGAAGTCAGCTCTTCAACATCCTGATTTACTCCATTCAGTTGTCTTAACCCAAGTTTTCTTTCTTGTTTTCTTTTAAATAGTGGGGGAAAGTCTATCATGCTGGTAAATGGTACTGTCCACATTCAGGCAAAAATAATGTAAACTCTGAGATTTGTTTATAAAGAGATGATAAAAGGTGTGATTGTATATCCTACATATAAAAGTCTGGGACTCTAAAGCTTCTAGGAAAGATAAGGGAAATTCGGGGTTTCCTTTTTTTCCTTTTGCACATTAGAATGTTGTGGTATGCTGATTCTATATGGAGTTTCCGTTTTGAGACATGAAAGTCAGGCATAAACTTGGAAGATAAACTTGTAAGCATTGTTTTCCCACTCCGTTCATTTTAAGATCTTTCTCTCCAAACTATGTTTTGAATAATGACATTAATCAGAAAGAAGAAAGACCGCAAGGAATGGCATAATTGAATAAAACAGAAACATAAAGCAAAATGAAAAAATGTTGTCCATTTGTATGAATGACTGGAGAAAACTTTTAAAAGATACAAGTCCTTGGGGTGCCTGGGTGGCTCAGTCGGTTAAGCATCGACTTCGGCTCAGGTCATGATCTCACAGTTTGTGAGTTCGAGTCCCGCGTCGGGCTCTGTGCTGACGGCTCAGAGCTTGGAGCCTGCTTCGGATTCTGTCTCTCCCCCTCTCTCTGCCCTTCCCCTGCTCATGCTCTGTCTCTCTGTATCTCTCAAAAATAAACAAACTTGGGGCGCCTGGGTGGCGCAGTCGGTTAAGCGTCCGACTTCAGCCAGGTCACGATCTCGCGGTCCGTGAGTTCGAGCCCCGCGTCAGGCTCTGGGCTGATGGCTCAGAGCCTGGAGCCTGTTTCCGATTCTGTGTCTCCCTCTCTCTCTGCCCCTCCCCCGTTCATGCTCTGTCTCTCTCTGTCCCAAAAATAAATAAACGTTGAAAAAAAAATTTAAAAAAAATAAACAAACTTAAGGAAAATAAATTAAAAAATAAAAGATACAAGTCCTTGTGATTTTGAATTCTCTCATTTGTCCTCATTTTCTGATTCTCTTCTCTATCTTCATTTCCCTTTTACAGTATTTTCCAAATAGTGTCTCCCCCACTGTCTTGCCCCCCAACTTGCCTAACTTTTATTTCTGTCTTCCACCAGTATCATGAATGGCATTCATCAAGAATTATTAGTCGGTCAGCCTTTGCTTCCGTGCTCTGCACCCCCCTTTAAAAGGGGCTCTTTTCAATGACTTTACTTCTCCCTGATTTAAATAAATATTTCACCAATGTCTTCTCCAAGTTCCCCTTGTATTCTGTTGACATAGAAATATAGCAACCTTCTCATTTTCAGCTGAGTGTTCTCATCAAAATAAGATAAATCACGGAACTTATCTTAACGTCTACATCGCTGGGATTTTTTTGTGGCCAAATAATGCTACATACCTGTACTCATTTCCTTTGTGCACAGTTTGCGTGGCTGTGAGTGCATGACAAGTGACAGAAATCGAATCTGTGGGGCTTTGGCTATGATTTCTGACATCATCAAGACCCTTTATATTAGACAAGTTATGTACGACTTACTAGGAGAGAAATGTATGGTAAAGAATGGAGTGCAGTTATGATAACTTGAATTTGCTTGTATCATCTCTCAGACACGTGAACTGGCGTTGACCGAAAAACTTGGACTGGAGCTATGTATGCTCATCCAGTTGTGGATTGTTTTTTAAATAGACACTGAAACCTCTGGGACCAATTGAGTCACCTTCAAAAAGAAATCCCTGCCTCCTTCTTGGAGAGAACAAAGACATAGATGAAATACGTTGCTTTGCTCAGTCGATTCTGTGAGACTAACACAATTCAAAAAGCTCAGTACAGGACACAGCTGTAAGACAAGCTCATTTGTGAGCGTTGACACAAAAATAAATAAAATATTAGAACCAACTCTAGCAATTAACGGGTTATTAATTAATACTAAGTATGGCACAAAAATGACAATGGTTAACATTTAGCGACTGCGTAATATGCACCAGGCATGGTACTCAATGATTGATTTGTATTAACACATTGTATCTGCTCAACAATCAAAATACTGTATTATGATTACTACCATTTTTAGCAAAGAAAATTAAGGCACAGAGAGATTAAGTTACTTGACCAGGTCACATAGCTAGTCAAAGTTAGAGACTGATGGGCACTAAATTTCTCCTTCTTGACCTACAAAGAAGAAAATTAGCTTAAAGTCAAATACACAGGGAGAAAGAAAAAATTCAACATATTAAAGAAATGGTAGATTAGCGTATATAATATATAAAAATATAATAAGAATCAATAAAAGATCCCAGGGATAAGTAGACAAATATGAGCAGTTCATTCATAGAAAGAGAGAAACACAAATGATCAAGAAGTATATGAACCTCTACCAAAAGCCACTAGGATTCAGAGAAACATACATTGGTAACAAATGATCAATTCCCATTCACTAAAATGGAAAAGATATCATAAGCATCGAATATTTGTGTTGGCAAGTGAAATTTAATATCTGATGAATTCAATCTTTTAAAGATTTCTTTTAATCGACAACGCATGTCTAGAAATATACCAGAGGAACATGTTCACGTGCCTAAATAGCACATCTAAGATTTGTTATTGCAGATTCATTTGTAACAGCTTAAATAAGGAAATGCTTTTTTAAAAAATATATGGCAACATAAGGTATTACACAATCTTGAAAAAGAAGAAAGACAAAGAAAGCAGTCCAACACTTACCGATTCAAAAATTTTCCTGGAAAAAAAAGAGCCAATTTTAGAATAATATACAGAATGATTCATTTGGATGTTGTATAAATGTGATACATGCACGCATGCATACAAGTGTGCCTGGAGAAAGAAGTTGAAAACGTTCATGTCTAAATGTAATCAGGGGTTATCTCTGATCAGGGAGTGGGAAGTAGGAAGCAGAAGGGAGACTTTGATATATGAGCATGGATGTTTTTTTTGTTTGAATCTTCTTGCCATGAAGATGTATTTTTACGAATTAAAAAGAAGTTTGAATAAAATGATTTGTTTCTGCCCAGTTGGACCAGTCGACTGTATGCCATGTTTCCATCAGGAACTATAAAGAAATGAAGATTTACCTCATATGATTTCGATCCTTGGTATTTGGGGCTTGACGTCCATTCTTTGGTCTTGGAATTGGACTAAACTTGAACAAGTTATCTGACTTTGAAACAATGTTCCAATATCCTTTTTTTCCATTCTTTAATTAGGACTGTGTCAGTGCCAGATTTTCGGTTGGTTGCCAGTGATTCAGAATTGAAGAATGTTCAGTCAGTCCCACCCCTAAGGCATATCATGATCAAGACCCTGTTTCACACATAAAAGCTTCCAAATCTGATACGGTAATCGTTCCAATAAGAGGAGAAAGTGGGAGAAATAGAGCCTTTCCCCAGGTACTATACCATGAGACAGCAGAGTAGGAAGGAAACCTAGGTCCTGTGCTAAAGTATTGCATAGGAAATCAACAAATTTTTTTAAATATCAGGTATTTTTAGATGAAACCCACATTTCCGGCTTCCAGGGGATTATTTTCTCTTTCTGTCTTACACAGACGCACGTACCGTATTTATATAAATCTCTTCTTAGCATACTCCTTGTCTAAAGAATGCCCTGGCTTCTCACCGGCCACCTTACCACCATCGCCTCTTGTGCTCCTACAGGTGTTTTATGTTTTGTCACTCTTGTCCTAGACAGCAGAGAAAAGAAAAAAATATCCTGGATAACTTGGGAGGTATGACAGGTTGGAAACAGATTTCTCCATTGTAATCACCCCTAAAAGAGGAGAAAATGCGGTAGCACGATAAGTCACACTATCGAAATATCTCTTTCCCATCTTAATCTAATTGTGAACTTGGTAAAAAATTCATAGGAAGTTATCATGAAACAAGTTCTTAGCGGCATCCGTTTCTTCATGTTTTAATACGGCGTGTTCTCCTGTGGGCTTTTTCCTTATCTTGCGTGTCTTCTATTAAATGTAAAGAAAATGGACAACTTTTCTGCCTGAGGAGACCGAGTATTACTTGAGATACTTGGCTCTGTGCATGAGTGTACAGAATAAAGAAAAAGGCTCTGATTGAGAGAAAAGAGTCACATAAAAATAGCCACTGGTTCATGTGCAGAGCATTTTAAATAGGCTGCTTAGAATTCCGTTATAGAGTTTTCCTGGGGGCCTTGCATCAGTAAGCCCATGGAGATATCCATAGTGTTTGGTTATTTGCACATGCTCTCTGGTCTCGTGGCTTCGTTACGTGACTTTAGTAAAGAAGGTGTGGCAGGTGTCATTTATTAAAGATGGCATAACAATCTGTCATGCTCTTGAATGCAACTTTGATCCTCCTTCCATTGATAAGCGTGTCTATATTTTGACTTTCTGCAGGCTTGCAACCCAAGCGGAAGTGAAATGAATTCACTTCTGGGGCCGAGTCGCACCAAGATGATTCAGCTTCCCCTTGGCTCTCTTGGAATGCTCCCCCACAGGTCACAGCTGCCATGCTTCGTGGACCCCCAGGCCCCATGGAGAGGCAACACGCGCAGCCGAGCTGCTGGCAGATGGCCAGCATCAATCGTCAAACATGTAGTGAAGATAATTCCAAAAAAAATTCTAGTTATTGATCCACCGCAGGCTTTGAGTCTTCCAACTTTGAGATGCCGGTAATCACAGAGCAGATACTACCCGTCCCAACTGTGTCTAATCCATAACGCAAAAGTGTTACAAAGATTGAATGAGATATAATGTTCGAAAAATCCTGGCGTCAGGTCTAGCTCACTCAATAACAGGGAGATCTTTTACATACTCAATGCTTTTGAAGGGTTTAATAGATTAGTAAGTTAGTGGATCCACTGTTAGAATCACAGTGTAAGTTCTTGTTTGATTTCCAGCACTGTGAACTAAGATAAATTACATACCTTTCTGGGTCTCACCTGAAGGAGAGCCTTCCAGAAGAGGGCAGGGGGACTCTTCCCCTGGTGATTCATGTGGGATCGGCCTGACGTTTGTTCTTGGATACACATCTGGGAACTGCTGGGCACGCTCATTTCAAAGATAAGTCGCTAATACGCTAAGATGTTAAGCACATTCAGCTCCCAGTTTGTCCTTTTCTTGTTAATTTCAAGGGACAGAGACAGGGAGAAGTCTGAGGTTTTTCATTGGCTCTGCCATAGGAATGTAATCATGTCTACTGCTCCCAGGGTCTTCCTGAAGTAGCCTTCATTTATATGTCAAATATGATGTTCTTCTTCCTAAAAGCATGCTCGATGTTGTGCCCAAGCTGGAGTCCAGTTAGAACCTCCTTTTGAAGGGTCTGGTGTCAGTGAGGTGTGACAAAGCATTTGACACATTAACTGCTCCTGAAAGTCAGAAACCTGTGTCCAATCAAGGTACTAAGCTAAAAAAAAAAGAAAGAAAAAAAAATGAGGCTAAATCTGAGACATAGCAATGTCCCAAATTGAAACATTTCATGCCAACATAATGCCTCCCTTCTGTGCATGTATGAACGTCAAATGCATACAAAGTACCTGTTTATCTGCCCATAGTCAGTCCATTTTTAAAGCTGAGCGGGAACACAGTTGCTGACCCAGGGAACATAAATGACATCATTACCTAATGAACTGTTGCAGAATTCATTTGAATGTGGCCGTCCTTTTGAAAAGTATGAATCTTTCCAGTGATTAAAGTGATTTAGACAGGAGTAGTTCAGGGTAGACAATATTAATTTAGGAATGAGTCATTATGTTCAGCACCAGTCTGGAACCTAATGAGCTGATTCAAATTCATTTAAATCACTCGGAAAATACATACAGAGGCTGCACAATATACATAATTTGGAACCAAAAGACATTTCCTCTAAAAACCAATATATTTCAATCAGTAGAAATAAAATAAATCCACAGATTTTTTTTTTTTCAAATTAGTAAGCTTCTTTAGCCCTGAGATTTGGAAATTAACTGAAACTATGGAAGCACCTGAATTTAAAACTTTTTTTTTTTTGAAAAAGGAGTGAACAAAAAGGCTGATTAATGATATTTCATCATTTGCTTAAGTGAGAGCTTTACAAGACGTGGTGTCATCTCAGCTATAAGAATTACTTTTGCATTTACCGTGGTTAATTTGGAAAGCACGCTAGCAATGTCCGTCCCATTGGTAAAGAGATCAGGATTAGAATACTCATTAAATAATTACAAAACATATTTTTAAATATGTAAGTATCAATGTGCCGAAACAAAGAAAGAAATGCATTGATTTTGATATTTCAGTCAAGAGCTTGTATGAGACATGAAGGGAAAATAGGAAACAATTTTTCCAATTTTTGAAGAATCGTTCTGCCTTTAAAACCAATGGGATTCGATAACAATTTTGCAGACACTAGCTGTTCAAGCTTGGTCTTATGTGTTTTGTGGACTTCTCATCAATCCCGTACACTGAATGTTGATTACAATGAGTTGCCCGTGGGGATTCCCGACTTGGCCAGTGGTTATTTTGATCTGAGTATGAAACACAACCCTGGTCAATGAGACATACACGAAAATGTTAGAAAGCTTCTGGGAAGTTATCTTCAATTGTAAGGAGAAAGACACATCTAAACTTTCCTTTTCCCTTTTTAGGATATAATGCTTACTATCTGCCAGCCATCTTGCAACCCTGAGGGGGTCACTGGGAAGCTGATCAGAAGCCTTGACATCATTGAAGAATCTATTAACTGGTCTTGCATCTACTCTTACCTAAGGCTATAAAATTCCTATTTCTTTAAGTCATTGTCTACTGGATTTTCAGATATCTGTAGTTGTAAGCATCTTAATTGGGATCAAGGCTTTCATAAATAGGAATTATCCAATCTCCTTCATGTAGATATTCCACTGCACCGAGAAAACTTGCTCAGGAATATTTTCTTCTGTCTAGCTTCAGTGTAAGAGCCTCTAAGCTTATCCTTTTTTATACTGCAAGATGATTAGGAGAATACTTCTATAAATTTAAATTTAACTTCTGCTGACTTCTAGCTTCCGGTGTTAAGTTACATAAATTTAAAGAAGGCAAATATTCTCAGGGTGAAACTAATTGCGTTGACCTAGAGATTAACATAAAGTGATACAGAATTCTTCTCTCCAAGCTCAGAAATAGACCTTAATTATCACAGAAATGCAAATTCTTCCACTCCCTTCTTACACGGTATATACCACCATGTTATCTTATCATCTCTTTTTCCCTTTGGGGTCCAAACTTGTTCTTACATTCATGAAAAACAGTCCCTTATCTTTAATAGGCAGATAAGGTCGCTTACCTTGATGATGATGATGAGTAAGTGGGAGAATTAGAAGCAATATTTATATACTGTCTAGGACAAGTCTTGTCTCCTAGATGTTTAATAGAGAATGACTTTTTCTGTGTAGAGTGAATTTTCTGAGGTCATTGGCAGTAAGAAAGTGCCAAATTACCCACACCACCCCAGTCCCAGCTTAACCCTCTTCAAGAAATATTTGCGTTTAGAGCAGCCTTGGTTTGGTTAAAGAATAAGACTTAAAGGAATATTCTTGTACTAAAAGAGAAAATAATATTAGAATGGTGTATACCGACAGAGTCCTTTTCTCCAGAATAACACACAGCCTTTCACAGAAGACATGTGCCCATAAGAGATTCCTAGGGGCGCCTGGGTGGCTCAGTCAGTTAAGCGACCGACTTCAGCTCAGGTCATGATCTCACAGCTCGTGGGTTCGAGCCCTGCGTGGGGCTCTGTGCTGACAGCTCGGAGCCTGAAGCCTGCTTCTGATTCTATGTCTCCCTCTCCTCCCTCTCTCTCTGCCCCTCCCCTGCTCGTGCTCTGTCTCTCAAAAATAAATAAATGTAAAAAAAATTTTTTTTAAATAAAAAGAAGTAAAATTTGGGTCAAAGGGAGTATGTGTTTTGAATTCTGATAGACGATGATAAATTTCCAACACAATTTATACTATCCCCAGAACTGGATGAAAGAATTAGTTTTCCACATGCCTACCAGCACTCATAACATCAACAGTTTATATTTTGCCAATCTGTCTGGTTAAAAAGTACTATCTCATTGCTATTTTAATATATACTTGTTTAATCCTAAGTGCATTAAAACTATTTTTTTATATATTTATAAGAATTCCTTTATTTACTTTACTTTCTGTGAAATGTCTTTTCTTATCTTTCCCCCCCTTTCCCCCCCCCCCCCCGGGTGGGTTTTATTTTTCCTTAGTAACGTCAGGGGATATGCATGATTGTAAATTACAAAGCTGTAATTAACACTCTGTAAGGTACCTGTGTCGAAAACTATGATTTTATCACGGTTTTATCATTCGTCTTTTGACTTTATTAGCTTATATTTAAGAAAGCAATGTAGTCACCTTTCCTGTTCTCACTCTGATACGCCTTCCGAGTTCCCTCCCACAGGTTTTCTTTCAGTATTTTCATGCTTGCCTGAATCATTTGAGCAACAAGTAAGGTGAATTGACTTCGACTGTCTGCCCTCCGGTTTCTGTGCCTCAGTTTGTTGCTGTTAGAGGACAAGCTGGACACCGACACTAGCTTTTGCAGAGAAAAGGTTTTATTTTTTATTTTTTTAATTAAAAAAAATTTTTTTTCTCTAATGTTTATTTATTTTTGAGGAAGAGAGACAGAGCATGAGCAGGGGAGGGGCAGAGAGAAAGGGAGACACAGAATCCCAAGCAGGCCGCAGGGTCTGAGCCATCAGCACAGAGCCTGATGCGGGGCTCAAACTCCCTCACGCTTCGTGAGATCATGACCTGAGCCGAAGTCGGCCGCTTAACCCACTGAGCCACCCAGGCTCCCCGAAAAGGTCTTACTGCAAGTTGCCAAGCAAGGAAAATTTTCAAACTGGCGTCCGAGAGGATGAGGGGAGCTGAGTACTTAAGGGATTTTAAGGATTTTGGGGGTGGATGTAGGTGATTGGAGGTTGGGAAGAAGTGAGGTAAGACAGGGCTGTGTCCGCACAGGCGCCACCCACTGATACAGGTGCATCCCTTGTGTGTACCCGTGGTGCACTAGCATGACGGA
This sequence comes from Lynx canadensis, assembly GCF_007474595.2. Lineage (NCBI taxonomy): Eukaryota > Metazoa > Chordata > Mammalia > Carnivora > Felidae > Lynx > Lynx canadensis. The sequence continues at coordinate 3,763,028 of NC_044311.2, read as the reverse complement.
GGGGGCGGATCTCAGGGCGTGTGGGGTTACTGTCCTTCTGGCATCTGCGGGAACTCGCTTGATTTCCTCCTATCTGAGTTGAGTCTTACCGGGGGTTGTTCAACCTCTACGAAACAGCTCCTAAATCAGTTAAGTTAGCCAGAGGTTCTTTAGGATAGAATAATCAAAGCATTCGGTAACTCAGGCTGGGGGTTTCATTAATTGATCCATTTCTTTCACGGATTTGGATGGTAAATGTCATTTTATGTTTAGATCTACTTGAGTTGACTTCCGCACCGGCCTTTCTGTTCCAAAGAGTACATTCGCGAAATGGTAACAAATTCTTTGAACTTCAACTCTGTTTTATTTTATTACCCTGTGTGATGTATTTTGCTCCTGGACATTCTTACTTATTCCATCTTTCATATTTAATTTATAATCAGTTTATTATCATCGTTATTATTATTGAAGTATATCTGACATACAATGTTACATTAGTTTCAAGTGTACAACGTAACGATTCAACAATTATGTACGTTATTCAACACTAAGTGTTCACCGAGAGAAGTGTAGTCACAATTTGTCACCATACAGAGTTATCATGTTATTGCATATTCCCTATGCTGTAGTTTTTATCCCCATGACCTATTTATGTTATGACCGCAACTATATAACTCTTAATCCCCTTCATCTGTTACCCCACCCCCCCCCCCCCCCCCCCCCCCGGCAACCACCAGTTTGTTTTCTGTATTTAAAAGTCTGTTTGATTTTTGTTTGTGTCATGTTTTAGATTCCACTTATAAATGAAAGCATATGATGTTTCTTTCTTGACTCAATTGTAATGGTTAAGAATCCAATTTATCAATTAGTTTAGTATTAATGGCTACCTTTAACGTCTGAATATCTTCCAGCTCCAAATTAAGTCCTTTATACCATTTATTCAAATATTCTTTATCTGCCTTAGACTTTACATAAATCCTAAATGTTTTGTTGTTGTTGTTAATTATTCATATCTAATTGCCTTTTAGTTGCTTCTCTGGGGTATTTACTTATTTTTAAATGTTTATTTACTTATTTTTGAGAGAGAGAGAGAGAGAGAGAGAGAGAGAGAGAGAAAGCACGAGTGGGGGAGGGGCAGAGAGAGAGGGAGACACAGAATCCGAAGCAGGCTCCAGGCTCTGAGCTGTCAGCACAGAGCCCGACGCGGCGCTCGAACTCACAAACCGTGAGATCATGACCTGAGCTGAAGTCAGATGCTTAATCAATTGAGCCACCCAGACACCCCTCTCTGAGGTATTTAAATAAATGATCATAGTAATTTGAAAACATATTTTTTTCTTTTTAATTTATGTATTTGGGTATTTGGGTAATTAATTCAATAATAAATATATACTGATTTAGAGACAAATTGTGACCCTCATGGAGCTTAAATTTTAGGAGAACTTGCATTTTTCTTTTGTATAGTTGGCACTGGTGAGTACTCCTAGCAGCTTTTCAGAATCAATAGAGACAAAAATCTCTATTCTGTATTTAAAATCTCTGTTCTGTATTGAACAAGAATGCTTCCATTAATGGGATCATAAATATGATTGTGATTCTCGCTTGAAATATGTATCTTAGCTTGACATACATATTTCTTAATGTTAAAATAGCAATGATTACTTTTTAAATTAAGAGTTTTCGGTAGGAATAGATGCTGAGTTTAATCAAACACCTTTTCTACATCCATGAAGATAATTGCTTCCCCCCTCCCTTAACCTTTTAAAATAATGTAGTATCTTCATAGATTTCTTAAATTGAATGGTTAGTGATCTCCTGAAAAGGAAACACGATCTCGGCTGACAGTTTTTTATTGTATATATAATTTAACTAGCCATATGTGGTTTAAATCCTTTGTATCTTGACTGAAATAGCTGAGTCTTCTTAATCATGTTTGGAATTTTTAGAAGGAATTCAAATAATCTACAACACAGAGCTCTGCATATTCTAGGTCCTATTTTTACAAGTTCATCCAGAGCTGAAGTCATCCACACCCAAAAAAGGCAAAGTAAATTTCACATTTACTCGCATTTATTGTGTATGATCTTTTTTCCTTTTATTTTTCTCCCCCTGAAACCAAAGTTTAGTTGATTTTGAAACATCAGAAGTTTCGGATTCTCCGTCTTCTTATGCAGTGGCCTGGTTTGCCAAATGTTTTATTTTTCACTGCATACCTAATTGGAGGCATTAAGGCTTAGGGTAATCATAAAAACTTTTGGAAAAAAAGACATGCAAAAGTCATAACATAAAATGTTGGATGGATTCATTTATGAATTCAAGGGTTCACTTTGTATTCCTCTAAAGGAATGGTGTATTAGCAACCGGATCTTGGATTGCTTTTGTGAATTCCTTGGAATGTTTTTTCTCTGACCACTTTTTACCTCCCCACCCCACCAAAATCAAGCAAACAAGCAAACAAAAACATGATTCTTAAATATATAAGTTAATCTATGGACATTACCACCTCTTTCATATGTATGTTATATACACAGCCCTACAGTATTATCAGATTTCTTCCTTTTGTTTTTAGTAACTCAGATTCATTTAGCTATCTGAAGCTGGTAAATGTCACTTCTGTAAACAACGTCAAAATGATACAATCCCCTCTTCTATTAATTGTCTAATGAGTTCAATAGGTGTCACTTTGGAAGTAGTCTATATTCTTTAGCAGAAATTTGTCATTCGGAATCCATTTCGGAGCTTTCCACAGCTGCATATCAATGTTTATTTCAAGCCTATCTGCCATCCACATTGCTTGCAAAGACAAGTTCATTTCTTACATCTTCATTATAAGGACAAAACAAACTCATGCATCTCAGAAGGGCATTTTAGGCCTTACAATATTAGTCTTTGTCGTTTTCTGAACTGCCTGCAGTAACTGTAGAAATCATCCATGTCCCTTAATTTTATGCGTAGGATTTGTAAAGTTTTTAAGAAAAATTGGGGATGGATTGTCCAAAAGATACGCACATAGGTTTTCTATTCTCTCACTGCCAAGTGTCCTGGGGGAAAAATTAGCAGACAAGGTACTTTCACGTCTTACCCTTATCTAGTGTAAAATTGTAACTGACAATTGCATTGTAATTTCCCATCTCTTGACTTCAGTTTTGTCATTAGGAAAATGAAGCAGTGGAATTAAGATTATTCTTCTCTGAAGGCCATGTACGCAAACCAACCCTCAGACTGATGTGGAATGACTGGCCCAGAGGAGGAAAATGCTCTCGGTCCACACAGTGATGATCCCGGCTACTCAGCTTTGAGACACTTAGGTTTGTGGCCATATGGATATACATGAATCCTAAAAGTTCTCAAGAGTCTAATAATCTCTGACTATACAAGCAATACTCTTCAGTTTGCTTTTTGATAAATTGCATGCATTGACATTAGGTAAAAAGTAGCCTTACCATTAAATGGTTTTAAAAATGACAAATATTTGTGGGGATTTTCCGATTTTATTGAGATGTAGTTGACATATAAAATTGTATAAGTTTAAGGTATACACAGTGTTGATTTGATGCACTTGTATATTGCAAAATCATTACCACCATCATGTTAGTCAATGCCTCTATCATATCACATAATTAACATTCCATTTTTGAGTTGAAAATGTTTAAAATGTACTCTCAGCAACTTCAAGTATAGAATACAGTGATATTAATTATAATTACCATGTGATACATTAGATCTCCAGTTCTTTTTGTTTTTTAATTTATTTTAGGAAGAGATAGAACATGAGTGGGGGGAGGGGGAGGATGAGAGAAAGAGAGAGAGAGAGAGAGAGAGAGGGGGAGAGAGAATTCTAAGCAGGCTCCACACTCAGCACAGAGCGTGATGCAAGGCTCATTCCATGACCCTGGGATCATGACCTGAACCGAATTCAAGAGTCAGATGCTTAACTGACTGAGCCACCCAGGTGCCCCCTAGATCTCCAATTATTCTTCACCTTATAACGAAAATGTTGTACTCTTTGAACAACATCTCTCATTTTCCCCACCTCCTAGCCCATAGTAACAACCATTCTCGATGTGGGTAGAATTTGGTGTTTTAAGATTTCAAATATAAATGATATCATACGGTGTCTGTCTCTCTCTGTCTGACTTATTTCACTTAGCATGATGCTGTTAATTCTATCAACTTTGTTGCAAAGGGAAAGATTTCCGTCTTTCTCATAGCTCAATAATATTTCATATATAATATTATATATATTTCATTATATTTATTCTATTATATTAATGTGTATATACATATTCCACATCTTTATCCATTCATCCATTGATGGACACTTAGGTTGTTCCCATACCTTGCCTATTATGAATAATGATTCAATAAACATGGGAGTATACATATCTCTTTGATATTCAAATTTCATTTCTTTTAGATGTATACCCAGAAGTAGGACTGTCCTTTTCCTATTATATATTCTTGGCTCCTTTGTCATAAATTAATTTACTGTATATGCCTGGGTTTATTTCTGAGCTTTCTATTCTATTTCATTGATCTGTGTATATGATTTTACACAAAGACCATACTGTTTTGGTTACTACAGCTTTGTAATATAGTTTGAAATTAGAAAATGTGATGCTTCCAGCTTTGTTCTTCCTCAAGATTGCTTCGGTGATCCATGGTCCTTTGCAATTCCATGCAAACTTGAGGATTCTTTTTTTCTATTTCTGTGAAAAATGCCATTGGAATTTTGAAAGGAATTGAATTGAGTGTGTAGATTGATTCAGGTAGCATGGATATTTTAGCAATAATAATTTTTCCAACCCAGGAACATGCTATATCTTGCCATCTCTTCCTCAGTTTCTCTCTTCAGAATCTCATAGTTTTCCATGTACTGGTCTCACACCTTCTTGTGTATACTTGTATATATAATTTTGTATATTGAGTTTGTATCCTGCGACTGGTCCTTGTCTGGCTTTGTTATCATGGTAGTGCTGGACCTGTAAAATGAGTTTGGAAGTGTTCCTTCCTCTTCTCTTTTTTTGAAAGAATTTGAGAAGGACTGGCATTAACTCTTCTGTAAATGTTTGGTAGAATTCATCAGTAAAGCTATTTATTTGGTCCTGGACTTTTGTTCATTGAAGGTTTTTGATTACTGATTTAATGTCCTTACTAATAATTGGTCTGTTCAGATTTTCTATTTCTTCCCGATTCAGTCTTGGCAGATTTTATGTTTCTAGAAATACATCCATTTCTTCTAGGTTGTCTAGTTTATTGGGATATAATTGTTTACAAAAAACAACATTTGAAGAGACCTGTTCTTCAGAGGCACATCTCTTGAATAATAGCATTTGGGGAAGTCAAAGGATTGATTGCCGTGTGTGTGTGTGTGTGTGTGTGTGTGAATTTCTGCAATCCCAAAGAAGAGACTCACATACCAAATACATCACGTTCAACTCATCCATGAATTGATAATGTCAAATAGTTGGCAACATGATATTGTGAAGTTAATTTCACAGAGGCCCACCCCTCGGCTCTGAAATAGAAGTCACAAAATCCGTGATCACCTCTTGTGTTCATATGATTTAGAAACTGTTTTCCACTGGGCAGAGATAATTAATTATGCATTTTGAAGAAATACCTAGTTCTGTACATTTGTGCACATCTTATAGAAAAGGCAGAAGGGCAAGAAGGTAAATGTGAGATCAAGTCAGAGCAAGATGGAGAGTTGGTCCCACATTTATTTCCTTCTCCTCCGAATTCTCTCTGAAACAACAACAAAAAAATCGAAGGCGAGGGTAGTGTGCAACAAATGCATTTTTCAGCATTTCTGGAAGGCAGTGGGCAGGTGTGATGGGATGGAAGGAATTTTGAATAGCAGCAACTTCATACATGCATAAAAGTAAAGCCCATTTGAGAAGGAGTGATAGGGAGATAAGCAGAGACCCTAACTGTACAAGCTCAAATTAGAAGACATTGGGAGCAAACTTGGTTTATCCAAAAATATCATTGGAGTTTCCCATGACGTTTACCGATCCTTACTTGGCTTTATAATGGCTGAAGCGAAAGTAGCTTCTTATGATATCAGGTATGCATCACAACTAATTTCTGCAGCGAGAACAAATGGATAAAAGATAATGAGTCACCACCAGCAAGGAAGTTATAGCCTATGGGTGGCTCCGATTAAGATTAGTGAGGGGAAGCAGGTCCACGTACAGTCGATGTGGGTAGATTTCAACTGGAAATATACCAGCAATAACCTCAGTTGCTGTTAGCTTCAGTAAATACACCCAGCTTTACTAGCATGGGGACCTGCTAAATAAAGGAAAACTATTGGCATAGTTATCTGAGAAAAAACAGGCTTAGTAGTTGGAGGAAAAACACGGCTCCCCAAGTTGATTTTTGGTGATGACAAGAGGTGAAGATGTGTTCTATAAGATTCTTTTGGCAATGGGTTCCTCCCTTTCACAGGCCAATGAATTCCTAAATATGCAAGATATAATTATGAAGATATAAACATGGAAATGTGGGAAAGTGTCCAACATGGACAAAACAGAATCGTAAGTCCCTGTGCTGGACAATCAACTAGTATTTTCTAAGAATGCAGTGGAAATAAAAACACACAGTCAGACATTTGAAAATAGTTCTAAAAAAAGGAAAATCCAAAGTCAGAACAAATTATGAGAAAATATATTCTAATAAAATTTTAAATTTCATTCTTATGTCAATAAGACGTGAAAGAATATTGAAATGTTTAACAGATATAAACTCAAATCAAGATAAAATTAAGTGGAAAAAGAGTATAGGTGAAACCAAAAATATTCCTGAGTCGGCCAAAGTATAGATTGTGAGATCTACAAGGCACATCAAGTTCTAACAGTGTTTTTGTTTTTTTTTTTTTTTACAAAGGATACACAGACACATGTTGAAGTGATCTAATTTTAAAGCCAATGAAAGAATTAAAGAAAAAGGTAGTTAAATGCAACTTGTAGTCAGGTTTCACTATATCTAAGACACTGGTTTCATAACTAGCTGTATATTGAAATCACCTAAGGAGTTAATGAAAACACATACAGACAAAACAAAGATAAAACCACAAATGCTTGTTCCCCACCTCCTCAGAGTCTGATTTATGTGGTCTGGGAAGCAGCTTAGGCACTGAACGATTTTAAAGCTCTCCAGATGACTCTAACATGCAGCACAATTTGAGAAACAGTTTTGAGGAGAGTCAGGTCAAAAGAATATTATACACAGTCAAGTTATAAGTTATACATACAATTGTCAGGTAAGTTTTGCCAAATCATACATAACAGCTCAGGACCACCACAACAAAGTAAACTATGATTAATCATACACACACACACACACACACACACACAACTCAGTTGTGCCCCCAATAAGAGTTGAAAGGAAAACCTTTGGGAATTGTAGGTGGGAATCACTTCACGAGAAGGTATATCTAGTAACATATCAACTTTGTAAAATATTTTTAAATAAAGTACATATTATAAATCTTGAAAATGGAAATTGAAACAAGGTAGCAAATACACCCTCAAACTAGATAGAAAAAGGAAGAAAATATAATAGCATTGGTTTTTATCTTCCTTAAGTGAAAGTTGCTAGATAATATTTATATTGAATGAATAAAAACACAGAGGTTTAAGTATATTGTGTGAAGTAATAAAAGAAACTGAAGGAAAAAAGCCCTAAAAGTCAGTATAGCCACATAAAACCAGTATATGAAAATAGGTAGATTGTGTAGCATTTCTATTTTACAAAAGTAAACATAGAAATATCATATAGTCTAGTGACTCCACTACTGAATATTTATCCCAAGAACACAAAAACATTAATTTGAAAAAAAAACACACCCCTATATTCATTGCAGCATTATTTACAATAGCCAAGGTATGAAAGACACACAAGAATCCATGGATACGTAAATGGGTACAAAATACGAGTGTATACGTATAAAACGGAATATTACTCAGCCATTAGAAAGGATGAGGTCTGTAACAACATGGATGGATGTAGGAAGTATTATGCTAAGTGAAATGAGTCAGATGGAGAAAAACAAATACCATATGATTTCACTGATATGTGGAATCTAAAAAGCTGAACAAACAAATAAGAAGAGACAGACCCACAAGTGCAGAGAACAAAGTGGTGGTTGACAGAGGGTTAGGGTTGGGTGATGGGCAACATGGATGAAGGGGAGTGGAGGTACTGACTTCTAGTTATGGAATGGATGAGTCACAGGGATGAAAGGTACAGAACAGGGAATATAGTCAAAGGTATGATAATAGTGTTGTATCGTGGGCGTGCCTGGGTGGCTCAGTGAGTTAAGCGCCCGACTCTTGTTTTCGGCTCAGGTCGTGATCTCATGGTTTGTGAGTTCGAGCCCCACATCGGGCTCTGTGCTGACAATGTAGAGCCTGCTTGTAATTCTCTCTCTCCCTCTCTCTCTCTCTGCCCCTCCCCAGCTTGCTCTCTCTGACTCTCTCAAAAAATAAAAAAAAGTCAATAAATAAGCTTAAAAAAAACCCAAAAAAATAGTGTTGTATGGTGACAGATGGTAGCCACACTGGGGATGAGCACAGTGTAACATATAGAATTGTCCAATCACTATATTGTATACCTGAAACTAACATTGTGTCTACTTCAATAAACAAAGAAAATCGGGAGAGGATGTGCTACTGATAGGATTGTGCTAATTTTCTCTGCTCTCCTAATGTATCCTAGCAGTCCATGTATTCTGCCAACTAAGACCAGAGCTACATGAGTAGAGCCCACTCTTGGTTACATCAGTACTGCTCAAGGATCTTAAAAGAGCCCAGACCTCCCACATTATCAGGAGAATATGCTTTTTCACATATAAATGTGCCACAAAATAATTGGGGGAAAATCTGTATGGTAAGCAACTAGAAAACAATGGGAAGTACAAAAAAAAATTGAAAAAGAAGGAATAAATGCTGAGTTCATTACAAAATACAAATGGAATGTTTGTACATCCTAAAATAACTAGATGGCCTCAAAATTTTGAACTCAAGTTGTACGTTGAATAGAGAAAACGAGTCCAAGCTTTTCAAAATTAAAAGAGTAGAAAAACAATGGCTGAATTTATGTTAAAAAAAAAAGATAGTTGGAATGCAATCAATGAAGTTGATTTCAGGTCTACAATATTAAACAGGAGAAAGATAGATAATGTAAAGTGATAAAGGTGAAATGTGCAATGCGAACTCATCTATGGGCCTGACAGTGTATTTCCATTTAAATAAATAACTCAGATATTGCAAGAAAAATGACAGAAACACAGTAGAAGTACCCACTCATAGTGTCTTATACAGATCGTGAAATCAATTAGGTTGACCAACTAAGGTTGCATTAATGAATAGATGTGAAAACTTCATACTTTAATAAAGGCCTCTGTTTAACCAATCATGAGGAATTTACAAAATCCTTTCTATGGAAAGCCTTGAACAGACAGACCAACCTAACGGAACACAAAAATGAAATCAAAACTGAAATGGCAGAAAGATACAATCATGACGGCACATGTGTGCTGTTTATATTCTTCATAGAAATGTAAAGATCACAACGTCTTGGGGCACATGGGTGCTCAGCTGGTTAAGCGCCCGACTCTTCATTTAGGCTCAGGTCATGATCTCACAGTTCCTGACTTCAAGCCCCATGTCCGGCTGTGTGCTGAGTCGGTGTGGAGCCTGCTTGGAATTCTCTCTCTCTCTCTCTCTCTCTCTCTCTCTCTCCTTCCCTCTCTCTCTCTCTCTCTGCCCATACCCCACTAGTGCTCTCTCTCTCTAAATTAAGAAATAAACTTTACATTTTTTTTTAAAAAAGATCACGACCTCTTAACATGTGTGTATTTGGTTACTTATTTTTTTTAATGAGCTTTTAGTATCAGCTCAGAAACAAAAGTTGACCTTGGTTCTTATGTCTGAAAAGAAAGTATCAATTTTCAACCCAACTCTGTGGACGCAAAGCATTTAACTGGATCTTCTCCACACTTCTCCAAACTCTGTCTTCATTGACTTCCAAATTCTCCTCCTTTGGACATTAGCTTTCTGCACTTTGTCACACTCTGCCCTGATGTCCCAGTCATTTGGGTCACTTTTTTTTTTTTTTTTAGGTTTTATTTTTAACTTTTATAACATCAACCTACAAGTTTCTCCTAACTGCATTCTCAAAGGATGAACGGTTGGGGGGAATGAATGGACGTGATTCATTTCCATGAGTACCACTTAATTTATAGCATCTATCTTTAGAAAGTGTCATATGGCTAAAAATAAGCATTATTAATGAATATTCCCAGGCCACAAAAAATTATAAGTGAAGCATATGTCTTGTTAGGAAAAAAAATGACAGAATCTGTGTGAATCATATATAAAATAATTCCTGAGGACTAAACATTATCTTGGGATGATATTTATACTGTATCATTTTTATATCACAGGTATAAAAATGAACAATTTTCAGGGTACCTGGGTGACTCATTTGGCTGAGTGTCCAGCTCTTGATTTCAGCTCCGGTCATGATCTCATGGTTCCTGGGATTGAGCCCTGCATGGGGCTCTCCACTGACAGCCTACTTGGGATTCTCTCTCTGTCCACAGCCTCCCTCCTCCATGAGCTCTCTCTTCTCTCTCTCTCTCTCTCTCTCTCTCTCTGTCTCTCAAAATAAATAAATAAACTTAAAAAATAAAGGAGATATTTTCACAATGAAAAAGTACCAACAATGGTGAGGGAAATGTCTTTTCTTTAATCACATTTCCTAGAGGAAAAAAAATACAGTAAACATTTCTGGTTTTAGTTTTGCCTGGGTTATTTTTATAGTGTGAAATACACATATGCTTCTTTTTCTCATTCTTGTTTTCTAGACAAGCTTTATTACCTCTCGGCTTTAGAAAATGGACTCATACATTACCTCTCGTCTTTCCCCTTTTTCTTATTCACCCTCCACTCCCAGTAATGTTGGATGTATTACTATTCTTTGTGTTTCTTGCATAGGTTGACATTTCTAGAATTAAATACTAAACTTTAATTCCCATTTTTTGATTTATCAAACCTTAAAAGTAACTACTAGTTTTCTGCTCTAAAAGAGAAGGGAGTAAAGGTCTTATTATTTCTACCACCTCATGCCCTTGTTCCCATTATCATAAATATTGTATTTTATGTTGATATGGTTTATAGCATATACATTTTGTCCTGTCGAATAACATTGAATTCTTTGTGATTTGTCTATATTTTGATTTTCAGAATGAAAAAGTAGTAGAATTCATGATGGTGTACATGTATAGCTCATTCATAAACTGATGAAATCCTGTAGTTGAAATCACGTAGAAGAAAATGAACTTTAAATCCTATACACTTTTGAAATTACCAACATGAATTGTAGTTGTATTTCGGTGTGTTGAATTACAGGTTTTCTTCTAGCTTCCCTGTTCCGTATCATGCTCAATCATCATTGTTTATTTTAGCTTATGTCATTCCTTAGGTTAAATCACTTTTAAATTTGTTAAAGTTGCATTCTGATGAATATGTTTTATAAAGAGTATTTTGATCATGCAAGGGCCAGCCTCTTTCATGGATGAAACATCTTTACTTTGGCCCCCCATTTGACTGGGGACAGAATTTTAGGTTCAAAAGTGATTCTCCCTCCTTAGAATTTGAGGACTTTTTTTCATTCTTTTCTATATCCAATATCATTGAGAAAAGGGATAGTTGTCGCTGAAGCTTCACAATTTTCCATTTGTCTCTGAGATTATGGAATTCCGTTGCAGGTACAAGTGGACAATAGTTCATTAATCCTGTTTTCCACTCAATGTGTCACCTCATTATATAATTACTTCTTCATTCCAGAACACTTCTCTTCTAATTTATTATTTCTTCTTTTCATTTATTTCTGTTCCTCTCCATTTAGAATTCTTATTAAAAGGATGATGAACTATATGGATATTTTCTCCAAACCTCGACATTCTTCGCCCCGGTTATCTATCTCCTGGGGCAGATACGAAGCCATATGGTCATTAAACCGCTTCATTTTCCATTGAAACTCAGTAAAACATCATTTCCTAGTGCCCCTGTACATGTGAATAGTTCTGGCCCGTGGAAAGTTCACAAAGTGACATGTGTCCTTTTAGTACAGGTTGACATACGTAGCCATGCAGCCGGTGGTTTACCTCATGTTTTCTCTTTCCTTCATCTGCAATCTGAGAGCAATGCAACTTGGAAGCCGTAAAATGGTGATCTTCAGACGGGAGAAGATTGGGTTCTTGATTCTTTGGTTAGACGAGAGCTTCCCAGAAATGCTGACTTACTTTTATGAAGGACATGGGTCTGAGACAAAGTTGTTTCACCCAGTAAACAGTTTGAATTACACTGAGAAGTACTCCTTGCCTTTTTAACCTGGATTCTGGTGATGTGACTGAGTTTACCTCCAAATGAATTTAGCTGTCAGCTCTAAAAGTACATCTAGTCAGCCTATGTGTTAAATATTTTAAAAGATTTGGGCCATTATAACGTTAATTTCTAAGATTTTTCCCCCCAGTTTTCTGTTTGCCCCTGTCCACTGCATCCCGTTGTTACTTTCTATCTCCGCGATATCTCTTGGAATCTATCAAATTAAGATTTCCTTCCTTGAATTATTCTCTTGCTTATATAGCATCTCTTGATCTATTTGTGCACATTCTTCTCTCTCATAACTTGGCTTTCTTCACTAAGTTTTCATCGTGTTTTTTACCATTATTTGAATTTTTACTTATGCAACTATTCTACCTCTACAAAACAGTGCAAGACAAATGAACTCATTAAGGAATCTCCTCCTGAAATCACTGCTTCACTATATGCTAACTAATTTGGATGTAAATTTTAAAACCTAAAAAATAAAGTTAAAAAAATAAGATACTTACAACTCAAAAAAAATACAAATAAACTCAAATTAGTTTAAAATGGTTTAGGAAAATCCTTAAATGTCTGGCTTATACTCTTCTATGTGAGATCTGTCTTGTTCTTTATATTTGTTGACTTCCGACTTCTTTTTTTTTTTTACATTTGATTGTTTTAACACTTGAACTTTGGGGTTTACATTTGTTGACGCAGCTTTGAGCATTTCTGGAGCTCTGCTCATAAATCTTACTTTTAGTGTAAGAGGCTATAATTTAATGTGATTGTTCTTTAAAATTTGTCTCGTCCCCTCTGTATCTTACTGACAACTTCTCTTGTACTCCTGCCCGTTACATGGTTGTTTTGGTTTCATGCTTAAACTTTTGCCATTACAATGCAGCTTAGGGAAGACAAGAAGAGAGATGTTTGTGCCACTGGACAAAGATTAGGGTAAGGCAAGTGAAGCAGGAGTGTTCGAGAGGGGGGTTGGATCTTATCTTCATTTAAAACTGCAATATTTTGCTCATGATGGGATTTTTGCATTCTTTTCAGTACTTTAAAATATGGCACGAAGGTGCTGCACTTAGATGTTGGTTATCTGGATTAGTGAGATTTTGCTGTCCTCGTGAATTTTGTACCTGGTACCAGTACCTCACTGGTCTCAGCACAGTACAGGCTTTGCCGAACTACCATAAGCCGTAAAGTGGGAGGTATTTCAATGGAAAAGGAGAATGGATATTTAAGTGGGTTGTCAAAGATCTATTTTGAAGCTCTTAATGGAACCTTCTTCTTGCTCCCAGAATGTGTGGCTTGGAGAGCAGAGGTCGCTTTTGCTTTCCATAAATGGAATTTCTCTAAATGGTAATGAACAAGCCAGACAATATGTGCCTTTATGACTATAATGTGAAAGACGTATGCCAGCCACATCTGGGATTGTCAACCAGCACAGTCCCTGGATCCCGGTAGCATGCCCCGTTTGTCACACCAAATCTACTTTTATTTTCTTCCAGGTTTATGGACATAGAAGAGACAGCCAGCACTATATAAGTTTAAGGTGCCCAGCATGATAACTTGACATATGCATACATTATGAAATGATTACCACATCCGTTTACTCAACATTCATCACCTCATACAGGTAAAATAATTTTTGTCTCGTGATGAGGACTTTTAGGATTTACGCCCTTAGGGCCTTTCAAATGCCAAACCTATTTTTCACATGTCCCCCCTGGGAGACTGACTCAATGCTTCCTTGTCCTAAGCCTTCACGTTGCGTGCAGTCAACGGGAGTCCTAAGCAGATGATCAGAAAAAAGTAGAGACGGAGTTTTGGGTATTCGTTTTTCTGGATCTCTTCCTCCTGGCCATGCTTTGGCGGTGGGTGTATTTCCTTCTGACAGGCCACGTCCTGCCGAGAGCCTAGCCTTACAGTTCGCTGTCTATGTTGTAACCACTCTCTCGATTCATCCCGTCAGCCTTCTGTTTGACAATCGCTTCCCTCTGCCGTCCACACGAAGATGCTCCGCCATTGCCTGGCGGTCTGCCTTAAACTGACCAGGAAAATGCACCGGTAGTGGCAGGGCTCTGATATGCTCCTTAGTGATTTGGATCAAGTTTTTGGGAAACCGAATGCAAAGCTTGTGGAACTAGATTTAGAAGACAGTTCATCATGTAGTTCGGCTTGATGTGTGATGGTCGGTTCTTGCATATTCCATGATGAACCTTCATAGCCGTAATATTTCTTTCCAAGTTTAGTTTCATTTTCATCCTTCTCCTACTGAAAGAGGACACGTGGGATGTTAAGCTGCAACTAGAAACTTTAATTTGTGCCACTGTCACTTGAATTTATGTCAATTATTTGCTAGTAGGGCAACGCCGGTGATTGTACGCTAGGGCTGCGTTACCTTTAGTTTATTTGAAATCTTAAAGCTTACTTCAACTTCATGGTCAACAAAGCCTCTTTGAATTCCGTGTATGTAAAATGTAACCACGTGAATCGATCAGCTACATCTGATTTAGGGGCATATGAATATCAAAGAGTGCAACTCAATGACGTGGCACGAGAGGACGAGTTCAATATTGCCAAAGCAATCCAGTGTCCCTCAACCTTCCCTAAGAGAACACGTAGGTGCCCGTTAATGCCTCAAAGTTTCAGAGAACTAGAATGTCCAAGGCTGAGAAAATCCTCAAATGTAAGTCAGCGTCATGTGGAAGCTGAGTCAAGTTATTCACGACACCTGGATACCAGCTTCTGCACAATCTTACCCCAGCATCTTTAAAATCTTTTACTTAATGAGGCATATTATAAGGAGAAAAATGACCAGGAGTGTCTGATGTGTTTGGTAAAGGTAGCAATCCAATTGATAAATTTCTATCTCCCAACCATCTGGAGGCACCAGATTGGCAGGGTTTCTTGTCAGCAGTCTGTATATTATCCACGCTTCAGAAGACAAGAAAAGGTATCACTCAGCACTCTCAAGTGCTTAAAATGATGGATTCCTTTAACATGTTGCTAACTGGTTTGCAATATGTCTTTAAAAATAGCGCTCTGGTATTAGGCTTCATTTAAAAGAAGAACTAGAAATCAACAGTATAATAAATTGCCTTCGTTAGAGATAACGGCAAATATTCAAGCGTGAGGGAACCTCTTCTCCGCTAGACCCCAGGTTAAATCTTCCTTGTCTCTTCGAACATCTTGCCACCTGGGTTCAATATGTCAATGGCATGTCAGTCTAGAGAAATCCACAGATTTAGGAACGGCACATAATATGGTTGGTTATTTCTGTATTAAAGCATAAGCAACATGGTGAAAGATGGGGGGCGGCGAGGAGGAGTGGGGAAAGACGTAGAGTTGTACGCACATTGTAAGCATGTATTCTACTTCTTTAGTAGTTTTCTCAACATACAATTGGGTAGTTTTCTTCTCTGTTAATGATGTTCATTTTTCATGGACTTAACTTCTATTTAATCTCAATGTGATCTCAATGTGAAATGATTCTTCTATTTGTATTATAGGTCAGAGTGTGTCTGAAGCCAATATGTATAATACAACCAAAAAAAAAACGTGGAAAGGTAGTTTTAGCTTACTCCACACTAAAGAAGTAGCTACAACACAATGTATGAATTAAAGAGTAGTTTCTCGAAGTGAAAGGCTGTCTGAGGACTTTCTAAGACTACATGCTCACTGATAGAAACATTTAATCTGGGATTTTCTAGTCTTTCAATTTTGGGTTTTAACAACAACAAGAAACAACTTACTGAGTTATTACTCTAATGGGAGTGAAACTGAATTTTCTGATTTAAAGAAATAGAAATCTCAAAGGTAAATATGTAATCCTTAAAAAGTGGGAGAAATTGAGAGTTCTTATTTCTTGGAAAAAATACTCTCCTGACACTTTTAGGATCCAGCCAGACTTTGAAACTGAACTAAAAGGACCATGACTTTAAATGTAGAAAAGAGAGGGGCTCCTGGGTGGCTCAGTCGGTTGAGCGTCCGACTTCGGCTCAGGTCATGATCTCACAATTCATGAATTGGAGACCCATGTCGGACTCTGTGCTGACAGCTGAGAGCCTGGAGCCCGCTTCGGATTCTGTGTCTCCCCCTCTCTCTGCCTCTCCCCCCTGCTCACATGCTGTCTCTCTTTCAAAGATAAATAAAGATTAAAAAAAAATAGATGTAGACAAGAGAAAATCAAACTTCACCTCTGTCTTGTTTGCCAGAGATGTCATAGTAAGAAGAAAATAGGGCCTTGATATCTGAGAAGCGGACTGGATATCATTTTAGAACACTAAACTGATAAGCAAGAAACCCAAGGGCAATAATAATAATAAAAAATGTTTCTGCCTGTAACATTCAAACTTAGTTCTGTTCTGTTTTGTTTTGTTTTCAATGTTGAAAGATTCCATTTACGTTCACTGGAAATGCCTGCTGAGAACAGTCCATGAGTGTTAGTGCGTATATTGAAGAAACGGCAGAGATGGATTTTAATATTTCCAAAGCACAGAGCGGAAGACGAATTCGGAATCGTGCAGGTAAAGCTGGAAAACCCTTCTTTGCAAGCGTTCCGGTGGATGATCCCAGAAGAGACAGAAGAGCGGGCTATTAGGGAAATGAACTGAAGCCGGGGCATCAATTTTGAATGTGCCCAAGTTCAAATAACATTTAGGTTGAAAGCTCAGGAAAAACACAGGTGAATTGAAACACGCAACAAAGAGCGTAGGAGTTTATCATGAAATAAAGAATTCTATGGCAGAGAGGGAAGTATAGATTTACATTGCTTTGGCCACAAGCATGGAGATAAATATTGCTGTTTGGGAACTGCTCTTTATAGTATATGGTCAAGGAAGTGCGGTGCCTCTACCGAGGAAGATATATAACAGTTTACAGCCAAAAAATAAACTGCTTTTCCTTCTCTGCTCTCCAAAACGTTGTGCTACTCTGCTCCTCTTCTCTTCAGTAAATATACGACGCCAGGCGATTTCACTTTCCTTCCCGGGATCGTGATGTTTTCAGGACATATCTTCCTAGAGCCAAGAATCGTCCATTTTTTCCTATCATGGACTGTGCGTGGGGTCAGAAGTCAGAGACTTTAATGTGCACCTTGTTTTACTGAGGAACATCTTTCGGGACACTTGGAACAGCTTGCTCTGTGTTGTGTGATTTATGTTTGTCCGGCTCCCCTGTGAGAGTAAGGTTCTGGAGAATATATGCATGTCCTTTTTGCCTTTTAATCACCAGCGTCACCAGCCAAGGTACTTTTCACACGATTGCCATTAATAAAGGGATATATCAGATTCAAAAACAAAGGTGAGTGTTTCTCAAGAAGATCAAAGGAGAGAGGGTTTGGAGAACTAAATTCTTTTTTTTTTAATGTTTATTTATTTTTGAGAGAGACAGAGACAGGGTGTGAGTGGGTTAGGGGCAGAGAGAGAGGGAGACACAGAATCCGAAGCAGGTTCCAGGCTCTGAGCTGTCAGCACAGAGCCCGACGCTGGGATCGAACTCACGAGCTGTGAGATCATGACCTGAGCTGAAGTCGGACGCTCAACCGACTGAGTCGCCCAGGCACCCCAGAACTAAATTCTTAAAAAAAATAATTAAAGGGATATATGGTAAGAGAGGAAAGAGTCCATATTCACCGTTAAAAACCTAAGTTCATATTATTGGCCATCCAGATCGCTAAGCTGGAGAGTCCAAAAAATCTGTAAGATCTGCACTATTTACTGTGTTTAAACAAAGAAGTACCCTTAGCAGAGGAAAACCGAATAACCTCACTAGGAAGATATAAAAGTAGGGATGGGTAAGAAGAGAATTAGAAGGAAAATCAACAGGAAGGGATAAGTCACAAGTGATTCTACAGAGACATGAAAACTCCTAAGATCTGCAATTATCTTCTGCGGTTAATAATGTGAGGGGATACTTTTATTAATGATTGTATTGAATAAATTTATATCGAGTGTTTATATGCCACAGGATAGCCTCCAGAGAGTCTCATAGCAGACCTCACAGTCCAGCAGAGACATGGAAACAGTAAACAGCAAATCTAATGACATGTGATCAGTACCATGGGGGTGAAATTACAGAGCAGAAGACCTGGTTTACTAGAGATTCTTAAGTGAGATGTGAAAAGGTGCATGTTAACCAGGTGAAGAGGGCAGAGACCCAGGAAAACAGGGAGAGGAGAGATGGTGACTCATGACACAAATATGTGAATTAACTCTTTACTTAACTGTGAGTTTAGATGATCACAATCCTTTCCCAAAGGAGTTAGTTTCTATAGACTGATGATAATATTTAAAACAGACCACCAATGGGGCGCCTGGGTGGCTCAGTCGGTTGAGCAGCCGACTTCGGCTCAGGTCATGATCTCACGGTCTGTGAGTTCAAGCCCCGCGTCGGGCTCTGTGCTGACAGCTCGGAGCCTGGAGCCTGTTTCGGATTCTGTGTCTCCCTCTCTCTGACCCTCCCCCGTTCATGCTCTGTCTCTCTCTGTCTCAAAAATAAATAAACGTTAAAAAAAATTAAAATAAAATAAAATGAAATAAAACAGACCACCAATTTTGCCACCGATAGGCAAAATTGCACAGTGATCTACACTTCAATTTTTTCATCAGAAGAAAACGCAGTATGTATCATAGAGCTGCTGTGGAGAAAATACTTGATGAACAGTCGTGAAAGTTAATTAATATGTGAACATTATTATTAATTTTGTTCAAGTCTTAAGGATGTTCCTGGTTGATAAGAGATTTTAAACCACAATAATAACCAGATAATGTTTTCTAAAAATATTGGGGATAAAACTTTGATCCAAGCAAAATAACTGAAAATTTTGTCTATTTTCGTAAGAAACTTAGCACCTAAATAAATGATTACCAATGTAAATGCTAAGCTAACTGAAATGCAATTAGGGTGATGTTCTCCCCTATACAGAATCTGAAATTCCCTAGTTCTAACCCCTTTGGATGAGAGGAAGATATTCGTTTTAACAACCATTGTGGGACTCCTTCGACAGGGTCCGTGATGACCCCCTAAGTCATGAACAGTGAACAGTGAAAGCTTATGTCCTCACATTACCATAACGGGTATATTAGGTTATCAGAGGGAAGATTAACAAATATTTAAAGAAATTGGGAAAACTAAAATCTAACTAATAGGTAAAGTAGAGATGATTGGGGCAATTTGTCCAAGATAGGAAGCCTCAAGAAATGGGTGTCTGGCAAACTCATGGCCATGCTATTTATGTCCTCAGTGAGGTCAGAAGAGGCAAAACGATTCAGGAATTCAATATTGAAGGAAGTCAATTACTTATCAGAACTTTACTTGACTACACATTAGAAGCAACCAGCTGAAGGCTGGGGCTCCAAAATGGAGGAACGAGGAGCTCTGTGGAAACTCTCGCAAGCAAATCACCAATGTATCTGGTACAAACCACAAAGAACAATGATTGAAAGTTTCCGAAAATTTTCCAAAAAGCACATGGAAAATAAAAACACATTTACTCGACAAAATCAACTACCTCTCATTAAAACACTGGGAATCAGTGGCAGCTGAGATGCCCAAGTTGTTTTCCTTCACACCCCCAGCCCAGCTTCATGTTATGGAAAGTGGTGGGGGACAGCCAAGAAGTTAGGGGCTCCCAATCTAGGATGCATGGTTTCAATGTAGGAGATGTGTACCACTGGTTTTTCTCATCCCCCTCCCCTTCCCCAGTCTGGTTTTGCAGGAGCTCTATCTAGAGGACATGGATAAAGGGACTGACACTTTCTTCCACCTCATAGCCCTCATAGGGTGAAATATCTCCTGAGGACATGACAGGCTATGGATACTGAAGCTCTCTTGGTCCACTGTTCACAGACCCAGCTCTGGTTTAGTGGCACAGTGATTGTGGCGAAGGGTGAGAGGCAGACCTTAAAGACAGAGAGCTTTTTTTTTCAGATAGCCACACCCTTTATTTTATTTTATTTTTTTAAATATGAAATTTATTGTCAAATTGGTTTCCATATAATACCCAGGGCTCATCCCAACAGGTGCCCTCCTCAATACCCATCACCCACCCTCCCCTCCCTCCCACCCCCCATCAACCCTCAGTTTGTTCTCAGTTTTTAAGAGTCTCTTATGGTTTGCCTCCCTCCCTCTCTAACCTTTTTTTTTTCCTTCCCCTCCCCCCTGGTCTTCTGTTAAGTTTCTCAGGATCCACGTAAGAGTAAAAACATATGCTATCTGTCTTTCTCTGTGTGACTTATTTCACTTAGCATAACACTCTCCAGTTCCATCCATGTTGCTACAAAAGGCCAGATTTTATTCTCTCTCATTGCCACGTAGTATTCCACTGTGTATATAAACCACAATTTCTTTATCCATCCATCAGTTGATGGACATTTAGGCTCTTTCCATAGTTTGGCTATTGTTGAAAGTGCTGCTATAAACACTGGGGTGCAAGTGCCCCTATGCATCAGCACTCCTGTATCCCTTGGGTAAATTCCTAGCAGTGCTATTGCTGGGTCATAGAGTAGATCTATTTTTAATTTTTTGAGGAACCTCCACACTGTTTTCCAGAGCAGCTGCACCAGTTTGCATTCCCACCAACAGTGCAAGAGGGTTCCCGTTATCTCCACATCCTCACCAGCATCTGGACTCTTGTGATTTGTTCATTTTAGCCACTCTGAGTGGTGTCAGGTGGTATCTGAGTGTGGTTTTCATTTGTATTTCCCTGATGAGGAACGACATTGAGCGTCTTTCCATGTGCCTGTTGGCTATCTGGATGCCTTCTTTAAAGAGGTGTCTATTCATGTTTTCTGGCCATTTCTTCACTGGATTATTTGTTTTTCGGGTGTGGAGTTTGATGAGTTCTTTATAGATTTTGGATATTAGCCCTTTGTCTGATATGTCGTTTGCAAATATCTTTTCCCATTCCGTTGGTTGCCTTTTCATTTTGTTGATTGTTTCCTTGGCAGTGCAGAAGCTTTTAATCTTCATGAGGTCCCAATAGTTCATTTTTGCTTTTAATTCCCTTGCCTTTGGGGATGTGTCAAGTAAGAAATTGCTGCAGCTGAGGTCAGAGAGGTTTTTTCCTGCTTTCTCCTCTAGGGTTTTGATGGTTTCCTGTCTCACATTCAGGTCCTTCATCCATTTTGAGTTTATTTTTGTGAATGGTGTAAGAAAGTGGTCTAGTTTCATCCTTCCACATGTTGCTGTCCATTTCTCCTAGAACCATTTGTTAAAGAGACTGTCTTTTTTCCATTGGGCATTCTTTCCTGCTTTGTCAAAGATTAGTTGGCCATACTTTTGTGGGTCTAATTCTGGGGTTTCTATTCTATTCCGTTGGTCCATGTGTCTGTTTTTGTGCCAATACCATGCTGTCTTGATGATGACAGCTTTGTAGTAGAGGCTAAAGTCGGAGATTGTGATGCCTCCTGCTTTGGTCTGAAAAAGACAGAGAGCTTTGGAGCTTTACTGAAAAGACTGACTTTATTCGGAACATGATGTAAAGAATCCCATACTTAAACAACGGGAGTATTGTCAAGCAATGAACATCTTGGTAGAGAGAAATAAACTCTATCAGAAATGACTCTGGGAGCAAAATATAAATATACTCTGGCAGAGCAGATAGAAGTTTGATAGACCTAAGAAAAGACATAGCAAAGAAGAGCCCTCCAAGGATCACAGACAACTCTGGAGATTGGGAAGGCCAAGCACTTGTGTGAAGCTTTGTCTACTCAAGAGCAATCAGAACATGGCGTGAGACAGACTTGCAAATGTCCCCAAGTCACACACAGATCCATCAACTAGAATGAAGTCTCACCGACACAAAAGACAGACATAACCTTGGACCAAATACTATTTAAATAATAAGTTGTTTTTACCCAGTGGACGTTTCTAGGAAGGCAGCCTTTTAAAAAATCACACTCATTCTCAATAGCCTGTAAGCCCAGGTACAATGCTCCAGTCTGCCCTTTTTGGAGCAATTAAAGAGGAAACTCCAAGCTACCATTCCCTGATTGTACGTGGGGCAGAAACGTAAGTGAAACGGGATAATAGCCTCAAAGCCATACACATCCAACATTAAAGAGTAAAAAATAAATAGCTAGGGAACTCAAGGACAACCTTTCACTAACGACTGGTTTATACTGACCCAGGGGCAACACCTAGGTAGCCAGCATAAAAGATGAAAACAAGGAACAATTCTGAACAGGGACATCAGAGGCTGAATACAGTGGGGGAAATAAACTTCAAAGAGTTAGTTCAGCCAATTCGCTAAACAATAAATAAATGACCAAGCAAAAAATAATATCAGTCCCAGGGAGGGACTAGGGAATTACTATCTGGAGTTGCTGCAATATGTTTTCTAAAAAGGGCAGTTTTCATAAAAAATATAAGACTTGTCAAAAAATAGCAAAGTATGCCCAATACACAGGAATGAAAGAAAGTAATAACACTTAGTAAGGAGTAGGGAACCGAATATCTAAGTCAGCAGTCAGTTCAAAGAAGATACTATAAATAAGTTAAAATAATGAACAAAAACCATGCCTAAAGATTTAAGGGAAAGTATAAAGACAATGTCTCACCAAATGGAGAACATCAACGTAGAGACAGAAAGAAAAAAATTGACATTTACATTTATATACCTACACCTAGACATACACATACATGGACATGTGCAGGTACACCTGCATCTACATCTATATCCACAGGGAGATTCTGGACTTGATAGGTATTATAACCAAAATTTTAAAAACAAGAGAAGGGCTCAACAGTAGATTTTAACTGAGAGGAGAAAAATAATCAACAAACTTGAAGATAGATTGTGCAAGCCGAAGAACAGAAACAAGAATGAATAGAACCATAGAGAAAAGTGATTAAACACAGCACAGTGGGATAAACAAAACAAAACAAAACAAAACAAAACAGATAAAGGGACATAAAAAGGATTCAAGAAAATAATGGCTGAAAACTTCCCAAATTGGAGGAATCCAAAAAGCACAATGAATTTCAAGTAGGATGAATCTTCAAAGAGATTCATATCATAGTGGAAATCTCAAAAGCCAGAGATAGGGAAAATCCTAAAACACTAAAAGAAATGTGACTCATCATACGCAAAGGAACCCCAAAAAGATTAACGGCTGACTTCACATTTGAAATGTATTTAAAGTGCTAAATATAAAAAACTCTCAATGAAGAATGTTACAACCATACAATAAGTATCTTGCAAAAAAGAAGAAAAAAAAGACATTTCCAGAAAAACCAAATCTTAAAGAGCTGTTGCTACATATTTCTGATTCATAGGAAATACTAAAGGAAGATTTCCAGGATAAAAACAAACAAACAAACAAGCACAGACAAAAATAAAACACACATGAAAAAGCAAGAGTTCCAGCAAAAGTATTGATCTGAGGTAGATTTGAAAAAAAAAATATATATATAGCAATCTCTCACGCAATCACTAAGAAAATAACTAAAAAATGTATTTAACAAATCACTGAAGTTATTAACATGTTACACTATAGATTCCACTAATAGAAAAGAAAGCAGTACATGAATACAGGAATAACTAAAACATGAAACAGGAAACAAAGAGCAAAATGGCATGTATGAATATAACCCAAATCAATCGTAACATCAACTGTGAGTGAATTATTATTCAGCAATAAAAAGGAATAGAGTACTGTCATGCCACAGCATGATGAACCTTGAACACATTATGCTAAGTGAAAGAAGTCAGTTACAAAGGATCACATAATTGTAAGATTCCCTTTATATGAAATATCCATGGGGAAATCCACAGAGGCCAAAAGTAAATTTGTGTTTGCCTAGGGCTAGATATGGAGGGAGGGATGGGAAGAATGTGTAATTTTTGCTATTGGGGATATCATTTCTTTTGGGGGTAAGTACTAAACTTAGTTTTTGTTGATAGTTGTACAACCTGCTGGATATATTTAAAAGGCATTAAATGAATGAATTTTCTGGTATGGGAACTATATGTTAAAAAAATATGTTTAAAAGAAGAAAAATGACCATCCAGATGCCAAACTGAAAAGCCCAAGAATAAAGATGTGTCGCTTTATCAACATTAGTCATCTCCAACCCAGCTCTCCAAGGAAAGCAAACACTTTGCTCAAGCTGGTCTCTTTAGCTTAAATATTCTTTACTTATTGTTCACCTTGTAAATCTAAAGTCCCTTTTTAAGTCAAAAGAAAGCCAGAGTATCAATACTTATCAGACAAATTAGATTTTAAACCAAAGACTATAAGAAGAGACAAAGACACTATACTTGTCTTTGTCTGGTATTTGTCTTTCTCTGACTGACTTATTTCACTTAGCATAATACTCTCTAGCTCCATCCACATCATTGCAAATGGCAAGATTTCATTCTTTGTTTATGGCTGAGTAACATTCCAGTGTGTGTGTGTGTGTGTGCGTATCTTCTATATCCACTCATTAGTCGATGGACATTTGGGCTCTTTCTATAGTTTGGCTATTGTTGATAATGCTGCTATAAACAACGGGGTACATGTGTCTTTATTATGATAATGGGCACTATCCAAAAGAAGATCTAACAATTGTAATATTTATACTCCCAACTTGAAAGAATCCAAATATATAAAACAATTAATAACAAACATAAAAGAACTCATGGATAATAATACAATAATAATAGGGAACTTTAATACCCCACTTACATCAAGATCATTTAAGAAGAAAATCAATAAGGAAACAATGGCTTTGAATGACATGCTGGACCAGATGGGCTCAACAGATATATTCAGAACAGTGCATCCTAAAGCAGCGGAATACACATTCTTTTTGAGTGCACATGGAACGGTCTCCAGAATAGGTCTGATATAGGTCAAAAATCAGGCTTCAATAAGTACAAAAAGATTGAGAGCATACAATGCGTATTTTTTTTTATTACAACACTGTGAAACCTGAAGTCAACCACAAGAAAAAATCTGGAAAAAACAAAAATACATGGGAGTTAAACGGCTTACTACTAAACAATGAATGGGTTAACCAGAAAATCAAAGGAAACATTTAAAAACACATGGAAACAAATAATAATGGAAACATGACAGTCTGAAACCTTGGGAAGAAGCAAAAGCTGTCCTAAGAGGGAAGTTCATAGCAATATGGAGCTACCTCAAGAGGCAAGAAAAATCTCAAATAAACAAACTAACGTGACACTTAAATGGTTTAGAAAAAGAACAACAAATAAAGCCTAAAGCCAGCATAAGAAGGGAAATAATAAATATTAGAGCAGAAATAAATGACTTTACAAGCTAAAAAACCAGTACAACAGATCCAAGAAACCAGGAGCTTTTGAAAAAACAATAACATTGATAACCCCCCTAGCCAGACATGTCAAAAAGAAAAGAAAAAGGACCCAAATAAATAAAATCACAAATGAGAGGGGAGAAATAAGAACCAATACCACAGAAATACAACTATAAGAGAATATTATGAACAACTATATGCCAAAAAATTGGACAATCTGGAAGACATTGATAAATTCTGGAAAACATATAAACTACCAAAACTGAAACAGGAAGAAATAGAACACTTGCACAGACTGATAGCCCACAAAGAAACTGAATCAGTAATCAAAAATCTCCCAACAAACAAAAGTTCAGGGTGAGATGGCTTCACAGGGGAGTTCCACCAAACGTTTAAAGAAGAGTTAATACCTAGTCTTCTCAAACTATTCCAAAAAATAGAAATAGAAGTAAAACTTCCAAACTCATTCTATGAGGCCAGCATTACCTTGATTTCAAAACGAGACAAAGGCTGCACTATAAAAGAGAACCGCAGTCCAATATCCCTGAAGAACACGGATGTGAACATTCTCAACAAAGTACTAGTAAATCGAATCCAACGGTACATTAAATGAATCATTCGCCATGATCAAGTGGGATTTATTCCTGGGCTGCAAGAGTGACTCAATATTTGCAAATCAATCAACAGGATACACTGCATTAATAAAAGAAAGGATAAGAACCATATGATCCTCTCAATAGTTGCCGAAAAGGCATTTGGCAAAGTACAACATCCACTCATGATAAAAGTCCTCAACAAAGTAGGGATAGAGGGAACATACCTCAACATCATAAAGCCCATATATTAAAAAAACCCTCAGCTAATAAACTAGTATCATCTTCAATAGGAAAAACTGAGAGCTTTTCCTTTATGGCCAGAAACACGACAAAGTTGTCCACTATCACCACTGTTACTCCTAGACTCAGCAATCATTCAACAAAAAAAAAAAAGGCATCCAAAAACAGAAATTCAAGGCATCCAAAGTCAAACTTTCACTATTTGCCGATGACACGATACTCTAAATAGAAAACCCAAAGGACTCTACCAAAAATTTAGAGAATATATACATGAATTTAGTAACGTTGCAGGATACAAAATCAACGTACAGAAATCTGTTGCATTTCTACACACCAATAAGGAAGCGGCAGAAAGAGAAAGGTTGCCAAAGCAACCTGGAAACAGCAAAGCAAAGTGGAAGATACCACAATTCTGGACTTCAAGATATATAACAAAGCTGTAGTGATCAAGACAGTATGGCACTGGCACAAAAACAGACACATAGATCAATGGAACAGAATAGAAAACCCAGAAATGAATCACAAGTATATGGTCAACTAATCTTTGACAAAGCAGAAAAGAATAGGCAATTGACAAAAGACAGTCTCTTCAACCAATGGTGCTGGGAAAACTGGAAAGCAACATGCAAAAGAATGAAACTGGACCGCTTTGTCACACATCAAAATGGATGAAAGACCCAAATGTGAGACAGTAAACCATCAAAATCCTGGAGGAGAACAGAGGCCCCAACCTCTTTGACCTTGACCAGAACAACTTCTTACTAGATATGTCATTTGACACAAGGGGAATAAAGGCAAAAATAAACTAGTGGAACTTCCTAAAAATAAAAAGCTTCCACACGGCAAAGGAAACAATCAACAAAATTAAAAGGCAACCCATGGAATGGGGAAAGATATTTGCAAAATACATATTTGATAAAGTGTATCAAAAATATATAAAGTGTATCCAAAATATATAAAGCACTTATAAAACTGAACACCCAAAAAACAAATAATCCAGTTAAAAAGTGGTCAGAAGACATGAGTAAACATTTTTCCAAAGAAGATACAGATGACTAACAGACATGAAAAGATGCTCAACATCACACATCATCAGGGAAATGCAAATCAAAACCACAATGAGATACCATCTAACACCAGTCAAAATGGCTAAAATTAATAACACAGGAAACAACGAGGATTCAGAGAAAAGGGAACCTTCTTACACTGCTGATGCAAATGTAACTGATGGAGCCACTCTGGAAAACAGTAAGGAGGTTCCTCAAGAATTTAAAAAGAGAACTACCCTATGGCCCAGCAATTATACTACTAGGTGTCTACCCAAAGGGTATAAAAATACTGATTCAGAGAGACACATGTGCCCCGTTGTTTATAGCAGCATTATCAACAATAGCCAAACTATAGAAAGAGCCCAAATGTCCATTGACCAATGAGTGGATATAGAAGATACACACACACACACACACACACACACACACACTGGAATGTTACTCAGCCATAAACAAAGAATGAAATCTTGCCATTTGCAATGATGTGGATGGAGCTAGAGAATATTATGCTAAGTGAAATAAGTCAGAGAAAGACAAATACCATAAAATTTCACTCATATGTGGAATTTAAGAAACAAAACCGAAGAACATATGGGGAAAAAAAGTGAGGCAAACCAGGAAACAGACTCCTCCCTATAGAAAACAAAGTGTGGGTTGCTAGAGGAGAGGTGTGTGTGTGTGTGTTGGGGGGGGTGGGTTAAATAAGTGACACACTTGTGATGGGTACTGGGTTTTGTATAAAAGTGTAAAGATCACTAAATTCTTCACCAGAAATTAATAGTATACTGTACATTAACTGGAATTTAAATAGAAACGTGAAAAAAATTAAAATAGAAGAAAATAAAGTCCTTTTTAAATGTCACTTACCTGTTTTCCCCAACAATTGGAAATAATCCATTACTTTGTTATCTCTGTTCTTTTTGTACTTTGTAAACTGCCAATGGTAACATTTATCCCTCTGCTTTTGAGAAGTTTGTTTATATATCCATCCTCTCTGCTAGTCGGTGGGTTCCCTCAAAGTAGGGGTAATGCTTATATATTTTGTATTTCTTTTCTTCCTCTCAGTGACTAATGCACGGCTAAGCCCTTGGTATACTTAAATAATGTTTGTTGAACAAAGGGTAAATATAAAAACATTGGATTACCTGATTGGGAGTAGTCTGACATTTTCATGGGTTACTAGAAATAAGTTTTAAAGTTTTGATAAGCAAGTGGCACAGTAACCTCAAATAATATGGCTTAAAAATATGGAAAATAGAAGTTCCAATGACATCTTCTATTTAATTCTTGCTTTATTAAAAGTTATGTAATATAAAGATAGATACATTTCATCAAAATTAAAGACTTTCATGCATCCAAGTTCATTTTCAAGAACATGTAAGGACAACCTACAGAATGAGAGAATATAGTTGGAAATAATATATCTGATAAGGGGCTAATATCCAGAATACATCAAGAATTCCTAGAACTCAACAATATAAAGAGAATCCAATTTAAAAATGAGCAAAGAACTTGAATAGACATGTCTCCAAAGAAGATATACAGATGACCAATAAGCATGTGAGAAGATCCTCAACATCACTAATTGTTCGAGAAATACAAAGAAAAAGAAATCCTACAACGTGATACCTCTTCACATCTACTAGGATGGTCATAATAAAGAAAATAACAAGCCTTAGCAAGGCTATAGAGAAATCGGAACCTTCACACATTGTTGATGAGTGTGTAAGAGGATGCAGCCACTGTGGAAAACAATTAGCAGTTCCTCCAAAAGCTAAACGTAGAATTACCATGTGACCTGGCCGTTCCATTCCTAGGTCTATACCCAAGGGAACCAAAAGCAGGACTGCAATAGATACCTGTATACCGAGGTTCATGGCGGTGCTATTCACAATGTTTGTCAACAGGCAAATGATGGTCATCACGCAAATGATAACACGTATAATATATATATACAATGTAATATTTTTCAGCCATTACAAGAAAGGAAGTAATGGTAGGAGCTACAACATGGATAAACCTTGAAAATATTGTAAGAAGCTAGATACTGAAGAATAAATATGGTATGATTCCTCTTATATGAAATTACTAAAATAAGCAAATTCACAGAGACAGAAACTGGGGAGAGGAAGAAATGGAGGGATTATTGCTTCATGGGTTATAGAATTTCTGTGTGGCATGATGAAAAGTGTTGGAAACAGAAGTGACAGGTGCACAACATTGTACATGTAATTAGTGCCAATTCATCGTATACTTAAAAAATGGTAACGATGGCAAATTTTGTTACATGCACTTTACCATGACTTAAAAGAAATTAATCATGTAATATACCAAAGATCATTGAATTGTATACTTTAAAAGGGTGAGTTATATGGCATGTGACTTGTATTTCAATAAAGATGTTTTACAAAACGTTATCTAAGAGCAGCCAGGGGCCTCTTAATACACCACGAGGGTCTTTTTACGGAGATAGGAAATACTCTAGCTTAATTTTAAGGACAGAATTGTTATCTTTGAAAATGAATCCTATATGGCGCTGTCTTCTTCATGATAACTATTTCCACTTATCATTCGGACCATCCCACCTAGTTTCTGGACCTGGATGTGGACACATGCCATTGCCTTTTCCCCCTGTGTTTGGTGCTTAGTCTAGGTCTCTCATTAGATTGTCCATTCCTCAAGGGCAGTTCTTTGTGTCTAGACCCGAGGAATTCAGAACACACATCAATGGCTGGATCCAGACTTCTGCTTCTTATAGTTCAGACTAAGGATCCCATTTTGTGCCCAGTAAATGACAAGATTCCTTCCTTGGTTTTTACCATGGCTCAGTGAAATGATAGAAAAGTCCGGTCCTAGTTAGGGAGCAGGTTGATAATGCAAACAGGCCATTAATCAATTCTGAAATTATGAAATCCAATAACCATGCAAAAAAACCCCACAAATGACAATAGTTCTTCTCATTAATATTTACTAGTAGATACAGAAGTATTTGGGAAATGAGGACACACGGAGTGGACGTATTACTACATGTCAGAATTTCCACAACCTATTAAATCTCTAGGCAGGTAGAGATCTATTTTGTCCGGAATACTCCACGGCCTGACTGTTATGGGAATGAATCTATCCACATCATGTGTCCAGAGACGATATTTATGACACAGTTTTGTCCCCTGGGAATTCAAATGAAATGATCCTTCTCCCAGGGTCTCGGAAAGGGGAATAAATGATTATTTCAAGAATATGAAAGACTCTTTTTGCATTGTTGGGAAAAAAGAAAACTAAAGCTTTTGTTATAAGTCTTCAACACACATCAATACATGTCTAATTTATATGGGATTATTATCAGCAGGTATATAAAATAATGCTTACGAATGATTTTTAATTTGGACATCACAGAGCATGCCTGGAACTAAGACCAAGATGAGTGCAAATATAAGGCATGGTTCTTCAAATATTCATTTCATAGCATCAGGCTGCACATGCACTGATTATTATTCATACACTTTCCCCAACAGCACAGTGTGGAGACGGGGGCACATCACACGGAGAGCACGGTAGCCTGGTCTCGCCCAAGCACAGTGCGGGTGGCTCCCCTCAACAGTCGTGGTGGGGGCGGGGAAACCACAAAAAAGGAAACTGTGAACCTCTTTCAGGGGTGTGGCAGGGTGGGGTGAGGCGAGTATATGGATAGGACTTCAGGGAGAAGAGGTGCATAACCAGATGGCACAAAGACTGATGTGGGGACCGTCCTGCTTGCAGCCACAGAGACTGTAACCGGATCAGCTGTGGCAAACTGGTTCAGGGAACACATTGCCAGGGGAGTCTTGATCAGGCCACATCTGGTGATGCAAAGGCAGCGTTAAACAGGGAAGAAAGAGAAGATATGTAGCCGCCATGTTGCAGGAATGGTAAGGGGGCAAAGGAATTCTGCCCAATATGGAATCCATGTTTTAGGTCACTTGACGCTTAAGAATTTCCTCCAGGTAATTGCCTGGGACCTGTGTTAGCAGTTTGGGAGAGGAAATGCTTTTTTTTTTTTTTTTTTAAACATGAAGTTGGATGGGTGGCTATCGGCTGTGAGTGATTTTGCACCCCCACCCCAGGTCCCACCAGAGAATATTTGAGGCGCATTCCATCTTCCTACAAGAAACAATGATCCAGCCCCAAATGTCAACGGTGCTAAAGCTTAAAAGTTCTGGTTTAAAGTCACGGGACAGAATGCTTAAAAACGATCTTGCCTTTAAATTTCACGCAGGAACAGAGTCGAAGTAGGTGACCAATGCAAGAACTTAACAACTGGTTACCAGCAACTTTGAAATTAGACACTAAATTCCCACAGCCTCTGGGATTAGCCGACGAAGACGTCACATAATGGCTCATTTTGATGGCAACGGGGATCCAAACTCCTGCCTTGTTCTAGTGAAACATTGATTCTTTTTTTTTAAGTTTATTTATTTATTTTGTGTGTGTGTGAGAGAGACAGCTCTCATGCCAAAGGTGGTTGGGCAGAGAGAGAGGGAGAGAGAGAATCCCAAGTGGGCTCTCTGCCTCCAGTGCAGAACCCAATTTAGGGCTCCCCAAGATAAGTCTGAATCCCACAAACTGGGAGACCATGACCTGAGCCGAAATCAAGAGTCCGCCGCTTAACCAACTGAGCCACCCACGTGCCTTGAAATGACAATTCTTTATTGAGTCTGAAGAACACATTGTCTTGCTATTTTAAGAACAGAAAGAATTTCCCCCCCTTTTTTTTTTCTTCCCACCTTTGGATCAAATTTCTTTGCCAGGAAAAAATACTGATACGTGCCCCTCTGGCTTAAAGAAATTATCACAACTTATGTTGAATTACTTCTATCTTCTTTCAAGTACTGTAAAGGCAGACCCCTGCTTTTACAACATTTATGAAGCTGTTTTAGCAGTTTAATTCTTAGGCTTTCACTTGGTCTTGTCACATCTCCCCTGATAGTACTGCAACTAAACTTATCTCCCCCTTCAGTAAGTTTAAATTCTATTAAATTTGATCTTTTCAATTAGTTGCACTCGTACACTCACAGAAGCATTCCCCAAGGAAACGACGAAATGGAAAGTTTGTGGTGGGCAAGAAAATATAAAAAAAAAAAGATTTTTTTTAAAGCCCGGTGGAAAAGAATCTGATGCCTTTGGACAAATAACATATTTTGTGATGATTTTTCTCCCATGAATGTCTGAATTCAAGAGATAAGATTGTGATTCCGGGTGATCGTCTATCTAATAAGGGGGTCAGTGGGGCAGAGCAATACCATTGGAGGCCACCTCAATGATAAACCAGAGCAAAGATGGAAAAATCTAGGCTTTTTCATGTCAGCCTGAAAGATTCCGAATAAGAGAACTTTGATCATTTTCTGTTATCCAGATACTTTTCATTTCATTTTTCAAGGATCTTACTTATTGCTTTGTGTCTCAACAGAAATAATTCTTCCCCATCTTTGGTGTTTATCCCTTTGAAATATATCTTTGCAGTCCTGACCCTCCATTAGGCATTGCCTAACGGGATGATAAACCACATGTCCTCCTTTAATCTTGCCCTGTAGATCAGTCCCTTCAGCCTTTGAATTATTTTCTTAATCTTCTGAGGGCTCAATGGAAAAGGCTTCATTTCTCCAGGAGTCTGCCCCAGGTGCCCCGGAAAATACAAACCTCAGGCATAGTGCCTGATCTGGAAGGGTTCCAATAAGCAGTAAAAATACCGCAAGTGTATATGATAATGTATGACTGAAATTCCCTTATCACACATATATTCCTCTGACACCATCATCGACCCTGTAAGACACAGGGACCAAGAATTAACACCCTCTTTTATCAACAGCAAAGTAAGTCGTTGGGAGTCTGTGGCTTGCCCGAGACACACGGCTGCTAAGCTACTCAAATCAAGTACTGTGATTCAAAGTCCAGTGAATCCTGTTCCTTTAAGTTGAGCCCAGGATCTTGAATACACCTTTTTGTTTGTCACATTGACTTCTAGTTGGTAGATGTTTGGCCACTGCCTAAGAGACACATTTCCAACTGTCCCAAGTCTCAATAGGATTAGCACATACACAGATACGTGTAGACTCCAGACTAGAGATTGTCTTTCTCAGGTAAAAATAAAGAGACATATATGTTATTACCCTAAGAATTCCACCTTACCACCCATAGTTTCCTCATGTTCCTATTTTCACTATTTTTATGTTAGCTTATATAAGAGAGCTCTCTCTAAAGAGAGCCCCCCTATGGATTTTATTACCACAGTCTTTGAGTTGATTAAAAAAAAAATACCTCCAAATTGCTAGCATCAAATATTTTTTTTTAAATTAGCATTCTTGTGATCAACAGTATAGGTTAATTGGTTTTGCACTAGGATTATGTTATTGGGATCCTAAAGTGTCATGGTGGGAACTATGTGCCTTCATATTTCCCACTCTGCCTTTAAACAAATGTCTTTTGGAAGACATTGCTTTGGGCTTTTTTCTTCAACCTTAGAGATGACTTTAATTTGAAGCACAATGAAGCTTCACCGCATTTCCTTCCCTGGTTTATTCTTACACCCATCCATTGATTGGACACTGTGGGTCCCTTTTAAGTCAGACACAAGTAAATGAGGGTAGAAAACCTTGAGGCCATCTTACATGGTAAGTCGGGATTGGAACGGGTCGTTCCTCATGATGCCCCAGGAGTGCCTTGTCTTAGTCTGGATCTCAGAAAGCAAAGCCAAAGAAAAAGGCATACGTGTGGGTAGTTTATTTTAGGAAGTAATCCAAGGGTACAAGAATGGGGAAAAGGTAAGTACGAAAGAGGAAAAGAGAGACAGCAACTCCAAGGTGCGTTATTGAGCTTGTCACTTCTCTGGTGACTGGGACTCAGTCCTACTGGATTTCTCCAAATGGTAATGTATAGCTCGCCCCAGAACTTTCTTCTCAAGGACTGAAGCACTTCCCTGCTAGCTCCCATGCTCTGTCAGTCAGAGTTACAAGAGGCGTTAAATCCTTCACATTTCCATATTTGTGTATGGAGTGTGAAGGGATGCCTATACATCTCTGTCTATGATCTTTGGGAATGCCTGTGGAAGAAATATCTACCCTTGGACAACGGAGACAAAATGTTGTCAGTTTACCCGTTTATCTAGAGGTCTACTGCAGCAACGGATGGAATAAGGGGGGCAGAGAAAAATGTGAGATGTGACATAAGAGGTAATGGATATGCAAATAATGCAGAAGCCTAAAGTAGACGTGTTTCCTCAGCTTGATGACAGTTTAGTGTACCTGATGGAAAGAAATAGACTGGTAACTGTGTAGTCAAACTATGTTGCTTCCGTGATCCCTTGAACCCTTGAATTTACAATTAAAAACCCACATCACCATCTAAACCCAACTCCCAAAGCCACTCATTGTTTTACACTCCTGAGTTGTTCCTTCCTCAGTGTTTCGAGTGGTTCCTGCCTCTTTAGGGTCAGCTGTCATCCTGGTGACTTTTCCATGAGCATCATTCTCAATTTGACCCTTCAGAAGCACTTTGCGGATCAGCGTCGTAGGAATTGCCCAGCCTCAATGGAGCATTTCATCCACCGTTAATTACAGCTTAACCATGAACAGTTATATAACCTCCTTGACATTCAGACTCCACATATGAAAACGCACCCTTATATTACAATATTTTCAATATTTTCGACAGGTACAAGGGCCTAACGTGCAGGAGGCACTTGACAAATATCAAGTTTTATTATTTTTTTGTTATTGAGACTATCAATTCTGAGGATAACTTTTGGTAGCAGGACCTCACATTAATCTTCAGATTTGAGTTATTCTAAGTCATACAAGGAATGAGCAATATAACACATTATCTGAAATTCTCTCCAGGGCATCTAGGTAATTGAAGAGCCAGCAAGAGATGTGGAAATCCCCTGGATGTCTCTTTCACTGTCTCACTACCTTCTCTCTTCTCTTCCATCACTGAAATGGAGGTAAGACCGAACAAAGCCTAATCTTTCTCATTTCCTAACCCTCCCCATGAAATATGCTGTCTTTCTTACCTTTGTCTGATAGTTTTCAGTCTAGGAATATGTGCAAGGCAGTGTGGGCAGATCATGTTAGTGACATTTGGAGTCACTAAGTGAAATATTTTCCGATGTTGAGCCATACATCCATGTTGAGGCCGTGCCATGCTGGCCAAATCTGTAAACAAGGACAATAATGTAGATGAATGATATCATGGGGACAATATTCCAGATAATACACTGAATCTTGAGTGATTGACTGATTTTTTTTCCGGTTTGCTATAGACACAATATCTTGTTTTATATCCTTACCATTGCAACAATAAGGAAAAACGTATTTCTTTTCTGGAAACTGATCATTATTAGGATGCAAAACTCGATCATTCACTGCTAGAAAACCTGGATCTTGTCTTGCAAAAATCCTAACCATAGCCCAGTCAACTGACCTTTCTTTGACTCAATTTCCTCATCTGTATCATAAAACAGGGATAAATCTATTATTACTAGATTATTATCTCAGTGCATTAGTGTCAGGATTAGGTGGTTAAAGAAAAAGTGTTTTGAAACCAGACAAATGCCTTTAACAAAGCATTTTGTTTCCCCACACACAACTGTCAATGTGTGGGTTTTTATTCTCCATGGGACCGCTACAAAGCTGAACTATATCTTACTTGTCTTTGAATTTCCACCATCTAAGCCCATAAGAAGTGTCTATTTTCAATTTAAAAATCGCTGCTGAGTAATTGAAAGCGTTCTTAATTTCATACACTTTTTAAAGTTCTTAATGTTGCATAGGATCATGGTGTGTGTACTGATTCCCACTTTTCTTTTTTTTTTCCTACACCTGCAGAAAAGGATGCCGTTGAGGAGAAATGCATCATCTGTGATCACAACACGGAAATACTGCAGCTGTGTTCCCCACCTGTGCCTGTTTTCTCTAAGTAACATTTAACTTTCCTTATTCACAAAAATGGCACAGCCGACTTCCTTTGTCATCGCATGATTTTTGAATGAAGTTTTAAAGTTAATAAGCAATTTCTCTTAGATCACAATCTATGCCACTGGAACTGCATATGCTTTTTTTAGGCCAGAAATATTTCCTCTTCACCCCTAGACACAGCTATGAACATGTGTTTCCCCTGGTACTTCAAATGCAATATTCTGTGTTAAAATGAGATAAAAATAAACGTTGACTTTTTTGTGTGTTGGTTTTTGCCTCGTAGTTCAGCCTATTTATGCCTCTTCCCTTGCTCCTACCCTTAGCACTCGTGACTCTCCTGGAATCTTAAACTTAAACCAAAAAGCAAATTCCTTCTCTTGTTATAGAAAACCCACTTCGTGGCTTGGTCAGTTCTCATCACATCACCTGGAGACTTCACTGTAATACTTTGTTTCTTTTCAGTCATCATTGATTTGACCAAGTGGAAGTTATGGGTATAGTTTTAGTATTTATGGGCCTATCTTTGTCTACCCTACTCTGTGCCTCTTGAAATATAGGCACTTCTCCATCTCTCTATCCTGGCATCTCACTGAAAGCAGAGTTTTGTTATCAGAGCTCATCGATTTTGCTTGAATGAGTAAACCAATTCATCAAACTGCTGTCTCTTGCTCTGATCCATCGTCTACCATCCATTGTCTACGATCCATTACTACGATCCATCGGGGACACGCATTTTGAAATTGTCAGTCTTCGCACCGGTCTTCGTATCTATGGCATTCCCTTTTCCAAACAAGTTGGTAGAACCCTACCGGCTTCGTGTCTTACTGAACCATGCCCGAGACCCAGGAGGAGGACTTCCAAATTTTTCACTGCGGTGAACTTCATCACTTTTCGCGCAATAATACTTCAGCGTACCTCCCTCCCTTTTCGCGCCCCAATTTTCCAGTCAGTGTCATAGCTAACTATGCTCCTGGGTCTTCCACGGAGGCCAAAGAGGAAAATTTCTTTGGGGACCGTCCACAGAAAGCGTCTTCCTGGTGGTTCACTCTGCACCTGTGTCAACACCACCGCTGAGAGTCAGAACATATGCATTAGAAGAGCTTGGTACTTTAAGATCGTCTCCTCAATCCACTGGCATCCTATCCGCCATTACATGTGCTTTGGGTATGGGTGCTGCCCATGGGTGCTGCTCAATGGAAATGAATGGCAGCAAATCCGCCATTACATGTGCTTTGGGTATGGGTGCTGCCCGTGTAAATGAATGGCAGCAAATCGCAGGGGGGGCATTTTACGTTAGAGTTCAGTTCACTTTATGGTTGGTTTGAGGCCAGCTCACATATTCCACTGACACTGACCCTAGATAACCAAACCAAAAAAGGAGGCCACTAGATTGACAAATATTGCGTGTGTAAGTACATCTGTTCTTTAATTTCTTCTTAGGCTCCGCATTTAGGTATCTGGTTGCCAAGAAATACAGGCCATTACTTATTTGTAGAGTGTGGGGAATATATTTCCGTTCGTTACAGCTTACCAGCAGCCCACAGCCATAGCCATTTTTTTGAGTACCTGCTATGTATAAGGGTACCGGAAATTTTCACAAAGAGGATTTTCTTTTACCTTCCCAATCAATCTCCATATAAAATTGGATCAACATTATGTTCTCCACTCTCCACTATTATTATTTTCACCAAACCATTTCCCTCCCCACCTCTGTCTCTTTTTCTTTTTGTGTACTACATATTAAAGGTTTTAATGTTTATCAAGCCTGGGAAGTGACAAGTGACAATATTATTATTGAAAATCGGCATGCTGGATACTTGACAGCACTGAGAGTTTGCAGGGTCTTGTGGAGTACAAATTCTCTTTCCGTTACATGGACGCATGCTATACCAATAATTCTAAGCACCCAGAGGATACCGAAATACCTGCTGTGAGCAAGAACCGGATTATATATCATAAGGACTGCAGGGGGCCCGTTCAGAAGAGCTGGGCTCAAGATCCGGCATTGGCACTTATCAGTAGAGTGAACCTGAACTTGCCAGGGTCCGTGGGTTTCGGTCTGCATTGCGTGATGTCTATGTGTCTCGGAAAGCTATTGTGCCCAGGAAGTATTCCGTATTTGAAAGTGTGTCGTGACACGGATGGTCCCCTTGAGATTCTACGGGAACTGTAAATGCCAGCGTCTTCCTATACCCCCGTTGTCTGGCCTCAGAAGTGGGTAGATTGACCAGGCTTAGCCAATTAGGCTGTCCCAGTTTGTTTCTCAGGGGTGTGTTCTGGAAGGAGGAGCTCACCGGGGCTTACTTCTACAACTACTTGTGAAGTCTGAAGTGTTCTAGTTCTGCTCCGTTCAACATGATAACCACTGGCCAAATGTGGCTATTAAACAATTGCAGTATGGCAGGTGACTAGTGTAGGAAATTGAATCTTGGATTAAATTAAATTAAAATTAATATATCCACGTGGGGCTGGCGGCTACCGTATGGGGCAGTGTGGGCCGACACTTTCTCACTTGTTTTGTTGTGTATTTTGTTATCTGTTGCCATCCTAGAATTTATTTTAAAGCTTTTTCTCCCTCACATGCCCCATTTAGATAGCATTTAAAATGCCTGTTCTTTGACGGTCGTAAGAATTCAACCACAAAAACACCTTGACTTGGCACTATTTTTACTTTCTTTAATACATTCTGTAAATTATTGATTTTGTCATATTTTGTTTTTTTTTTCCTTGAGTCACTTTTGGTCACTGATGTTTTCTGAGAAGCCATCTATTTTGTGTAGACTTTCAAATGTATTTGCATAACTTGAATATTTCTCACTACTTATTTCTGTATCTATACGTCTGTAATTATTTCTGAATTCTCAGCCCTCATTTTATAAACTTCTCTTTCTTATAATTTATCTAGTGACTTGTTTGTTGTTTGTTTCCCTAAGAATTCACTATGTTTTTAACCCATTTATGCTTGTTATTTTCTTGTCATTATATCGTTTATAAACAAATGGGTGTTTTATATTTGTTAAGTCCTCCCTTGTAGGTTTTTTTCGTTTTCTTTCTCTTCTCGATTGGAACAAATCAGATTAACTATTTTCTACATTTTTATGATGTCTTCTTCAGTTACATGAATGAGGCAAAAATTTCCCTTTTACACTGGCTTTACTTTTACTCTGCAGTTTGGGTATATTTCACTTATATTAAAAAATAAATTGTATGAGAAGGAGAGAGTTGAAAAGGCTGAGCACGGGGGTATTTTAAGGCATTGAAAACACTCTGTATAGCATTATAATGATGGATATATAGCATTTTACATTGTCCAAACCTATAGATCATGCAATACTAAGAGTGTGCCCTAATGGAGGCTATGGACTTTGGGTGATTGTGTTCTGTCAATGTAGGTTCGTCTTTGGTAAAACATGTACAATTTTAGCGAGTGATATGAATAATGGGGGAGGCGATGCCTATGTGGGGGAAGTGATGAATGCCAAATCTCTGTACCTTTGTCTCATTTTTATTGTTAACCTAAAATTGCTCTAATGAAGAGTCCTAAAAGATGTAATAAATAAATGATAAGAGCAATTCTTATTTAACTCAAGAATTCTTCTAGAGAGATATTTTTAAGTTGCATGGAGTTGTTTTCGTTAATTTGTTACCACTCTTTCCTACTACTTTTCAAAAGATTGTAATATATTACTTACAGTTTTGGCAATTTGTTGTGATTGCTTTTTGGCTTCACTTAGAACCGCTTTAAATTATTTTAAGAATGTTTTAAAAGAGCATGGGTCTTATTCAAAGAATTATTAACCAAAACCTCTAGAGGCTTACTTATTTTAGTTTTTTTCGTCTAGTATTAGCTGAAGGAATTGAACATTTGGTTCTTCTTTAATTTCATCCAGTTTTGAATTTATATTTTTGATGCCAGGTTAGTTGGTGTATAATAAAATTCATAACTGTTACATATTTCTTTAGATTGCATGTATTATAATTATAAGGCACCCACCACGCTTGTCTCATACAGAGCTTTTGGCCTCTAATTAAGTTCTCTTGTGATGCTAATGTCAGGCCCCCTGCTTAATATTTGTTTGTATTTGCGTGTGTGTCTTTGCCAATACTCATTATTTTCAACAATAATGTGTCACTTTCTGTTACGTGCATCTCTTTTACGAAACAAGAATAACTTTCTATAATAATATGGCTCCCACTTACTTTGCCAAATTTTCCAGTTTACTTTTATCATTGTTAGACTGAACTTTGCTTCCTTTGTATCTATCTTTTGTTATTTGTGTCATATTTGCTATATTGCCTTTACTTTCCTTTTTAGCCACTTGAAATGTAGAGAGCCTAAATTTTAGTTTCTTACTGCTTGCCTTTACATTTTCTAATGAAACTAAAATCTCTATTACTTAATCGATCACCTTTTTAGCATAATAATTTCCTCCTAAGAGAGGTAGTGAAGTTAGCGTATTTAAATTTATATAACATCCTATTTCTTCTCTTTACATTGTTGGTATGCTATATTTTCTTATACACAGACATTTAAAAATTTTTTTATTATGTTACGTAGCTCTTCGTTAACCAGTTACGATACATCATGTTTCTTCAAAATCAACAAATTTTGTCTTCAATAAAAAGAATAGATTATAAGCTCATCATTCTTCGTTCAGGCATCTACCCTTTCAAGACACATGGATCGTGTAGCCTCTCTCTGTCGGACCCTACGGTAGGTGCTGTGGCACAACAGTGAGGAAGCAGTAAGGCAGAGGAGACTTTGGGCATAGAGTTTATATTTGGGCAGAGGAGAAACTAGCCATGACAAAATAAACAAAGGAAATGTCTGCTACTAATACATTCTGCGTAAAAATTAACACATGGGGAAATTATTGGATTGTTAAGGGAGGCTGTTTTGGGTTAGACAGCATGTTAAGACCCAACCGATGAGAGAAAAATGCATTTAGTCAATTATACAAAATATGAGGAATGGGCATTTTAAAGGGAAAGCTAGTGTGGTATTTTATCGGTTCTATTAGTAACTGAGTTAGAGATTGTACATTTGTCCAATTTTCTTTTTTGTTCTCTCACTTATGTTCCATATATTTTAAATATTGTTAGGTGTTACACTTTGGGGTAGAAATACCTTCTTGGCAAATAGATTTCCTTAGTGTTATAAATTTCCCCTTTTTCTCATCCGGTAATACTAAGTGTCTGGGATTTTACTTTGGCTAATATTAGGAACAACAAGTGATTTTTCATGCTTTAAAAATATATATATATCCGTTTTCAGTTTTTTTGTTTTTCAACTATGTGAGACATTAAGGTGTGTATTATATAAACCATATTGAATTTTTCCTTTTAACCCAGTGTAACAATCTTTGCATTTTTTTGGTAGTATTTAGTCTATTTACATTTAATGTATGGTGTTTTTGTGAGTTAATATATTATCGTGAATTTTTTTTCACTGGGCCATTCTATTTCCTGTTCCTTCCTCATTATTTTATTCCTTCTTCTGGCTTAAACATTTCAATATTTTGTCTTAACACTTCCATTGACTTTTTTTGCTTGTTCTGGTTATCGATCCTCTGTGTATGTGTGTACGTGCATGAATGTGTTTTAAGTGTATTACCTTGGGACTACAGTACGCATCTTAACTTTTTTCTGTTTACTTAGAATTAATATTGTGCCATTCTGTGTAAAGTGTAAGAAGCATTCAATGGTATAATTCTATACCTTTATCCTTATTTTTTTTGTGGCAATGTTGCCACAGAAAGGCCACAAAAATGTTGGGGGCACCTGGGTGGCTCAGTTGGTTAAGTGCCTGACTCTTGAATTTTGGCTGAGGTTATGATCTCATGGTTCGTGAGATCAAGCCCCATGTCAGGCTCTGTGCTGACAGAGTGGAGCCTACTTGGGATTCTGTCTCTCCCTCTCTATCTGTCCCTTCCACTCATGCACACTTTCTTTCTCTCTTAAAATAAATAAATAAACATTTAGTTTATATGT
This sequence comes from Lynx canadensis, assembly GCF_007474595.2. Lineage (NCBI taxonomy): Eukaryota > Metazoa > Chordata > Mammalia > Carnivora > Felidae > Lynx > Lynx canadensis. The sequence continues at coordinate 3,720,576 of NC_044311.2, read as the reverse complement.
TGTATATAACAACTTACAAAGTTATTTATTTTATTTAAAATTTTTATTTGTCATATAAAGAAATCAAAAGAAAGAACAATATATAATATCTTATATTTACTTACATATTTGTCATGTTCTTTGTTTCGCATTTCTTTCTGGAAATCCAAATTTCCTTATGGGCATTTCCATATGGTGAATTTCCTCTCTCAGAAAAAGACCATTTATTGTAGTATGGAACAGAAGCCAATAAGTTCTCTCAGCATTTGTTTATCTGAAAATGCCTTTATTTAATCTTTTTTTTTTTTAATGTTCATTTATCTTTGAGAGAGAGAGAGAGAGTTCAAGCAGGGAAGGGGCAGAGAGAGAGAGGGAGACACAGAATCTAAAGGAGGCTCCAGGCTCCACTCTGTCAGCACAGAGCCCGATGCAGGGCTTGAACTCATAAATAGTGAGATCATGACCTGAGCCGAAGTCAGACATTTAACCAACTGAGCCACTCAGGTGCCACTAATTTTATTTTTTAAAGGATATTTTCACTGCATATAGAATTCTGGGTTTCTTTCTTTTTCATTTAGTTTTTTAATTTTAGAGTTTTACCTCTTGTTTTACTGTGTCTTTGCCTCAACTGTTTCTGACAAAAAGTGAACCATTAATCTTACCTTTGTTCCTCTCTGTGCGATGTGTCTTTTTCTTGGTTTGTTTTCAAGATTTCTTCTTTGAGTTTGGTTCTTGGCATTTTCATAGTTACAATTTCAGTTGCCTCTGGAAGTTTATATTTTTAACCAAATTTGGAAATTCTCAAATTTAATTTTTTTTTCTGTTTCATTAATTTCCTTCTCTTTCTGGGATTCTGAATACATTTGTATTAAATCCCTTCATATTGTACATATTAATGCCCCACCTGTTTTGTTTTCAGTATTTTTGTGTTCTCTAGGTTGTTCTCTAATTTGTTGGCTCTTTCTTCAGCCCTGTACCGTCTCCTGCTAGGCAAACTGAATACATTTTACCTTTCAATTGCCGAACTGTTAGTTGTCGAATTTCCGTTTTGCCTTCTTAACATTTCTCTTCTAATTTTTCCTCTCTGATCACCCGTTATGGCCTCATGTTCCTTTAAAGTGCTAACCAAACTTTCATTAGCTGCTTTAAAGCTGTTAAGCTATTTTCAACATGTGTATTATCGAGGAATCTATTCTACTGAATCTTCAAAAACTAATTATTGGCCATGGTTCCTACTATGTTCACAATTAGTATTTTTAAATTTATTCTGAAAATCATGGATTCTATGTTTTACAGAGTTTGGAATGCTTATCTTCCTCTATGGGACATAGTTTTTGTTTTGATGAACAGATAAATTATTGACCGATCCTTTCATTCCTGCCAGGTTTGGTTTTATTCTTATTAGGGTGCATCTACTTATTTTTGTCAGTTCTCAGCCCACAGAAGACCCAGTGTGTTAGGCCCATTAGAGCTTGTGTATTTATCTTCTCAATTATCACAGTTGACTAATGCCTGAACACAACTGCCTCACATGTTTTATCCACTTTTACAATCATTTACAGCTAGGGTGCAAGTCCTGTATTCCTTCCTCGTGACTTTTTAAATATCTCTTTAATTTCTAATTCTTTACATCTTTATCTTTGAATGAATGACATCGCTTCTAAAATGCCTCCCATGCTAGCCTGGGGCGCCTGGGTGGCTCAGTCAGGTAAGCGTCCAGCTCTTGATTTTGGCTCAGGCAATGGGGTAATGATTTCACAGTTCAGGGGTTTGAGCCCCGCCTGGGGCTCTGTGTAGGCAGGAACAGACCCTGCTTGGGATTCTCTCTCTGCTCCTCCCCCACCCCTACTCACTCTGTCTCGCTCTCTCGAAATAAATAAACTTAAAAACAATGCCTCCCACACTAGCCTTTATCAAATGCAGTTTATCTAAATCACGATACTCGAATCCTGACTGATTGTGTCTTGTTAACCGTTGTGTCCTGAGCGTTAGACGATCTGTGGCATCTCATAAGCATTCAACAAATACTTATAAAATTAATGATTAATATCTCAATATAGAGAATTTATCGTATACAGTAAAAGAGGCAATAATCAAATAATCACACAACTGATGCCAGCACAAATGCTGTTTAAGTAATCTGAAAGGCAGATACGTGTTCTCTGAATAGATAAAATAAAAGAACCATTGGATGGAAAATATTTTTCTCCGAGAAGTGACATTTTTAGGCATGCTCAAAGGATCAAGAACAATTTACCATGTGAAAGGAAGTAGGAAAACACATGACAGAGAAGCATGTAAAAGAATAGATATTTCTAGGAGAAAAGAGCATTACAAACTTTCCCTCCGAGATGGTCCCCTTACCCTACTTCCCATCTAAGATGAGACTATCTATGACAAGTTTGAGAATTTTTTTCACTTCCTTTGTTTTGCTGAGGGGAGTAACAAAACAAAACAAAACAAAACAACGCATTGATCATAGCTTGCATTTTGATTTACTTTTGTCAAATTGGAGAGAGGGAAGATTTATAATCCTGTTTTGCTGTTACCATCATTTTAAAGGCAGATGTGAGATAGTAACAATAATAGTGAAAACTGAGGGGACGAGTGGTTAAATTTATATCAATAAAAGACTAGGCACATTATTATAAACCATATGTGTGGCAGGGGCTTCTACGATCAAAATCCTCTTTTCCTTATTAAAAGAAACCAGTTTTCTTGGATGCAGCCATGTGTCCAGCCTAATTTGTTTCAAATGACGGCAACATAGTACATTTTTTTTCCCAGAATGTACTATGGAAAAGTACCATATGGAAAACGTACCCCAGTACATTTGTTACGTCAAACAGAATTGATGTCAGGCATCGTTTGGTTAACGTGTACAACCTATGATTTGATATATGTGTATATTGATAGCACTTTTTTGGCCATTGAGCTCTAAGTGGTACTTTTAGGTCAAACTTCCAGAAATACTCTTTAAAGAGGGCAGAGGAAGGCATACGTGTCCCTTTCTGTTGCCTCCTTCAGTTTTTTCCTTTCCCTTTTTCTGGAATGTGGACCTGATGGCTGGAAGTGCACCTACATCTTCTAATTAAGGATAAAGAGTCAGTGGGGCGCCCAGGTGGCCCAGTCGGTTAAGCGTCGCACTTCGGCTCAGGTCATGATCTCGCAGTCTGTGAGTACAAGCCCCACGCTGGGCTCTGTGCTGACAGCTCGGAGCCTGGATCCTGCTTTGGATTCTGTGTCTCCCTCTCTCTCTGCCCCTCCCCCACTCGTGCTCTGTCTCTCTCTCTCTCAAAAATAAACATTAAAGAAAAATTCTTTTAAAGAATGAAGAGCTAAGAGAATCTTTTTGTTCTGAAAAGTCTTCGCCCGACAGAATCACAGACTGCAACTTTCTACCTTCAAAGCTCTTATTCCAAGAAAGAAAGAAAACCTCATCTTACTAAATCACTGTCTTTCTTCGTGTGTGGGACGGGTGGGAGGAGGTTGTGTTACACGAAGCCAAGTGCAAATTCCTGGCTAATATGCTCTACTTAATACAATAATTTTTTAGATGTACCCATTGAGAGAGCTTTGTGACTTACATCTGCTGAAACCGAAACATGTCCATGGCAAACCTGTGATAAAATATGGTTTAAAGCCCTACTATATTACACACTCTCTTTTTTGTTTTGTAAAATTTATGTGGATGAATGGAGAGGGGGATTGATCAATCGGTAGGTAGGTCTGGGTTGCAGATAACCACTTTTTTATCCAGTTTACGTGATACTTTAACTTTGATCGATCTGTCCCATCGTTTATTGGTTAGACCATGAATCATCCTTGCAATCACAGAACTTTTGTCAAGAGCCCCCTGATGTCCTGCGGATCTGGAAACTTTTCCTTGGATGAACCTCATCCTTTGTGTTGACAATGACGATGAGAAAGGGAGAGGAGAGGTTTTAGGCTGGTTTTGGTACCCGTTGGTACTCTTTCGCCAAGGAGTTCATCTGTTATTAACCTATCAGTTTTACCTGGCTTGGTCATAAAACCAACAGTTAGGAAGCAGTGATTCTGTGGCTCTCATATGAATAGGGTTTTTAAAGACAAGGTCCCACATGTACCAGTTTGCTTGGGACATTATGGAGCTTTCACTTGTCCAAGAGTAATTAATCCCCATTTTCACCCTCAACTATGTCTATTCTGGACAATGAATAACTTGATCACTCTCATTGTAGCGAATCCTAATGTTCAAGAAGAACTCAGCTGGAAATACTGATCTATCTCCAAGTACTTGGATTCAAATGTGTCCCTTTATAAAACACACAATACACTCAGGATGAATAGGGAGAAAGAAAGTTCCATGGAGAGTTCCACTTACTAAAATAAGGGACATTCTTCCTCTTAAATACACCTTTCGATGGATACTCAAAAGTCATTACCAAACACCTTTATTCCATGCCTTTCTAAGTAAAAACACTGAAAAATTCAGGAATTTTCCCAATGTCTCTCAACTAAACTTGATTATATCATCCATGTTTGGCCAACAAAATGTAAGGGGGGGATCTAGCAGGACTGCTTTTCTTTTCTGATAATAAAGAATATCATGTGATGATTTTGTTCTAGTTTCTTTCCTGTTTCCAGCCTTGAGTGTGGTCCAGATACCTGGAGCTACGGAAATCATCTTGAGACAATGAAGGCTAGTCAAAGAAGGAAAGGAAGGAAAAACTGATATCCCAAGAACAGTAGAGCAGGAGCTGGGCAAAGGTCTCCTTAGAGATAGTCATTAGCTACTTTTCCAAATGTGAAGTTCTCTAACTCCAGACTATCTCTTACAGAAAGTAATTTAACTCTTTACAGTTGTTCAGTCACTTTCAGTTGGGTGTTCTGTCGCTTGTCATGAAAATAAAAGAGCTAAAACTGTTCTAAGGAATGAATCAAGTAGAATATATTAGGGATCGATGGTGTAGCTAGGTTTTAAATAAATTTTAGCAACTCCACGTAAAATTTTAGGGGGGAGACCCTAAAAGCATTGTTATCCACTCTATATCTTATTTTATGGCTGGTACCCTAGGATTCAGCCATCTCTTTGCCTTTCTATTTCTTGTCTCCTTAATGCAGCTCTATTCAGAACACAGGGATACTGACATGTGAGCTATGTACAATCCATTTTAGAAACGGATAGAGTGGGAAGAGAAATTTAATTGGCCAAACTGAGACCCATAAGTAATCAGTAGAGAGTGAAGCAAAGAATACCTGGCTAAAGAAACAAATGTATTATAATTAGGCCAATTATCCTAGATGTAGTTCATCAGCTTGTAGTGATAAAGGCTGTTAATGAGCTTTGTCACTGACAGCGTTACTTTCTAATCTTAATCCTTTTTAGGGTTATTAGCTTTAATGCTACTTGCACAGAGATAAGTTAATTTATACTGAAATTAAATGGAAAAATAACAAGTAATGATTGTTGCATTTGAGCAGAAACTTATAAAGTTTTCTTGCTGACAAAACTTTACTGAAAGGCAGGGCAAAAATGCCCAGAGTTTTGAGCAGGTGGAGGAGATTCAGAACAAGAGAAGCATTTGTTAGAGGAAAGACTCTTAAATACTCTTGAGGACGGTCACTCAATTTACAGTTAATATCAATAAACGGAATGACTGATAGCTGTTTTCTTTTCTTTTAGGTGTCAGCACACCCTGTTCTGTCTGCCATCGAGAAAATTCTTTGAAAAGGTAAACCTTTGAGGAAGAGTCGCTGAACATAATTGCTCTACACCCCCATATACATCACAGGTGGTCCTTGGCTTACAATGGTTTCACTTACAATTTTTCAACTTTACAATTGTGCCAAAGGGATACATATTTGGTCAAAACTGTGATTTTGAATGTTGTTCCTTTCCCAGGCTAGTGATATGCATATGATCCTTTCTCATGATTCGGGGCAGTGGTGGGAAGCTTTAGCCCTCAGTCAGCTACCCGATCGGAAGTGTGAACAAGCGATACGCTTAGAACCATTGTGTACCCACACAACCCTTCTGTTTTTCATTTTCAGCACGATATCTAATACATTACATGAGATAGGCAACACTTTATTATGCAGTAGGCTTACTGTTAGATGATTTTGCCCAATTTTAGGCTAATGTAAGTGTTCTGAGCATGCTTAAGGTAGACGAGGCCTAGGTATGCTCTTTAGTTTGGGTATATCGAATGCATTTTCAACTTGGGGTGGGTTTAACAGGATTTAGCCCCGTCATAAGTTGAGGGAGATCTGTACTAAGAAACCTTCACAAATGTGTTAATAGAATCTTTAATCATGACCTCTGTCAGCCTGACTCAACCAAAGTTCTTCATCTGAGCCTCCAGACACAGAAATGATTACAGTGACTTTCTAAGTTCTCTTGCTCATAATACAGAACTATTGCCCATCCCGATCCATAGAAGTTCATTCATTAAACATAATAGATGACTTGGGCACCTGGGTGGCTCATCGGTGAAGCATCCGACTTCAGTTCAGGTCATGATCTCATGCTCATGAGTTTGAGCCCCGTGTCGGACTCTGTGCTGACAGCTCAGAGCCTGGAGCCCGCTTCAGATTCTGTGTCTTCCTCTCTCTCTGCCCCTTCCCCCGCTTGCTCTCTCTCTCTCAAAAATAAATATGCATTAAAAAAAATAATCGACTTAGCGCATTAAAGCTTAGGCCTTTTAAGAACCACAGTTTAATAAATTTGCTAGAATTAGAAGTATTCTTATACTGATTGACCCTTTATGCATTTATTTATTTATCTGTCAATATTTATTAAATTATTACTTTGTGTTACATTTAACTGTATCTGAGTTAAATAATACTGTGCTTAATAGTGTGTGTGTGTGTGTGTGTATATATATATACATATGTATATATATATACTATTAATTAATTGTGCTTAATATATAGCACTAGAGGGTGACCCTATCTCATTCTCATTCCACTGAGGAAGGTTTTGAATACTTCATCACTAAATATTATGATAGCCATAGTCATGCATGTGGATGTATGTATGCTATTCTCTACACTACATTAAAGTTTTTTCTATTAACTTCTACACTAATATCTTCTTTCATGAATGCATGTTAAAATTTATCAAATTTTCTGTATCAATTGTGATGATTATGTGCATTATCTCCTTTACTTCGTTAAGCAGTAAAATAAGACGGCTCATGTTCACACCGTTATTGGGATAGAGTTTGCATATAGTAAATTTGGCCTATTAAAAGTATGTCATTTGCTATATTGTATCATGTGTATGCACTTTAGAGGTCATTACTACAACCACAATGACCATATCTGTCACTCCAGAAAGTTTTATTGTGCCTCTTTCTCATTTCCCCTTCTGAACATAATAATTGAAGATATCGTGGATGATTTTAACACACAGTAACCCATCAAATAGACATGAAAAAAATAAGTCATGTACCAGATTTGAGTTACATGAATAAATGTAACTGATATATAAATCACTGTACCTCAAGACTGTAGAGTACTTATTTTTCAAACACACAGAAAACATTTACAAAATGTAACACTATGCTGGACCTCAAAGCAGATTTTAACAAATTTCAGATGACTGAAACTACTCTGAGATGTTCCCTTATGGAAATAGAACTATGTTAAACATTGATAACAAATAGAACAACATAAAAGATAAAAAATAATTGGAAAGTAGACCATGCACTTCTCAATGATGAATGGATAAAAGATGAACTAATAATGAACATTAGGCAATATTTTAAACATTGGATTCAGTGAAAGAAATGTACTGTATATGAAAAAAAAGTTAGAAAATAGCTAAAGACGTGTGTAGAACATAACCTTAAGTGTTGTGTATTATAAGAGAAGGACGGTTAAAAAATCAATCATCTACAGAAGTTAGAAACAGAATAACAAAGTAGGTGTCTGGCTGATTCAGTTGGTGGAGTGTGTGACCCTTGATCTCAGAGTCATGATTTTACCTCTATGTTGAGCACTTAAAAAAAGAAAAAAAAAAAAAAAACAAGAATAGCAAAGTAAACTTAAACAGAAAGAAGAAAATAACATATAATTAGATATCAAGAAAATGTAGAACAACACTAGACAAGACCATCAATGTCAAACAATTATGCTCTAAAAGACTACTAAAATTCAAAAATTCTCCTGAGACAGATCTTTTTGTTGAAGTGACTGATATCAGGAAGAAAAATAGAGACATAAATACTGATTCTGCTAACATTAAAAAGATACACAGATCTGAAACACGGCAATGCACTTGCAAATCGATGAAAAAATAAATTCTGAGAACTAATATATGAAGAAGTAAAACATCAACTTATTCTACAACTGTAATTGATTCTATAATTGCGTCATGCAAACGTGGAAATCTCTATGCTCACCTACCTTCAGTGGCAAATTCTATGAAGCGGGTCTATCGTGTCTTATCAGGTTAACTGTATAAGTAGAGTGGAACTTGATACCCAAGTCCTGACAGGATGTCTGAAAAGAGAAGAAATACAGCCTAACTTCTCTCATGGACTTTGATAAATCTAACATGATCATCTTACGGAAACAGAACATTTGCTACAAGTTATCAGAAATTTATGAAAAATAAATAACTTCCAGAAAACCAGAAATAAAAGAGTACTTTCTTCATCTTCTATAGAGTTATCAGTAAATGACAAAAACATCCTTCTGAATGGTCCACTTGCCATTGGAATAGAAATCTGTGCCAGTACAATGAAGCAAGTAGAATAAGGAAAAGTTACGTGGATTTAAAACAGAACACAACAACAACAACAACGATGAAAATGTCATTAATTGCAAAGATTTTCTTTATTTAGAAAATAAAGGGGCGCCTGGGTGGCTCAGTCGGTTAAGCGTCCGACTTCAGGCAGGGTCACGATCTCGCGGTCCGTGAGTTCGAGCCCGGCGTCGGGCTCTGGGCTGATGGCTCAGAGCCTGGAGCCTGCTTCCCATTCTGTGTCTCCCTCTCTCTCTGCCCCTCCCCGTTCATGCTCTGTCTCTCTCTGTCTCAAAAATAAATAAACGTTAAAAAAAATTAAAAAAAAAAGAAAATAAAAATATTTAGATATATTGTTTAGTTCCAAGTGAATTTAGAAATGTGATGAAATACAATGTTAGCACACAAACACTGATGACATTTTTATATTATAGTAATGATCATGAAATCCATCTAAAAGAAATGATTAGACATAGCATAAAAATAATCAGGACTTAGAACTAAATCTAAAAGGGAGTGTGTAAGATAGCATTTTATTGAGAGAAATTAAAGATTTAAATTAATGGAAGAGTAATCTGTATTCATGAAACAAAATTCAATATTGCAAAGGTGTCATTTATACTCAAATTGATTTATAATGCAATAATGAGAATCTATTTTGGTCATCTATTGCCAAAATATGCTGTGGAGAAATAAACCCTCCAAAAAAAAATACAGTGACGTAAAATAATAATGTTCTGTGTAGCTCACAATTCTATGCATTGGTTTATGGGTATGGCTGGACCCTCTTTATCTCAGTCAGGCTCTGTCTGCTTCACAATCCAATAGGCAGCTTTGTTTCCAGGGATTTGCTAATGTTGGCTCTGTCCTTATATCCTTCCAATCGATTAGCTTGGCAATGCAAAGCTAGAGGCATGGAAAGGAAGAGGTTCCTAAGACAGAGTAGAAGGAAGCAAGGCCTATTGAGGGCCAGCCTGGGTCTAGTACAGTGTCTTGCTACATCTTTATTGGCCATGCAAATTATAAGGCTACCCCAGACTTAAGAAGAGTGGAAATAGATGATAGTTCTTGAGAGAAACTATAGAGTTACATTATATGGGGTGGATTCAAGGAGACCAATAATTAAGGCCAATAAAGAAGTCAGTCTACCACAAAACCAACTCAAAATCCCAGCAAGTATTTTTTGTGTAAATTGAGTTTATTGTAGTAGTTATATAGGTATACACATATGTAAAATTATTTTAAGCTACATAGTTACTGATATGTGCATTTTACTCTAAGTAAATAATATTTCCAAATATTCACTGTGAGAAATGAGCTATGAAAAGCTATGATAATCTTGAGGATGAACTATGTTGGAAGACAATATACAATATACTAAGATATAAATATATTATGTATATTATAATATAAATATAATATATAAGGATAATACAAATTTATATTATATTTATATATTCTATAATATATATTAATATTATGCTTATATAGTTTATGTATTTTATATTATAACATATTATCTATATTAATATTATATAATATATTATATATATTATATTACATATTAATTTATATTAATTAAACAAACTAACAAATGAAACAGAATAGTGTTTGGTAACAGGATCATACATGTATGGATTTTTGATTTTTGATGCAGTTGGTAAGTCGAATAGTAGAAATGAGTCTTTTCACCAAACTCTGCTGGATTACTTGGATATGTACCTAGAAAAACAATGTAACATAACCTGGTCACCCCACGTAAACATTATTTGTGATGAATTTTTTACCTACATGTGACAAATGAAACACTAACTCTTCAAGGAGTTAACATAGAAGAATATATACTAATGATCAGGGAATAGAAAAAACTATATTAAACTAGATTCATACATCACTAACTACTAAGGAAACAATTTGTGGGGTTGCCTGGCTGGCTCATTCAGTTGAGCGGCCAACTCTTGATTTTGGCTCAGGTCATGATCTCACAGGTGGTGGGACTGAACCCCATGTAGGGCTCTGTTGACATCACAGAGCCTGCTGGGGCTTCTCTCCTGCTTTCTCTGCCCCTCCCCTGACTTTGGGTGTGTTCTCTCCCTCTCCCTCAAAATAAATAAATAAACTTAAAAACAGGAAACTGTTTACATGTTTGAACTAAATTGTAATTAGAAACATCTGTGATTGCTTAAGTGTGTAAAAAGTTAAGCTCTGAAACAGAAGATATTTACAACATCTATAAATGTCAAAGGAATCATTCACTGTCCTTTATAAAAGGCCTACAAATCAATGACAGCAGATTAAAAAAAAAACAATAAGGGGTACCTGGATGGCTCAGTCTGACTCTTTTTTTTTAACTTTATTTTTTATTTTTTTTAAATTTACATCCAAATTAGTTAGCATATAGTGAAGCAATGATTTCGGGAGTAGATTCCTTAATGCCCCTTACCCATTTAGCCCATCCCCCCTCCATCAACCCTCAGTTTGTTCTCCATATTTATGAGTCTCTTCTGTTTTGTCCCCCTCCCTGTTTTTATATCATTTTTGTTTCCCTTCCTTTATGTTCATCTGTTTTGTCGCTTAAAGTCCTCATATGCTTGAAGTCATATGATTTTTGTCTTTCTCTGACTGACTAATTTCCTTTGCATAATACCTTCCAGTTCCAACCACATAGTTGCAAATGGCAAGATTTCATTCTTTTTGATTGCCGAGTACTACTCCATTGTATATACATACCACGTCTTCTTTATCCATTCATCCAGCAATGGACATTTGGGCTCTTTCCATACTTTGGCTATTGTTGATAGTGCTGCTATAAACATGGGGGTGCATGTGTCTCTTTGAAACAGCACACCTGTATTCTTTGGATAAATACCTAGTAGTGCAATTGCTAGGTCGTAGGGTAGTTCTATTTTTAGTTTTTTGAGGAACCTCCATACTGTTTTCCAGAGTGGCTGCACCAGCTTTCATTCCCATCAACAATGCAAAAGAGATCCTCTTTCTCCGCATCCTCACCAGCATCTGTTGTTTCCTGAGTTGTTCATGTTAGCCATCCTGACAGGTGTGAGGTGGTATCTCATTGTGGTTTTGATGTGTATTTCCCTGATAATGAGTGATGTTGAGCATTTTTTCATGTGTCGGTCAGCCATCTGGATGCCTTCTTCGGAGAAGTGTCTATTCATGTCTTTTGCCCGTTTCTCCACTGACTCTTGATTTTGGCTCAGGTCATGAACTTACAGTTCGTGAGTTCAATCCCCATATTGGGCTCTGTGCTGACAGTGCAGATCCTGCTAGGGCTTCTCTGTGTCCCTCTCTTTTCCTCCCTGCTTGTGCTCTTTCTCCCTATCAAAAATAAATAAACATTAAAAAAACAATGAAAATCTAGGCAAGAGAAAAGAAAGATGATGTCCAAATGGTCAGCAAATCCATGAAAATTTGCTCACCATCATTAGTAAACAGGGAAATGCAGGAATTCTAGGTAGGATGTAGAAGTTCATCGCAGAACAACACTTTTCCTGCACCAACTAGAAAAAAATTGGAAATATTATAACTTAAAGTCATTGTAGAGCTATGGAAGCAATGAACATTAGAATTAAAATTTCAGAAAGGAGAGAATATCTCTGAGGCTAGAAATCTCTAGCTGTAAAAAAAGAAAAAAGAAATGTCTTAGAAAATTTTCTGTTCCTGGGTGCAATTTGAGGGCCCAGTTTGCTCAGGCAGAGAACCTCTGTTAGGGGTTACAGAAATATGCAGACTACTTAACAGGTACTGGTGTTAGCATGATGAGTTAGAAATTGGAGAGTATACAAATCATGGTCAGTTTTTCCTATGGGACTTTTGACAGGTGCGGTGGCTGCTTGGAAGGCTATGGATTCAAGTTAAAAGCTTCTGAAGAGTATAATCTCTTCTGGTCCTATGTCTCTTAAGAAACAAAGACCTACAGGATTAGGCTACCAGAAACCTGAGCTGGAAATTCTGAATGACAAATGACAGTGCACTGTCTCCTGCAGGTTCCCCTTTCCCATCTCCCTTCCCTACTCCGCCCCTCAAGGCTGAAGCAACTGAGACCCACGAGACAGAAAGACTGGATCAAAATCCTGGTTGGACTCATCCAAGGATTGGGCAAACTCAAAAGACTGAGTCTTTGAAATTATACTGCACACTTGAATCAGATTAATTTAAAAGGGAATTAACATTATCAACTTCTTTCTTTTCTTTCTTTCTTTCTTTCTTTCTTTCTTTCTTTCTTTCTTTCCCTAGCAAAAGTAAAGAGAATTGTCACTGATCAAATAAGGAAACCTATAGTTTAGATGGCTCTTTTGTTAAAATGTCTGGCATAAAATTCAAAATTACTGGATATGTAAAGAAGGGAATAAAGCATAATTATGATCAACGAAAGGACTGACAATATACGTTTAAACATCATGATTATTAGGTTAAAAGAAATAGAAGAAAAGGTGGATAACATGGATGAATGTCATCATAGAGTCTATGTTAATGAACCAAAGGGACATTCCAAAAATGAAAAATGCCATATCCGAGTAGAGAAATACATGTTTACAAAGAGAATGGTCAAGTAGTAGGCCGGGTTAAGAAAACTGAATACAGTTCAATAGGAAAATGGGCAAAAGGAAACAGAGGAAAACAAATGAAAAGATAAAGCAGAATTTACACATTTAGACAAGTCTAAAGTTCTAATGAAGACCTTAGATATCTTTAGTACTATTTGAATCCCTTCCTTCCTTATGTTATAGGGTGTGTACATTTAAATTTTACCTTATTTTTAAAAAATATTTTTAGCCACTTCCTCTACATTTGTACTGTTTTGAACCGTTGTACGTTTGAACCATTAATAGTTCCCTAGTTTGTAATTGTAATTCGATGCCATAGGCTGTAACCACCATCTCTGAATCAGGAGCTGACAGATATGAAAAAGGTTTGAACAAAGCCTAAAACCTCATCTAGAGGAAAAACAGGCTTCTCAGAGTCATTATAATAAAGTAATAGTCTCCACCCACAATAAATAACATTTATTAAAAATAAATAAAATGTTTATTTATTTTTGAGAGAGAGAGAGACAGAGAGACAGAGGGTGAGTAGGGGAGGGGCAGAGAGAGAAGGAGACACAGAATCCGAAGCAGGCTCCAGGGCTCGAACTCATAAACCATGAGATCGTGACCTGAGCCGAAGTCAGAGGCTCAACCGACTGAGCCACCCAGGTGTCTCATTACCTTGTTATTTTTGAGCACTAAGAGACATTTAGTGCTGCTGTAAATATTTATTTAGATTCATTCACATATTTACTATTTCCTTTGTTTAACAATACTTCTTTCATCACAGATGCACATTTTCAGATAGTTCATCAATGAGTGTCTTTAAATACAAAAAAAATTCAGATTTTTTAAAATGGCATCAATTTACCCCAATGTCAGTTTAAATATATCTGTAGATTTGCTATTTTTTTCTCTCCATATTTTGATGATATCATCAGACAGATTTGGGTCTTCTTTTAATGTCTTTGGGAAGTCAGCTCTCAGTTTATTTATTGTTTGTTTTCTTATCATCTAATTTTCTCTAGAGTTTCTGTTGCTTTGGTGTTCCAACTTAAATTATGATGTATTGTATAGTTATTTTTATTATTTTATTTTAGTTGATATTTTTTATATTGAGTTTAAAGGATTCTTTGGTCATCTTGAATCTGAATATTTACTTCTTAGGTAAATTTGGGAAAATCTTCAGTTAATTTTTTTTCAAATATTAACCCTTCTCATTGAGGTTTTCTTCTCAGAATTGCATTCGTCCTCACTCATCGGTGTCATTTAACATTTATTTTTTATATACTTTTTCATCTCTAATGTCTGTAGTCTGCTGCATTATCAGACATATCAACATTTGGCTATTTCTCTCTTTCACTCTGTCTAATATGCTCTTTAGATTGTTAATTTTCCAATTACATATATATTACATAAATTGAAAGGAAAATAAGAAATTTAAACTATACATTTATCTGTATCTATATGCATATAACTGTTAGAAGATCTATTTTCGACTTTTCAAGTACCTCTGTTAATTAATAGTTATGTATTCCTTCATCATACATATAATGCAATCTTAAATTTTTTTAATGTTTGTTTAGTTTTGAGAGAGAGAGAGAGAAAGCACAAGCAGGACAGGAGCAGAAGGAGAGGGAAACACGGAATCTGAAGCAGAGTCCAGGCTCCCAGCAGTCAGCACAAAGCCCAGTGCAGGGCTCGAACTCATGAACCACAAGATCATGACCTGAGCCGAGGTCAGATGCTTAACCTACTGAGCCACCCAGGCACCCCATTATAATACAATCTTAAATAGTCAGACTAATATGTTTTAATTACATATCTATATTCTATCTGATAAATTCAAGATCTGCTATCCTAATATATCTGATCTCACTTTTTTTTTTCATCTCTCACCATAAGTTTTATTCATACTGGCTTGGTTTCTTGAGTATTAGATATTTTTTTATTTATTACAGTTGTTGTTGTTGTTGCTATTGTGAACTTATTGAAACCTCATCTGTAAAACCTCTTTGACTCCTGGGGTTAAAGTTATGTTTCTCCAGAGAGTAGTCTTAACTTCCTCTCCTCTTCACTTAGGGGCCTTTAACCAATGTGGAATGACCTGAAACTAAACTTCCATCTTTGAGAGGGTTTTAATTCTCAAATATTTACATTTGTGTCTATTTTTAGCAAATCGCAAAAGTATGTGTACACGCATACACTCATACACGCACGAACTACATTTATACTCATTTACTCTCCATTCAAAATCAAGGATGAGATACAGCTATCTTATCCATCTCCCTCTGTATTATGTTTCCTTCAGTTCGTTGTGGGTTTTGGCTTTCACAAAGGCAGACTTACTAGTGAGGTTTTGTATGAAACCCACCAGCATTGCAAGGGTCTCTGGCTTTATCTACAGTCTAACACAAAAAGACCGACCTCAGCTCTAGGCCATCAGAGATCATCAGATGCTCTGGAAAATGTTCTGTCATCAGTACTCAATACTGTTCTAAATTTACTTTCTCTCTCAATCTCTAGCTTCTGTAGACTGTTCTATTTCATAATAGCTTATATTTTATTCAGGACTTTTTAGGTACCTTGTTTCACAAGGATTGCTCTGGTCACCATGACCGCCATATTGCTAGAACTGAAAATCCGGTTTTGTTACTTTTTTTTTTAATGTTTATTTAGTTTTGAGACAGAGAGAGAGACAGAGCATAAGCAGGCAAGGAGCAGAAAGAGAGGGAGACACAGAATCCAAAGCAGGCTCCAGGCTCTGAGCTGTCAGCACAGAGCCCAACATGGGGCTCAAACTCACAAACCATGAGCTGAAACCAGATGCTTAAATAACTGAGCCACCCAGGCACCCCCAGTTTTGTTACTTTAAAAGTCATAGCTGCCAGAACACCTGGGGGGCTCAGTCAGTTAAGTGTCCAACTCTTGATTTTGGCTCAGGTCATGATCTCACGGTTCATGCGTTCAAGCCTTGCAATGGGTCCAAATTGGCTGTGCGGAGCCTGCTTGGGGTTGTCTCTTTTTCCTTCTCTCTCCACCCCCCATCCCCACTCATGCTTACATGTGCTCTCTCTCTCTCTCTCTCTCCAAATAAATAAATAAGCTTAAAAAAAGTCATAGCTGTCAAAAACAGAATCCAACATATAATTTAAAAATACAGAGAAAAAAAAAAGCCCACCCCACAACAACTACTATTTCTGAGTTCCGCACTCTCCCTTCACATAAACATAAACTATAGTTTAAAAGAGTACTTAATTATACACTGGTAACGTTGCTAGAGAACTTGGCAGACGTTCTACTTTTAGAAGCACTGCACGTAGATTTATATATCACATTTTACATAATGAAGACTTTTTTCCCCACCTCTTACTAAAGCAAAGTAATAATAATGATAATAATAAGCTTCTTAAAAGAAGGATGGGGGTATAGCAGGAAGGCTCAGCGGGCTGAGACAAGGAACAAGTTAAGGGTGCTGCAAGTTAAAGGGTGGGTGGTTGATACATTTCACATACAAGGTGAAAGACTTAAGATTGTGTAGCCCCAACTAGATCATGTCAATGTTCAAGGCATCCCAGATTCTCTGCGTTGTTTAGAGATAAGCACGAAATCTAAACATATGCCCGAACTGAACAGCCTTTCCTCTGGATTGCACTCATGTGGGGTTTCACATATGGCTGTGCTCCACTTCTCAATCTCCAAAATAAGGTATAATTTAGACTACTGTTTGAGTAATGGAGCACATGGGCAATGGTTCTTCTTTTTCCTGTTGTTCGGAATGAGATGATCAGAAAAGCAGAACTTCATGCTTCCTGGTTGCTATTTGGTTGCTATTTGGTTGCCAAGCCTGGTTGCTATTTGGTTGCTATTTCCGAGCATGCTGATTTGCTTCAGAAAGCCTTGAGCCCTTTCGTGAGCATATGCTAGTCTGGTTAGTTCTGCCTGTATGCTTAGGTATGTGGCAAGATGGCCCCTTTACAAACCTATCTCTAATGCAAGACATAGGCAACATGGAGAATATTCCTTTGGCATTGATTTCGACACGAGTGATTCCATGCCGGTTCTGAGCCTCGGAGCCTTGAGGAAGACTGATTGTTTCTGTCTTGGTCTCTTGGAGACCCAAGCCACCTGAAAAATGTCCCATTTTTCTAGAGAGGTAATACAAAGAAGCCTTACGCTTCCATTGATAGGGAGAGGTTCTAGCTAAGATCAGCCTTGAAGACAACAGCCATATCAATGAAGCCATCTTGGGCCCTTCTGACAAATCCACCTGCCGGTGAAACAGCACTGAACGCCTCTAGTGGATACAACAGGGAGCAGAAGGCTTGCTCATCTGAGCCCTTGCCACATTCCTAACCCACACATTATGTAACTTAATGTAATTGTCCTTTGCAAGTAGTTTGTTTGACAGCAACGAATGAATGAAGCCCTTGTTAAGCAGAACTTCTCTCTTTTGTCAATAGCTAAAAACGTAGTTATTTTGGATACGGGACTTCCATCCACAATTACATGGCTCAGGAATGAACTAGAAGCTGTACAATTAGAAGGTGTTTTTGACAAAGACAGGATGAGAATTATTACTTCAATAACGTGATAATTTTGGAGATGTGCTGTATTCAGGCCTCATCTCCTCAAGGTATCTGCTATTGAGCTGTATAAGGGAACTGGAAAGCAAGTAGATAAAAGCCATCTGAGTATGTTGTCGAAAACAACTTTTGGTATGGTCACTTATAGATGAAACTGGCTGGGAGTAAAAGATAAGAAAGCTAATAAGGTTTTGAAGAAATTAAGTTGCCAAAGACCATTAGTTTCATCTGAGAATTCTGTTATTATTGTTATCATTTTTTTTGGCAAGTCTTAGGAAAGCTCTCAGTAGGAAGTGGGCTATAGAAGGTGCGGAGGTCCCAAAGAGGACACATACCCTTATAGCCATGTTTGATATGCCCAGAAAATAAGAAATGTGGAGATCCGTTTGGGAATTTATTGCTTTTCCTCCAAAAGTTTCATTTTTCAGGAGGAGATTCTTTAAGCATCGATGAATTCGAGCTGAATGTGTTACATACACTATGTACTTGCTGAACTGTTTGTTTAGGTATTCCAACAATAACTGGTGGATTATAATGACTCATTAATTGAAAATACGTTCAATTGTAGGTTTTTTTCTATTTCTCACTTTGATTCTGGTAGTTTTTGCTATATGTATGTTGAAGGTCTCTTATTAGGTATATTCACATTCAATATCAGTATATCTTCCTGGTAAACTTCCCTTTTTATCATGATAGAATATTTACTTCGGCTAATAAGCCTTACCTTAAAGAATACTTTGTCTATTATTTTTTCTTATTGTTTTAATGTGTATGCCATATTCTTCTATTCTTTTGCTCTCAACTTATCATATAGACAGCATGCAGTTCAGTCTTGCCTTTTTTTTAACTTTTAATTTTAATTTTTTAAGCCAGTCTCAAGCTCTCTCCCTTTAATTGGAAACTGGTCCATTTATACTTAATGAAATTATATAAACATTTACATTTGTGTATTCCATCTTAGTATTGATATCTTTTAGCTGCATCTGTTGTTTGTTTCTCTTAGGAAAAGAGCTAGATTTATTTGTGTGTGTGTTTTTGATTCTGACAAGATGAGGTTTAACTTTTTACTACACCATGTCACAAACATTCTCTCATTTAACACATTTCCTCCAGTTCTATGTGAGAAACATCAACCTGTCCATCCTGCCATGTCTGTCAATGGGATGCAGCTGAGGGAAAACACTGCCACCATGAACCATCGCCCTTCACTTTGTTTTGCACGTGTGTCAGGATCCTTTGCCTACACTCATAAAACCAGGTGTTAACCATACATTGTCAAAGGGATTGGCTCATTTTATCCAATGTAATATCAGGAAGTGTATCATCAAGGGCCATGCTTCATCAAGTGCAGACAGATGACTAGAGTCTGGTACTTCTGTTAAAGAAGAAAGTATAGTTAGACATAATTTAGAATTTCTGAGGCTTTCCTCTCTTCTTGTTTCATACATCCCCAAGGGCCAGCTCATCTTTTTCCCCGAAATTCAGTTTTTCCATAAATTAACCCCTGTGTATGCTACTCTTCTGGATAATTCCCTCTCATTTGTGTCTTGCTTCTCGTTTCCACAGCCCCTCCTATCATGTAGACCATGTCTCAGCTGTGTCACCTCGGTCACATCTTGACACGCATCTCCTCTCCACTTTCCAGCCTCTGCCCCATCTGCATCAGCATCACCCAGAACGAGAAAGAAACAGAAACTCTCAGGCACCACCCCAGATTTACTAGCCCAGTAACTCTGTGGGTGCAGTCTGGCCATCGGTGCTCGTTTGGAATCACACTCAAGTACGAGAACCCCTGCTGAATACCAACGATGATGTCAAACCATCCCTCCCATCAACATGTTATCTTTAACACCGATTTCCTCTTTCCATTGAAGCTGCTGATTGAACAAGGGTCACACTACTACAGAGAAAATCCAGAATATTATCTTTATCTCAATTATTGCTTATAATTTAGAAGTAAATTCAACTTTATCTTTGGATTTTTGTTATTACCAAATTGGGGGGGGGGGCAAACATTAGCCAAAATGAATGACTCAACATCCAAGTGTGCCCCGACATGAAAATTGACAAGAGATGATCTACTCTACTCCAGCAGTCTGTATCTATCCGTATATCCATATATCCATGTCCTGCATATCCTGTATATCTAGCCCCTTCCTTGTTTCCGTGCATAAAATTTTATTGCAACACAATATTAGTCAAGCTAATTATTTATTTATTTATTTATTTATTGGTATTTAATGGCTACTTTTGCATTGCAGCAGCAGATTTGAGCAGTTGTAACAGAGACTAAATGGCCTGCACAGCTAAAATATCTGGCCCCTTACAGAAAAAAATTTTGACCCCTAATCAACATCGTCACCAGGTATTCATTCGACATATGTTTATTAAACATTCGCCACTACACAGGCACCATTTCAGGCACAGAGGATATAGAAGTAAACCAAGGACACAGACCTCTGCAGTCATGGAACATATATTAAAATGAGGGAAGGTGGCTGAAAATAAACATCATGCCAGTGAATAATTAATAAGACAATTGCAGAAAGTCATTTGTGCTGTGAAGAAAACCAAGTGGATAAAATGATAGAAAGTGACTGTCCAGGAGACAGCACCATTAGGTTAAGTGTCAGGAGGCCTCCAAAGAGGTGGCATTGAGCTAAAATCTCAGCGAAATGATGAAATGATAAAAAGAAACAAGAGGCGCAAAGTTCATGGGAAGGAAATGACCTTGGTTTGTCTGAAAAACGTAGAGTAGGCCGGCCTGGTTGGAGCAAAGTAAGTACTGGGAAGACATGGGGCCCTGGATACATGTTGGCGAGACTCCTGATCAATGACAAATTGTATTCTTTCATTTCCACCATGTCTCATAGAAGGAAGTGTATTGATTCAAGGTTGCTTACTATTCTTTTGTGTGCTAATGATTTATGTTGGTTGCGCCGCAAGCATAAATGATTTTTACATCAATGGTGAGAAAATTAGGAACTTCTGATTAAAAATTGTAAAAAAAGGGCAAGATTAATGTCCTGTTTAGACACAGGGTTGAAATATTGCTCCTTAGTCATCTCTACCTTCATCAGGCTGTTTAAGGTGGCATCATTAAGCCAGACCTTAAAATTTTCCACTTCCCTAAACTTAGTGACATGAACAAGCACAAAACAAAACAAAAGAAAAATAAAACTCAAAGACCATCAGTAAGCAAGCAATGGAAAGAGCCACTGATTTGAACATGAACAAGAAATAAGTTTAAGAATGCATACAAATCTCCTTCTCTAATTTTTGTGGAAAACTGTATTGAGCGTAGGTGCATAGTGGGGAATGGTGGTTTGTTGAGAAGAGGAAAGTGTTAATGAAACACTACAAATGCAAATCAAGAATCAACAACTTAGGTTCGCTTTGGTATCACATCTACTAAAATTAGAAAGACTCAGAAAAGATTAGCACGCTCTGGTGCAAGGACAAACATATAAATGCATGAAGTTTTCCATATTTTTAAAAAATGGGCAAAGGAGTTGCATGGAGACTTCTCCAAAAATGATATACAAATGGCCAACAAACATGTGAAAAGATGCTCAACATTAGCAATCACTAGGTAATTGCAAATTACTACTACAATCAACTATCACCTCACACCTCTTGTGTACTGTCCGTGGGAATGAAAATAGATGCATCTTAAAAATAGCACGGAATTTTCTCAAAAAATTAAAACAGAACTACCAAATGATGTAGCAATTCCACTTCTACAATCCAAAAGAGCCGAAAGTAGGATCTAGAAGAAATATTTATACAACCATGTTCCGAGCAGCACTGTGGACAATAGCCAAGAGGTTGAAGCAATCCAAGCATCATCAGTGGATGAATGGGTACACAGTAGAATATTTTCTAGCCCTAAAAAATGAACATGTGTCATTTGATACATGCGTCAGTGTAGATAAACCTAGAAGACATTTTGCTAAGTGAAATAAACCAGTCACAAAAAGATAAATATTGCCTGATCTCACTTATAGGAGGTATTTAGAGTAGTCAAATTCAGAGACAGAAAGTAGAATGGTTGTTGTCTGGGCTGGTGTGAGAGGAGAAGGGGAGTTACTGTCTAATCGGTATAAAGTATTCATTTTGCGGAGCAAAAGGGTTTGTGAAGGTGAACAATGGTGATGGTTGCACAACAACGTGAATGTATTTCACCCCACTGAGTTGTCAATTTAGAAACTGTTGAGAAGACAAATATTCTGTGTATTTTACCAAAAAAAAATGTTTTGAAAAGTATCAATAACCTGCAGAGAAAAAAAAGACTTGGAATCAACAGATTAGAACAGAGCTGGGGATATTGTAGATCAGGTAAAAGAGTGGCGGTTGCTGTTGGCTTGTTAATATGGCACTTAAAATGCCATGCAGACAGATAGAAAGGATTTTTGACTCCTCGGGTGGGGGTAAAGAGGTGAAGACCATAGAAAATCTTGCTCTGTACATCTGCTCAGATTGAAAGAATTAATTGGAAAGTCATTTCCCTGCCTTTTAAGAAAGGGCCAATGTGAAGTAATCGGACACAGATTCTTGCTATCTCCCTTTCACGTGTGTGGAGAACCAGAAGCTTGAAATTAGCAAAAGATGACCACAGCCATTTATGAATTGACTCTGTTGGTTGAAGGTTAAGTTCATTGACACACTTGTTTGAAACAGCATTGTCAGTATCACTCTCAAGATTAAGAAACTGAGGGCGAAGAGACTGAAGACGTGTTAAGTGGTAGGAACTTCCGGTGGAGTTGAATAATTGGCTAACACTTGAGTCAGAGTCTAGAACTTGAGTACCTGGTATTACCATACTATGTTTCTTTTCTGTACCTTCTACTGGAACCCAATTTCTCCATGCATCTGAATGGACTTTGGAAAGGTAGAGACTAAAAGATGCCAAGTCACGGGAAACTCTTTATAAACGTTCCTAAACCACCTCCTTTCCACTTGGCCCACCCATAGGGTTTATTCTTTACTGTTTTCCTCAGCAGTGGCTGCAAAGACTTCATAAACGGCTACTCTACAGGAGACAAAGCCCTGCCTCGGGTTACAGGAAGATGTGGATTCATTCCCTGGTTCTGCCATATGCCATGTACATGAGTGGGGGCAAGATTCAATTGCTGCAATGAAGTTTCCTCATCTGTAAAATGATTTTATGTACCTCATAATGTTGTTGCAACAGTTGAGGGAAATAACATAGGTGCAAGCACGTTAAACACTAAAATAGTATGTAAATGCAGGCTACAACTGTCATCTAAGTCCTTGTGAATCCAGGAGGAAGGATCTTAACCAAAAGTTAGAGATCACAAAGAAAAACCTTTCAAAAATCCTAAAAATGGGGTCTTTCAATGCATTATCTATCGGAATAAAACATTCAGGGATTGAAATATGAGAATATTCCTTTAATAATTTATTTTGAGAATAGGAGGGAGGTTTTCTCAATGTATTAGGTCTTCATTTCATATTAAGGAAATATATCTTCCTTATTTTATGCAGAAGATATTATCATTTGGAATCACAGAATTTCACAGTGCCGTCTATAAATATTTTATTATCTGTAAAAAATAAATAAAGAAAACCTTGATTCTGAGAGATCCAGTATTGTGTTATGCTGGAAAATGAGGGGCCAATCTGGATTCTAATAACCTCTGCAGATGATTTTGATCAAGTTCTTAAATGTTTGGGACTTCCTTTTCATATCTGTTAAAGTGCGGAACAATTCCTTCCTGCCTTAATTTGGGTTCTCCACAAACAGTGACTGACACATGGACTGGGGTATAGTTAATACAGAAAGCAGAGTGAGGAAGGTAGGTCAATGAAACAGTAAGGGAAGAAAAGGTAAGGGAAGATGCATTGCTAAGCTAGTTTCTGTGTAGACAACTAAAGCCCAATCACTCTAGGGATTGTGTGAGAAACTACATAGAACGCATCTCAAAATGATCCCTCCAAAAGGAGGGAAGCCGAGGTATTTATCCACGGACTCCTGTCCCCCATTCGTTGAGGACTGTCCCAACCTGTGTCTGCATACCTGCTGGGTGGGTCTCAGGCTTCAGAAGTAGTCTGAGGGGCAGGAAAACAGAGAGCCACGGAAGCAGGCTTTTGTGGGCAATGCTGCCCAAGGGCACGAAACACAAGTGGGCCAATTGACGTGGTGTAGGCACAAAACAATGTCTTGTACCTTATGGGTTGCTATGAGGAACCAATATATGAATTGGTATGGTTGTACTTAGAATGGTGCTCCAAAAATGGTAAAAAACCATAAATGGCAACTGGTCCTTTTATTAGACTAAGAGATGTGGTTATAGACACTACAAATTGGTAGGGATTTTGCTCTGGCCCCCTAATGCTTACTCGCTTTCTCTTTCTCTCTCTCTTTTTTTTTTCCTGGTCCTTCTCTTCTATACTCTATTGCTAAGTATATCTTTCCATGATTTGCATAGATATGTCTCTGTGTGACTATGATCACTCTTCTCATTAGCAATTTATAGACTTTATTGTCTCATCTGTGTAGCCTTATTTAAATGGCAAGCCATTGAATAACAAGATCAAGTGCTTCCTTCAACTTTGCATAATTGGGAGGACCTAGAACAATGTTATGTATAGGATGATGTTTAATAAATATTATGCTTTTCAACATGGTTATAAAGTGAATGTCTTTCAATTGCCCTCACCACGGAGTTTTACCACTGTTTAAAAACACATGGCCTTATTACTTCAATGAAAATTCAAATTCATAGCTCCCATTAGCATTGCAGACAATTTCTGGCCTACTTTCCCTGGATATTAATGGAAGTTCAGATCTTTTAATGAGCTTAGTACAGGAAGAATTTTGGTATTCACATAAACCACTGTCCCTCTCTTAGCCTAGGGCTAGAGAGAAAGCAGTCACTATGTTGGTCAGGTAATTTCAAAGATATTTAACTGTCAGAAAAGCCACTATGCACTGCATAAACAACAAATGCATAGTCATTTTTGGCGTATTTCTATGCCAAATTTAACTTCCTGGATACAACTTTCACTTGGTTTCCTCTTACCTTGCTGACCCACTTTTCAGTCTCCTCCTTATTTCATGGTGTTTTAAACTTTCGGACAACATCGGGGCTCGGCATTTGGAAAGATTCTCTTCTTCATCAATCTCCATTCATTCATTAGCCCAGCCTCCCCTCCTGAACTTTAGGAACCCAGAACTGATTATGTTTTCAATATCTCAACTTCGATAGTGTGATACATTAGGCCATTTTAAAAAAGCCACTGACTCTACTCTGGCTTTGTATACCTCTTTGGAAGGTGATCCTGATGGCCCCATCAAGAGGCTGGATCTTCTTTACCCCAATGAATCTTGATTGAAACTGTGACTTTATTGACCAGTTGCATGCAGTGAAAGTGCATGAGTGCAAAAGTGACCTTATGGAAGTTGCAAGCCAAGAACTCAAAGGAACTTCAGTTTCCACACTGTCTCTTCTTTCCCTGAAATTTCCACATAAAAAAGCCTGGGATGGTCTGTTGGAGGGCAAGATGACCCATCCCATCTGAGGAGGAGAATGATCCATCCCATCTGAAGTATCCTAGGTCAACCAGCCCCCAATTAATCCACCAACCTGTTGCAACCACAAGTGACCCCATGCGAAGCCTGTGGAACTACTCAACTGAGCTCAGACTCAGTTGCTAACACAAAGATTCCTAACCACCACCCCCCACTCCCCCACACACAAAGTTTTGTAGTGGTTTGTTACATAGTGATAGGTTTCTGATAAAGATGTTGAAGAGATCTGGTTAATTTAAGATATGCAACACCAAACCCTTGGTTCTATCCCTTAAACCTAGTACAGGTGGTTACAGCTAAGTCTTGAATTGTGTCATTGTTTCTGCCTTGATCCTCTGAAAGCCATTCTCCTCATGGCATTGAGAATAATCTTTTAAATCACAGATTATATCAAGTCCTTTCTCTGACCAAGAACCCCTCACTGAAAACAGGTTTTGGTTCCTTAAAAAGTTGAACATACATATGCTAAGTGAAATAAGTCATACAGAGAAAGACAGCATTATCTTTTCACTCTTATGTGGATCCTGAGAAACTTAACAGAAGACCATGGGGGAGGGGAAGGGGAAAAAAAAGTTAGAGAGGGAGGGAAACAAACCATCAGAGACTCTTAAAAACTGAGAATAAACTGAGGGTTGATGGGGGGTGGGAAGGTGGGGAAAGTGGGTGACGGACATTGAGGAGGGCACCTGTTGGGATGAGCAGTGGGTGTTGTATGGAAACCAATGTGACAATCAATTTCATGTTAAAAAAAAAGTTGAACATACAGTTATCATGCAACTGGGCAACTCTGCTTCTAGGTATATATCCAAAATAATTGAAAACAGGTATTCAAGCAAAAATTGTAGATGAATGTGTTCATGGAAGCATTATTCACAATAGCCAAAAGGTGGAAACAATCGAAATGCCCATCCATACATGAATGAATAAACTAAACGTTGTATATTCCTTTGTAATATTGTTCACCCATAGAAAGAAATGAAGTGCTGATAAATTCTCCAACAGACCCTCAAAAACAATATGCTAAGTCAGTCACAAAGGTCACAGGAAGACTTTATGTACATGAAATATCCAGAATAGTTAAATCCATACGGCAGAAATTGGATTGGGGTTACCAGGGGCTAAGGGCATGCAGAGTAATTGCTTAGTATTTTCAGGGTCTTGGTTTGGACTGATGAGAATGTTTTGGAACCAGATAGAGGCGGTGGTTGCACAACACTATAATGTCCTAAATGTCAGGGAATTGTTCCCTCTAAAATAGATAAAAGGGTTAAGAGTATGCTTATCATAATGAGCACTGAGTAATATGTAGAAATGTTGAATCATTGTATTGTACACCTGGAACTAACACAGCACTGTACCTTCATTATCCTTCAATGAAAAGTGAATTTAAAAAATGAAATGTTTAATTTTAAGTGAAGTGAGTTTCAGGTCAATTAAAAACCAAAAGGTTTCAATAGCTTCTTATGTTGCACAGAACAGCAGCCAAAAGCCTCACAAAGACATATGTGTCCCTCTGTGGTCTAGCTTCCACTTCGACTCTTCCTTTTCCTCTCTCCTTTCTTGCAAGGTACATCTCTGTGCTGTTGGTCCAAGATTCCGTATGCTGTCTTAAGGTTTACGCGTCCTTGATCTCTCTTGTCTGGATTGCTTTTTCCCTAGGTAGAACCCTCACTCTCCACTCATTCAGTTTTTCAGATGTATAAAAGATTAATTTGTTTAATTTCTTTTCCTGGTCTACTGAGTCTCTATAGAAGCAAGGGCAGGGATATGCATAATGTCAAAAATATTGGTAACGTCTAGTTCCCTCTGGAACATTTTGCCAAATCTTAAGTTGGTGCATCCTGATCTGAGCTGCCAAAACCTCTCAAGGAAAAGAGTATGAGACCTTGAAAGGCCAACATCTACAAATTGAATGTAAAGTAGTTCACAAAGGAAGGCCGAGTTCCTCAATATGCTACTAATGACCCAGCTGCTTGGGTATGTGTTGTTATGGCGATGGGGGGGATTATGAAATATTACATAGAGTATTTTAGTTTCTTCTTAGTTCCACTCTTCTAGCAAAGACTATAAACATGCTAGAACATAACTAATTACATTGTACTGTCAGACATCATGGCATCCCGGAAATTTTTTTCAGCCACATGAGATCTGGTTTGCTACATGTTATTTTAGAAACTCAGAAGAGCTGCTAAAAATAAACATGGCCCCTAGTGGAGCTAACATAAACTGTTTCTTGTGCAAGAAGCCAAAGACAAGTCAAGGTTTAGGATCTGCAATCCAACCTATTGTAAGAGGGGTCTTACTGGAATATAACCTGGAAACAGAAGCTGCAAGTTGGTTGTACTTGGAATGGGGAACCTCACCTAATTTATAAGCAATCCAAATGTAGCTTAGCCTGTATATATCAACCTTATCAACACCCTTATTAATAAGTTGACGTGTAGGCTTTTTCTCCACTTTTGTTCTGTCTCTGCACTCATCAAAGCACTACACAATTCCCAGAGAGATTTACATGCTTCTTTGGATGAAAACCTTGCTTCCACCCCTTGGTAAGCATGGCAAGCATTATCAGTAAGTCATTTGTGGCCAGGTGGCGAACCGATTCCCAACTCAGGGAGAATGATGTCATCCCGCAAGGGACGGGATTCATAAGGAATGGAATCTGGTATGCTCAGAGATCCTATTTCCACCTGCAAACCTTCCTCTGTCTTCAAGACAATTTACTCTATATGAATAGATTTCCGGAAGCTCCACTCTGATTTATAGGACGTATGGCTCTTTGCATGTGCCTAGTTTCCCCTTGATTAAAAAACCAAAAATTCTTGAGTTAAACAAGATTTCAACTCTTGAAGTAATTCTTAGCGTCTCGTGGAGCTTCCATAGCATCCAGTGTGTCGACGGAGCTCTCCTCCAATCCCAGGGATGGAGCTGAACTGAATGCTGACCTTCATACTACCAATGAGACCTGCACCTAGAACAGAGCTAATTTCCTTATTCATTTGCCATCACTTATTTTGAATCTGCAGACACAGGTTAATTTTTCATGAAAAGCGCAAATTGGGCCTAGTTTGACAATTATTCCCATGCTTTAAAATTCCTTTGAAAGAAAAGAGAAAAAAAATATCATCAAGCTTTTAACGTATGTGCTACATATAAAGCTGGTGTGATTTTTTAATGGTTGAAGCTGGTCATTTGCTTCTAACAAGCATGAAAAACAACAAATTATTGGAGCAAAGTAGCAGGGATACTTTGTCACATAAATAATAAGCATCTAAAACATGTTTGAATCAGTTTTCAAAAAGGGTTACTTTTGAGATAACAGCTCGGGATTTAGTCAGTATTTGATAAATGAATGGTAAAAGAATAGATACGATATGACTTTTGTATGTTTCCCTTGGTCAGATACTGAGTCCTTTTGACTCCATTCTTCTCATACACAATAACTTTCTCTGGTATGACTCACACTCAGAAGCCAGGAAAAAAAATATATATATATATATACACATCAATTTACTGATTTTATCCATTCATCCATTGTATCTTTTATTCAATCAACTAATGTAGTCATTCAGCACATATTTATTGAACACTGATGATGCCAAGCATTGATCCGGGTGTTGGAAATCAAGGATCATGAAACAAATAATGGCGGGATAGCATGGCATGGATTAAGGAAAAAGAAAATATGAATTGTAGGTGAGTTCATATTAGAGGCATCTAATCTTCACTTGGTGAATCAAGTCAGGCTTCCAGAAACAAGTAACGTCTTAGCTGTAATCTACAAAGTGAGTAGGACTCAGCCGAGCAAGTAAAGGAGTTGAATGGAAAAGGAGGTTTCAGACAGAAGAGAAGGAATAACACAGATTTTGACACATTGGCGAACTGGTGGGAATTCACTATGGCTATAGCACGAAACCTAATACTATGAGGACTCAGTTTTCAAAATGGACCTCTTTGAAAGCAAACTGGCCTTTTACTAACCTTTTGTGTGTGTGTGTCTGTGTGTGTGTGTCTGTGTGTTCATGTAACATGTATTTATACTTCAATTACAGCAGATTTTACAGCGTATTAATATGAATAGTTCATGCTTCTCTTTGCCTCCCAAAACAAACCTCCTTAAGTATGAACTTCATACCGAGGTCATGAGATCCTAGAATGGAAGAGAATTAATGACTAACAATTAGGATTCAAATCTGTTAACTTTTATTGCTTTTACAGACTATCTGATTTCCTAATTTCTAGACCCTCTCTGCCTACATAGGCTTTCTTAAATAGGTTGGTCCTGTTGGCCTCCCTGATCTGACCTGGGCTAAATGTAAACTGTTTAAAAATCCAGAAGTCTCCCCTTTGTAGCTTGCAAATCTGACCCGTGACAAATTGTCCAGGCTTCTGTAAGATAGGGGAGAAGTGGAGCACGAGAAGGTGTACTGGGTAAAAGCCATATTTCAGTTAATGCAAATACACTCAGATAAGGGGTTAAGAACCTATGAGAATTTTCTAGTAAAGGAGCAGAAGCCTCAAGGACACAGAAAACTATCTGAGAGTTGGAGAAGGCCTCAAAGGCTTTGGGTAGGGCAGAGCACTGAGAATGGTTTGGGTCGAGGTGCGGTGGAGGACTGAAGGCTTGAAAGTTTATACTTGGGACAGTGAATGAGGAACCTGGCATTGGGCATCGCGGTGGATTAGACTCAAGTGTCCCTTGATGTGGAGCGAGTTCAGAGTCTGGGACTTACCTGCCTCAGAATGAGAACTGACTCTCAGAGAACCTAGAAGCCTCTTTGCCCTGGATGACCTAGCTCATAATTGCGGTTTGAAAAGCTTTATGGGGCACCAGGGGCACCAGGGTGGCTCAGTGGGTTACGCGACCGACTCTTGATTTCGGCTCCAGTCATGATCTCATCGTTCGTGAGTTTGAGCCCTGCATCGGGCTCCCTGCTGACAGTGCGGAGCCTGCTTAGGATTCTCTCTCTCCCTCTCTCTCTGCCCCTCCTGCGTGCTCTCGCATGCTCTCTCTTTCTCTCTCTCTAGATAAATAAATACACTTGAAAAGAAGCCTGGTGAAAACGGTGGCCTCTAGAAATTTTCTACAGTTTTACGCAAGCTTGCCAGTAACTATGTCATGCAGTCCAAAATATGTTTAGCATGATTTGAAAACGCCCTCAGACACCCCCACTCAGTTCATTCCAGCGCCTTGCTCATAACCTTTGTGCCGCACTGCTTAAATCTATCATACCAATCCAGCTCCCTGCCCTAGGCTATTGCACTGGTAGGGTTCATCATCCTGAGTCCTTGATGGTGGACCACTGCACCTTGCTCTCAGAGTGCTTTGTATACCATCCCATTTCTGGCTCTGATGTCATTCGTACACAATACAAATCTTTGTTCCCAACAACCAGCGTTTTCAACTTCATTTTGTTTCCATTTTCACCACAGAGTTCAGGTAAGCAGTACACTCCCGGGGGAATATTCAATATTATAAGCTATTTCTTATACTATGTTAGGAACTCAGTTACTTCCCCATTTAGGAAAGCATATTAGAGTCATGGGAGTGAAAATTGCCTTATGAAAAAGAAAACCTTGAATTGACTTTATATAATAGGTAAGTCACGAGTAAGTTTTAGTGTTTTGACAAACAACGGTAAATCTTTGCGAAATGCGTCTTAATTTCATAGATTCACCAGTGAAGAATGAGGACGCCCAGAGTCTGTTGCTTTTGTCTTTGTGTCCCAAGACGGATATCATGCCTGAAACACTGTCAGAGCTCCCCACAGAGAAGTAAAATGATTCTCTGAATGAGCGAATGAGTGAATGAATGAATGAATGAATGAACTGTTTGCTTAATTGACATTATAGTCTCACGTGAAGCTATGCTCAGGAAGATACTGAGCCTCAAAGGAACCCAGTGACATCTAGGTCTCCCTCAACGAGTGTTCTGAGTAAATTCGATGTCTGTCACAAACGCCCAAAACCTTGAATGAAGAATTTGAAATCTCAGGCTACCAAGATGAATGCCGGTGTATTGTCGTGTGTATACAGATGGCCGTGCAAGGGATTCAAGGCAAAAAGTCCCCTCTCTCTTGCTGAGTTTTGTTCTGGGAAAACATAGCTGTTGAGCACAGCAATTACCGCCAAACTACCCATGGGAGTTACAGGCACTGGTTGAGTTCATAGAACTGCCACGGATGCCTCGAATCAAGGGCAGGTAGTCAAAGACCACGGTCAGAGCTGTGACCTCTGGACCAATATGATACAGACCTTTTAGGGGAGTGAGTGTCTTCATCACCAACAATCCTTTTGGGCTGTTCCACTTGAGATCACTGACTCTGCCAAGAACACGGTAGAACTCCGTCGGATTGAGACCCATGTCAGAAAGCGCCATGCCATAGATTTTTCATAGAATGAGAGGAACAGAATATTCTGCCCTGGAAGGGAGTCTCGGTGGATGGAGTAAAGAGAAGGGCGTCTGGAGCCTGTCACTTGGGTTTGCTGCCCAGTCCCGTCACCTCTTCACGATGTGATACTGGAAATGCTCTTAAAGGTTCTGTCCTTTTCCTTATCGTGGTACTTCGATAACAATGCCCGCCCTGGAGGGGTGGCATGGGTGGCGGTGATAATGGTCAGCGTCTCAGACATCGCTAGTATCCAAAATCTATAAAGAGCTCACCAAACTCCACACCCGAAAAACAACCCAGTGAAGAAATGGGCAGAAAACACGAAAAGACACTTCTCTAAAGAAGACATCCAGATGGCCAACAGGCACATGAAAAGATGTTCAACGTTGCTCCTTATCAGGGAAAGACATCGCAAGTATTTGGTAAGGTACAGCTCTCGTCAACACCGCGGGAGTGGTTTGGTGATACAAAAAGGAAGGAAAACACATAATGCATCTTCTTTGAGGAGGGGTGCCTTCTCATCAATAGCAGAGACTTAAATGTCTTGAACTGGGCAGTCAGAATACCTACCTTCCATCTCATGAACGAAATACAAGAGGCATGGGAAGGCCCCCCAGGCCACTCTCTGGGTTAAGTCACTGACGTCACATCCTACTTCTCCCAGGCAACAGCAGGTGTTCATTAGATGCCTAGAGTTATTTCTCAGCAATGATAAATCACCACTGCTTACTCTTTCCTTATGGCCCATTTCAAATCTTGTGATTTTTATATTTTCCTGTTAATCAGTATTTATTTGCACCAACTCAACCAGAAGTTTTCTCCTCCGGTCCCCCTCTTCTTAATCTTCCCACTTTTTAACTTGGGCACTTCTAAATTTCCGCAAAGTGGCCCAGAACCCAGAACTCACTAAGGTTCTCAAAGCTGCTGATTTTTTAATGCTTACTTGCTCAGCGGCACGTTCTTTTGTGCCCATTTTTCTTTCAAATGGCACTGCTATGAATCTGTATTTCCCAAGATGCAATATTTCCCTATGCTTTTTTTTCTCCAATTTTTGTTTATTTATTTTGAGAGACAGAGAGAGAGCAGGGGAGGGGCAGAGGGAGAGAGAGAGAGAGAGAGAGAGAGAGGGAGAGAATCCCACGCAGGCTCCGCACTGTCAGCACAGAGCCGGGTGTGGGGCTCAATCTCACCAACCATGATGAGATCATGACCTGAGCGGAAACCAAGAGTTGGACGCTGAACTGGCTGAGCCACCCAGGTGCCTCTCCCATACTTCTTATCGATGAGATGAGAAAAGACACCCACTAGTCTTTCAAGCGTTGAGGGACTTTGAGCACAGCGGAGATGAAAGGGAAACAAACAGGGATCTCTTTCATCATTGCTGCTGCCACAAGTGTTGGCCTTCTGCCTCATTTGAACTGTAGATGGCTGCATAATTCTCTAGCTAAGACCCTTGAGTTCTGGAGAACTCTCAACCCCCTCCACCCCCACCCCCCACATATTTTAGCATAGCCTCCACTTAGAGATTTACAGTCCTGCTTTGATCTTTTTGCCTCTTTGTGGGTTTTGCAAATGTCCCCTGACTTGAAGAGAATAACACCATTTTAAAACCCTTTAAACAATTCATTAATCATTTTGCTAATCATAAATAACAAAGCCTTTAAACAAAACAGAACCAATACTAGCCCAAACGGAGCCCCATTAGTCATTTATACAATTTGCCGTATGTTTTCATCACTCATGATGATCTTCGACCTATTTCCAAAACCATGATTAAATCGCTTTTCTTTGAGTCACTCTGATTAATTTTTCATGCACAATTGGGTGACTCACCAAATCAAAAGTGATCCTAACGTCCTAATGTTCGACTTTTGCTTTTTTGATTTTTCCTCTCAATTTCTTCTGTGGGTTTGTGCTGGCAAAGCTATGAATTCATATGTCCTGCTTTATTCTTTTTGAAGGCCGTCTGCCTGTTTCCCATTCTTAATATTTTTCAACAGTATCATATGCTATACTTTACTGATAGTTACCTTCCCAGGCAGAAGTTTCCAATACCTTTCAAGAGTCTATTTTCTCCGTATTCTCTAACATGCTAACATTCTTTCATTTTCTGAGCATAAACATGTGTGGGTCCATAAACATGCCGGCCAGCCCCCTGAATAACTCAGGGTGATGTGGGCCTTTCAATGCCCGCCAAGTAAGGGATTCCCTTATCTTCGTGTTGGCCAGAGCAATTTTTGCAATGTCTTCATTACTCCCTAATTGTCTATATTTCTGTGCTTCATTTCTCTTGTTAAAGGCAGATTTAAAAAATGAGTTCAATAACTCAGCCATTTTAGAGCCATCATTAATTTCATGCCCTTCCTCATTCATTAGTGGACCTATTTTCTTGTGGCTTTCTTTTCCCTCTGGGTCTTCTTCTTCTTCTTCTTTTTTTTTTTTTTTAATTCTTCTCATTTATTTTAACCCTTTGATCACACTCCATTATGACCATTATCATGTCTTCCCTAGCAACATGAATAACGTCTCAGTGGGAAATTGATTTGGTTTTCCGGGTCCCTACCATCCCTGGAATAAACGTCCTTTTGGTTTTTTGCTCTGAAAAGTTGGCCTATGACTGATACAATTTTTAAAATCTTATTCAGAGGAAATGTATAGGCCATGTCTTTAAAAGAACACTAAAACATGCTCTAAGTGTCTCCGACATGAAGGCAGCATTACTATCTTTGAACTGAAACTTAAAAAAAAGACTAAATGCCTAAAGACAATTGATTTCTTGGTTTGTAAAATTGTTTTCACTTTATCAGACTTGAATTTCTATAGCTCAACAACCCTCCCCTCCAGTGTGGGCTCAGTCTCATATTAGGAGTCCATACTTTTCCAGAATCCAATAAAAGCTGTGACACCCTTTTTTACCCCTTGTTCCCTGTGCAATGCAGTTTCCCAAACATGAAGATAGTCTTACAATTAAATAAAATGTGAATATGAAAAATTCAAATTAAATAAAGCATGCTCTTGTAAGCTGATTGTTTGAATACAAATCAATATATTTACCTGCATTTTTTATTTTCTGAGAATATATCCTCACTTAAATAGATTTTCTAGGGGCGCCCCAGTGGCTCAGTCGGTTAAGTGGCCAACCTGGGCTCAGGTCATGATCTCAGTGGTTCATGGGTTCAAGCTTGGCATCGGGCTCTGTGCTGGCAGCTCAGAGCCTAGACCCTGCTTCGGATTCTTCATCTCTCTCTCTCTGCCCCTCTCCCACTCACACTCTGTCTCTCTCAAAAATAAATAAACGTTAAAAAAAAGTTTATAGATTTTCTAGTCACTTCATCTTACCGAAGGGGTCACTCATGGGTGTGCCTAGGGGGCAGGTTGTCTTTGGTGTTTTCATTCTTTGAAAATGCCATTTTCTTCCATTTCCTCCTCCTCATCAACTTAAAATTGTTTGTTTCAGTGCTAATACCAGCAAAATAACATGAAAAAGAAATGAAACTGAAATTAGCCTGACCTGGATTTACATCCAAATGGTTCCACTTCTAGGGGTAAACTGGAGAGCAGTTTACACAAATTCTTTGAGATTCGATCTCATCTGTAAATGGAAATTATCAGTATCCAGCCTCAACAGAGGGTACGATGAAGGTTAGGCAAAATAATCATATGTAATATATTTAGAAAAATGTATTCACTTAGCAGGATCAAAAAATGTTGCTCTTTTCTACTCTTGCTATCGTTACTTTAACCATTGATTTTGTGTGCTCCTTCTCCCTCAGCCTATAGTATTTTTTGAGACGGTTGAATATTGCAATAATAATAAAGGACATAAAGCATATAGGAAATGGGATTTCCGTTTTGGGTACTAATCTGTCAGTCACAGAATTAGGTCTTTGAGATGTTGGATTTAAAGCTCCAAAAGAGAGTTGAGTCCAACTGTTGCAGGATTTTTCACTTTCATCCTGGGGATTCGTTGTCTTGCTGTTTCGAAGAACGAAGAGGTGGGCACGAAATGAGCAGCAGGCAAGCATTTGTTAGAGTAGACAGAAGATCAGAAAGAAAGAACAGTCTAAAAGCTCTCGTTACAGAAAGGGGACATTGGAAAGTGAGGGCCCATGACATTAGGTAAAGGTCCTTGCTTCATAAGGTTCTGGTCAGCCCTCCCTTTCCTTCCCCCTTGTTCTTTCTCGGGTTTTACCCCTATTGACTTGATAACTCTAGGTGCTGGGTTGTCCATTCCTGACTAGCTCATTTCCAATGGTCTACGGCCATACTGTTCCTTGTGGGTCATAGGTTTTATGGTCTGCTTATTTCTAGTCGGGTCTTTTGTCCAATTCTTGTGGGAAACCTGAGGGCGAGTAGCTGGGTCCTTTCATTCTTTTTAAAAATCTTTTTTCTTTAGAGTTTATTTATTTTTGAGACAGAGAAACAGAGCATGAATGGGGGAGGGTCAGAGAGAGAGGGAGACCCAGGATCCGAAGCAGTCTCCAGACTCTGAGCTGTCAGCACAGAGTCTGACGCGGGGCTTGAACCCACGAACCGTGAGATCATGACCTGAGCTGAAGTCGGACGCCCAACCTACTGAGCCACCCAGGCACCCCTGGGTCCTTTCATTCTCAGCAGGAACCTTACACCTGAGGGCGTTTGTTGCGGTCAGCCACTCCCAGCATTGTTCCAAAATCTGTGTTTTTCCTCACCCAGGGACCTCAGGTCCTAATCTTTCCCTCTCTTCCTACTGAATTCTATCTTTTCCTACCATACAACACTCTTTTTCTAGCTGACAGAAACTCCTAGAGGCCTCAAACTCATCCTGCCTACCTATGCTTTCTAATTTCTTACTGAATTCTGGAAGGAGTAATTAGGGAGTTAGAACAGGGAAAGGGTTTAGGTGCCAGTAAAAGTCTTAAATTGGTGACAAGGCTACAATAGACTCAAGTCATTATTATAGAAATGTTCCAATGAAATGTTCAGAATTTTCATGCATAGTTCAGTGTGTCACAAATATTCCATACCGTAATCTAAAACAGCTTTTCCTGGGCTCAGTTGGTTAAGCAGCCAACTCTTGATCTGGGCTCAGGTCATGATATTAGGGTTCATGGAACTGAGCCCCATGCTGGGCTCTGCACTTGGGATTCTCTCTCTCCTTCTCTCTCTGCCCTTCCACCCGCCACCCCCCCACCCAAATAAATAAACTTAAAAAATATATGTAACAGCTTTTCCCATAGTTTGTTTCAGGGAACACCTTTTCTAGATGATGTTACACACTGAGAGATTACCCCAAACCCCAAAACTTTGGAGGCGCTGAACTGAACAAAGTGAAACAAGTTTGTTCCCAGCAGACTTTCTGAAAGCTGTGGCCAGCTTAAGAGAATTGTATCTGTAAGAAAAAAAATTAAAAATAAAAAGAAATAAATAAAAGAACGGTATTTGTGTGCCTGCAAAGTATATACGCTGAGCTATTAGGGCACCGTGTTGTACACAACACTCATTCACCATAAACTGTTTGAGAAACACAAAGATTGCCTTTTTGTCTCTAGAACTCTAAACAGGGGCTTAACCTGTCGGGGGACTATTGCAGTAAAAAAAAAAAAAAAAAGCCATTCAGAAAGTTCAGTGATTCCAACAGGTCTTTAGACAAAACAAAACAAACAAAACAAAAAACAAAACGAAACAAACAAAAAAACCCAACCAACCCTCAATCAATAAAGCAGAGTATTTGACATGAATACAAATAAGAACAAATAGAAGTTTTTGACCGGTTTTTAGACTTTGCTGGTAGACATTTTGGCGTCATGAAGAAACTGTCACTGTCACCTAAAATAATCCCACCACAGTGAACTTTTAAGAATCCATCTACAAAAAAATGTGAAAGCTAAAGCTTTCACCTTTAATCTCTTGACATTTATGGTGCAAGACGACGTGGCTGTAATGAACCACTGCTGATTATTTCATGTAACGTGGGGAGGCATCATTAGTTTATGATAACAAGGGTGGGTTGTCAGGCTTTTCCCGAACCGATACGGTGAAGTCTAATTAGTCATATAACTGTTTTATTTTCCTTGGTAATGAGCATATGCCAAGGGGCTGATTCCAAAAAGGTACATTTTTTAGAAATCTCAAAAGCGCGTTGAATGTGAAATACGCGTTTTTTTTCGAAATGTCTTCTCTGAGACACACGTGGATTTTCACACCATAAGAACATAATTGGAAGAGTTCTTAATTCTGCAGTTCTTTTTATTTTTGGAGGTCGAGACAACTCAGAGCCTTACTTATATCACCTTGCACGTGTCTCTTTCTTCTCAGTCTTGGACATTTGTAAATATAATATGAACTGCTGTTTATTCCTACTAATTCCCAGCAAGTGCTGTGTGTGCACTAGGAACTTTTTTGGATTCCTCGTGAGTTGGTAGGTGGGTAAGTAGGTGGTAGGCATTGCCAGGTTTCATATTGGCTCCATTCTATAAGTGTCTAATATTCTGCCTCCACAAATAAAAGGATACATTATTAAATTCCTCTTTGGCAGCTCTTTTCTTAGGATGAGTCCCATGCTTTCACCCCTTTTTGACAGGATCTAATTTCTATTCTTTCCAACGGTTCCACTGACCTCCTGTGCACTCTCTCCTATGCTGCAGAGTTTCACTTGACTGCTGATATCCCCATCTCCATACATTAAAGATGCACTTATGCTTTTTTTTTTCTTACAGTGCTCTGAACATAATTACAAAAGCTTTGAATCCAGAATCAAAAACGAGCAGTTTGATCACATAAAAGCTAATTTCTGAAAACCACCACCAGATTCAAAGTCAAAGGGAGGACGAAGTTAGAACGCTTCAGGAGCAAACAGCACAAAAAATATTTTCGAGACAGACCCACGGAAAAGTTTATTATGTGTCACGATTCAAAATGCTGGCCCCATCTACCTACTGTTTTCTCAACCCGTTGAAGTCCTATTATCCAGTCTGTTGACTTTTTTCATTACAGGTAACTAATGTGCCATTTCTATTTAATAACAGTCTCCTGCAATTTCCCTTTGTAATTAAGGTACATGATCAAGCATTTAATTGTGGAATTTTAAAAAGTAATATAGGACCACGTTTAGCAGCCATTTTTAAAAAAATGCTATTTATTTATTTTGAGACAGAGACAGAGAAAGCGAGTGGGGGAGGTGCAGAGAGAGAGAGAGAGGGAGAGAGAGAAGCCCAAGCAGGCTCTGCACCCACAGTGCAGAGCCCAGTGTGGGGCTCAAACGCACAAACCATGAGATCGTGACCTGAGACAAAAATCAAGAATCCATCACTGACCTGACCGAGCCACCCAGGCGCCCCTTTAGCAGCCATTTGTAAAATACAAACGCTGTGTTTTGAGTCACAAAGCATGCTGTTATTTGTAAACACTTCCAATGTATGGCGTGAGATAATCTTGTCTTTTGGGTTCAGAGTCAACTATGAAAAGTGCAGGGAGGTAATGGCTTGCTGTGTTTGCTCCCTCAGAGGCAGTTTGATCATCCCTGAAACCCCAAACAGAAAACGTTCTGCCTTTATTGCAGAAAGGGGAAACTCTCCCCCAGACTCGGTTCTCATGGGGATGCGCCCTATTCCTTCACCATTTCTGCCGTCACCTCTCCTGGAAGCTTTCCCTTACCTTTCATCAAGGTCCGAGATACCACTGCTGTGTTTTAATATAGTCTTGACTGCCCATGACCAAATCAGCCCAAAGAACATTAGCTTCAGTGATTCCTTGTCTGTTTCCCCAGTGAACTGTGAGATTCCCCTACACTATAGCTTGTATTCCACCCTATGAACCCCATTTGTCCATATAATGGAAGCCCAACACATTTTTGAATGGCGGCGATGTTCCCAAACCACACAGCGAAAAAGATGGCACTGGGATCCAGGTCTTCACACAGGCGGTCCGATTTATTTGGGAAAATTTGGGGGCTCCCGGGTGGCTCAGTCGGTTAAGCGTCCAGCTTCGGCTTAGGTCACGATCTCGCGGTTCATGGGTTTGAGCCCAATGTCGGGCTCTGGGCTGACAGCTCGGAGCCTGGAACCTGCTTGGGATTCTGTGTCTCCCTCTGTCTCTCTCTCTGCCCCTCCCCTGCTCATGCTCTGTCTCTCTGTGTCTCTCAAAAATAAATAAATGTAAAAAAAAAGTTTTTTTAATTGCAAACATTTTTTAAAGTAGTAGTATTATATAGGACAGTAATTGGGAGCTGTTTTGAAGAGATAATGGGTACGTCTAGATTCCAAAAGGAAATAAACTGTTATACAGAAGCTTAAGCTGTGGGGAAATGATGTAAAGAAATGTCTACTCTACGGCTTGTTAAAGCAGACTTCTCTCTCCCTAAATTCCTCTGTATATGTTTGCAGGGTGTGGAACCCTCCTAAAGGCCACTTAAACTAGTTGTAAGGTCTTTCACCCTTTCTTTTGGTAAAGAAATGTGTATCAAATATCCACGTATTAGGATTCATGCTAAATGTTGTAGACACACAACAATGCACGCTTATAGTTTCCAGTTCATAACAGTGGAATATTGAACAAGCAATTTTATTTAGCAGCAATTCAGGATAGAAGTCTGATGAGCATATAAGGAGAGCACAGAGAGGAACCCTTCAACATTATTAGGATCCAAAGGGGAGAATAAGAAATTCTTCATAGAGGGAATAATGGTTGAATTCAGGTCTGAAACATAAGACCACTAACAGACATTTAAGAAAGGGAGTTCTTGGGAATGTGGCAGACATATAAAACCCCTTTGTTTAATCAAGAATTTGAGGGGCAAAGAACTTGAGGGGGGGAGGGGCAGAGAAAGAGGGAGAGGGAGAATCCTGAGCAAGTTCCACACTCAGAATGGAGCCCAATATGGGGCTTGATCCCATGACCCTGAGATCGTGACCTGAGCCTAAATCAAGAGTCACACACTTAACTGACTGAACCACCAAGAATTCATTCAAATTTTAAGAACCCCCAAGGCTTCTATTCTGTGAAAAACAACATCAACAGAATGAAAAGACAGCCTCAGGCTAGAAGAAATTATTTCCAAAGACCTATTTTATTATATTCAAAATATATGATCCAAAATATATAAGAACTCTTAAAACTCAATAAGAAAGCAACTCATTAAAAAAAATGGGTCAAAGACACATCATCAAAAAATATAGAGACATGGAAATAAGTATATGAAAAGATTCTCCACATCATAGGTCATCATGGAAAGGCAATTAAAATAATAAGATATCACCACACACCTATTAGAATTGCCAAAATTCGGGGCGCCTGGGTGGCGCAGTCGGTTAAGCGTCCGACTTCAGCCAGGTCACGATCTCGCGGTCGTGAGTTCGAGCCCCGCGTCAGGCTCTGGGTTGATGGCTCGGAGCCTGGAGCCTGTTTCCGATTCTGTGTCTCCCTCTCTCTCTGCCCCTCCCCCGTTCATGCTCTGTCTCTCTCTGTCCCAAAAATAAATAAAAAAAACATTGAAAAAAAAAGAATTGCCAAAATTCAAAACACTGACAACACCAAATGCGGATGAGGATGTAAATCAACAGGGGCTTTCACATACTGCTGGTAGGAGTGCAAAATGGCACAGCCACTTTGGAAGACAGTCTAGTGGTTTTTCATCTTATCACACGATGTCACGACGTAGCAACTGTGTTCCTTGGTATTTACCCAAAGTAGCTGAAATCTTACGTCCACTAAAAAACCCGCAGAGGTTTTAATAGCAGCTTATTCACAGTTGCCCAAACTTGGAAACAATCTTTCTGTAGGTGAATGGATAAAAACATGGTGGTACATTCACACGATGGAATATTATTCAGCACTAAACAAATATGCCATGAAAAGATACGGTGGAACTTCAAATGCATATTATTATGCGGAAAGACTACTTATTGTATGAGTCTACCTATATGACATTCTTGAAGAGGAAAACAACTATGGAGATAGTAAAAAGACCTCCAGTCGGAGATTGATGTGGGCTTAGAAGAGGAATAGGTAAAACATAGATTTTAGAATAGTGAGAATACTCTGCATAATGCCACGATGATGGATACATCCGTTATACGTTTGTCCAAACCCACAGAATGCACACCACCAAGAGTGAATCATAAAGTAAACGAGGGACTCTGAGTGACTATAATGTGTCTCTGTAGTTTCGTCAATTGTAACAAAGATGCCACTCTGGTGAGGGATGTCATAATGGGGGAGGCTGGGCATGTGGTGGCAGGGACTGTATGGGAAATCTCCGTACCTTTTCCTCCATTTTGCTTGCAGTGAATTTGCCTAAAAATAAATTATCAAAAAATTAATGAGAAAAAATACGAATTATATTACAGAGAGAGTTGAGGGATGTATTACACATTCTAGGTGTCTAACCCAACATCAATTCCTCTTCTTCTTTGGTAAAACAACTGCATCTGTTTAGTTTGGCGATGTACCCAACCAAAAGACTACACCACCCGGTCCTTCCTGCAGATAATGCGACCAGGTCTTGGCCAACTATCTTTAAAAACAAGTGTTATTCTGAGAAGTCTCCCAAACAAGGACTACGTACTTTTTTGTCTTTTTTTTTTTCCTTTCTGCCGAATGCCTTTCTGAAACATGATAAGCTGGCTTAAGTTCATCTTGCACCGTAAGGTGAGACTAACAGTATCCATTGATACATTACCGACTGATGTATCTACTGATACACTGTGAAATAGCCTCAAACTTAGTGGCTTAAAAAACAAACATATCCTTATGTATTTCAATTCCGTGGATCAGATGATTTTCCTGCTCCGTAGAGAATCATTTGAGTTCTCTCCTTGAGAATTAGCTGGGCAGCGGGACTAACTTGCCAGAAGCATGACAGCTTACTCTCATTCCTGGCACTATGATGAAAATGGCCAAGAGGTGACACCCACCCGGGCCCCTTGCCTTCTCCCTGTAGTTCTCAGAGCCTGCCTGGGTGATCTCTCCAACAGGGTAGCTGGACTGGCTACATGACAGCTCGGGGCTCTAAGAGCAAGTGTTTCAAGAAGGAGGAAGTGGAAACTGACAGTACCTTGAGGCATGGGTCTGGAAATTGGCATAGTGTAACAGCTGCCATCTTCTATTACTCAAAGTAGTCACTTATTCTGCCCAGACGCAAGGAGAGGGGACATAGCCCTCATCTCCCAATGGAAGTGTGAAGAGTTCGTGCCATTTCCGATCTGCCATAGGCGACCTAAGGATGGCAAAAAAGAGCTGGAAAGCCCGGGTCCCTGACATAACGCTTCGAAGCTAGCCCTGCGCTGCTCGCACCTGAATTTAGTTCACGTTACAGTGAAACAAATGCGCATCTGCTTTAAGCACCTATGGTTGGACTTTGGTTGTATGCAGCAGAAACTGATTCTGAGAACTTTAATTAAAGAATTTTATAGGGACGCAGAGTCTAGAATCGTGGTACGTTACTTAGTGTGTCCAACTTCTGTCTTCTGGCCTTTTATTATCACCTATGTAGTGATGACAAATACTCTATTGTATCTTGGAACACCTTACCTGCAACTTTCTTCTGATGGATCTGGAAGACTTACGTCTTCTCCACCCATGCAAAATACCCTCAGTGACAAAATATCAAGAGTGGCTGTGTTAATCTAAAACGATGAAGTTTTCCTGGATTATAAAATAAGGGACGTGAAAAGTACAGATTGCGAAAGACGAAAAGACAGGGTCCAATCCAATGAAATACATATGCAAACGGGAGATGATGTTTGCATTAGCAGTCTGCCCTTTCCATTTCTTCCCAGAAGGTCCTGGCTGGTTTTTATGGCTTGTCGGTTGTCATGGTGACAGGCAG
The DNA here is from genome assembly GCF_007474595.2 of Lynx canadensis. Lineage (NCBI taxonomy): Eukaryota > Metazoa > Chordata > Mammalia > Carnivora > Felidae > Lynx > Lynx canadensis. The sequence continues at coordinate 3,676,983 of NC_044311.2, read as the reverse complement.
CCGACCTGCAAGGGGGGGTGGGCGTTTTGTTTATTTGTCCCTTTACTTTGCTTACCACTGTTTTACCTGATCATGATCCATTTCGAAACAACACTCTGCCACATTCAGACTCTGTCACCCATCCGCACCCTATTAATGCAAATTCTTACCCTTTGTGCACACCCACACTTACTCTCAAATCCTCCCAGTCACATCGTAAGACTTTCACAAAATACCTTGAGTGCACGCGCACGAGCTTTGGTTCTCTTAGATGCAGTTGCCCGTTTTTGCACTCGGACTTTTGTGTTTGTTCAATCCTTGGTAAACTTACTCTTATAAATTCATACTCTGCCTAATGATGCATTCACTTACGTGCTTGTCTGTCACACACACGCTCTTTTTTTTAAGTTTATTAGTTTTTGAGAGAGACAGAGCATGAGAGGGAGAGGGGGAGAGAGAAGGAGAGAGAGAGTGAGAGAGAGAGACTCCGAAGCAGGCTCCAGGCCCCGAGCTCTCGTCACAGAGTCTGACACGGGGATCAAATTCACAACCATGAGATCATGGCCTGAGCTGAAGTTGGACGCCTAACCGACGGAGCCACCCAGGCAAGCTGAGCACACCCACACTTTTTGATGCATTTTTGCCAAGATAAATGAATTTTCTTAAGTTTGCCTAAGCCCAACTGACCTCAGTCTTCTCTACCCCAGACTGAAAGGTCACGTCACACCAAAGGGGAGGAGCCCGAGGCAGGTTTTTTTTTTTTTTTTAAAGCTTTATTTATTTTATTTTGAGAGACAGAGAGGGAAGGGCAGAGAGAGGGAGAGATAGAGAATCCCAAGGAGACTCTGCGTTGTCAGCACAGAGCCAGAGGCAGGGCTCAAACCCGTAAACCATGAGATCATGACCTGAGCCTAGATCGAGAGTCAGATGCTCAACCAGGCACCCCCTGAGGCAGATGACATGTGATGATGAGAAAGAATTAATGCTTCCAGGGGTGCCTGGGTGGCTCAGTCGGTTGAACGTCCGACTTCAGCCCAGGTCATGATCTCATAGCTGGTGGGTTCGAGCCCCGCATCGAGCTCTGTGCTGACGGCTCGGAGCCTGGAACCTGCTTCGGATTCTGTGTCTCCCTCTCTCTCTGCCCCTCCCCCGCTCATGCTCTGTCTCTCTCTGTCAAAAATAAATAAACATTAAAAAAAAATAAAAGAAAAAAGAATTAATGCTTCCAGACCGCTTGCTTGCACAAAATCCTTTTCAAGGCGCTGATAGGAACTTTAGTGATTGGGTCACACGTGTGTTCACAGGTTTTTGAAAATATCAAAAGGAAGATATTTTAATTGAATTGGTTAAGATCATTGTCTTTTTCATACTTTGCCACATGCTGGATGTTGTTTGAGTAGCATCAGGTATTGTTGGGATCCCTTTTAAAAGAAGCTTATTTGGAATTACACTCATTTAACTACATTATGGAAAGGTGAATATTCCAATTAAAAAAAAAACTGGTAAATTGCAGACCTTGAGTTGGATCTAGGAGTGAGACTTTTATCATTTTAATTAATAACAGGGAGAAGATTCAGATTAAGACAGATGATAAAGTAAAGCCACCAAAGCAATGAAGTCATACACATTTTCATGCAGAGAAGTGAAAGAGACCCTCTTAAAGTGATTAGATCACATACAAGTAGCAGTTCATTAAGAGGAAAATCTCCCTTTTCAAATAGAATGGATAGAGGCTGGCTTGAGAAGGCTGTTTATTTTTTAATTTTTTACATTAAAGAACATCTTTTAATGTCTATTCAGTTTTGAGAGAGAGAGACAGAGCATGAGTGGGGGAGGGGCAGAGAGAGAGGGAGACAGAATCCGAAGCAGGCTCCAGGCTCTGAGCTGTCATCACAGAGCCTGACGTGGGGCTCAAACCCAGGAGCAGTGAGATGGTGACCTGAGCCAAAGTTGGACGCTCAACAGCCTGAGCCACCCAGGCGCCCCGAGGGAAGACTCTTTAATGGAGAGGTATGAAACATAAAAAGGCATCGAAAAAAATCAAATTTCGTGCTGATTTGATGTAAATGTTGACTTCAGCGCAGATAATATAAAAGTTTTATGTGCCACGAGAATGAGGATATTGGCAACAGACTGGTTACCTGTGTCGTCATTTCAAAAGATATTCAAGCTATTCGTGAGAAAACTTGAAATGCTCTGCCATCTAGATAGATGTATATGAAAGAGATTCGATACCGTTGTTTTGACAACACTTATAAAACATGAGGCTACCTATAATGAGCTGTGAAGTGGAAGAAAAATCCCTTAAACTTCTATATCTGCTCCTACTATTAGCAATAGATTTTAATCAACCATACTAGAGAAAGTACTGAATTATCATTCTGATCTCTTTATAGAAGCAATTCCTTTATGAAGAGGCAATCAAACACTCAGAGAATATGCAGCCACAATACATGGGAAAACATTACAGAGGAAGTTAATGAACAACAATACTATTTTGTACTTGGAATGTGTGTGGTATTTGTCGACTTCTAAGCATATATTTTCCATGCTTTATGATCTGATTCCAAACAAAGGCTTAATTTCTTACCTAGTATTTTATTCAGAATGTTGCATTCTCTTTTCTAAGGAATTTCCCCCCAAATTATATCCACTGGCACCATCAAAGCTGAATCTACCTCTGGGAGAGGCTGGTGTCAGTCACAGTGAGAACAAATGGATTGAAGTCAATCCAGTCACCAAGCTTTAGGACAATTACAACCCTATAAACAAGAGAAAGAAAGAAAGAAAAAATTCTATACTGAATGAAAGGTGAGGTAGGAAATGTGGGTGCAGGGTAAAAAGAAACAGAACATGGCAGAAGTCTGTGCAAAAATGTAATTTAAAATCAACTCTTTAAAGAGGTGAATGAAAAGGAAGATGTGGGGGGGGGTTCTTCCTGAACGTGGCATGGTGCTGCCAGTCTTTGAGGGTGAGGTCTCTAAGAATGGGGGCTCAGATGAGGAACAAGAGAAAGGAATTCTGACAAATGGGAAAGGCATTCTTCAGCGGCCTGTGCAGGAGGTAATATTAAAAATATAATGACAAAGTTGAGCCCTGAAATATGAAGGGTTTTAAGAATTTCCTTCAAATATTGATTCAAGTTTTCTCATTCTTACAGATCACCAGACGAAATACACGATCACTAGAGAAACCACACATTGCCTTTCTTTACTTTTGGACACTTGGCAAGAACTCACAATGATTTTCCCCCAGAATCAGCATCCAATGCTGTTATATTACTTCTCCCTGTACATAAATGAAAACAACACAGGGATCATTTCCTTCAGATCCAAACTAAATTCCATGTGACTAGCCCACAGAGTCCAGTTGGTCGACTATAAACTAATTTAGATGAAGCATATACTACACATTCGGGACATCCAAGGAGTTAAAGAATAATCCATTAGCAAACCTATCACTAGAATACAAATATATTGCATTGATTTTGAAACAAGAAAAAAAAATCAATAGGTTAAAGAAGGCCCAAATTTCAAAACACATCTTGATATTTCTCAAGGAAGGATGACAAAAATAATTTAGTTCTCCCATTAAAATAGTTAAGACAGCTCCCAGCTACGCAAATTCTGTTCTCCCTTCTCAATTTTCTCTGCCCCGCTCCGTCCACCCAACTTTGGTGACGGTACCTATGGGAAAATCCAAAACATTATGATTGGAGAGATTGCATAGATGTCTAATAGTAGGAATCTTTCATAATAGCTTTTACATCATGCCCCATTAGGGTTTCTTTTTACACTAGTCTGGCATGACAGTGTAATTCCCTGTTAAATGCTATATTAGCAAGGATGAGTAATAATTCAACATGATGCGAATATAGCACAAGTTTAAATTGCTAATTCAACGAAGCCTTCATTTTGTTTTACATTTCTCTAATCATTGTAATTCTTGCAATAAAATATTAGAATCCCGTAAAGATAAAAAGAAACATGAATATACTTCCCGCGTTTCCTACTCTTGGCTAAATGTACATCTTCAGAAGGAAGTGCTTCTCGGGCTTCAGTATCAGCCCTTATCAAAGGAGACGCTCAGGAAAACGTTTTCAAAAGCTTTTCAAAAAGCTTTTACTCCAGGCATGAACAGTGTTGATACTTCCTTCATTCTTCTGGTTCCTTTAATATGAGAATCAATAAATTACTAAGTCTGCTCTCTTATTGTGAAACCCCTTTCAGATTTTCTCTCTCTTCCTTTCCCAAATTTTATTCTAATGCTTTAGGTTACATGTGTAGCTCTGAACATACAGTTTATAATATGGCCAACTGTGTGCTCCTACCAGATTAACCCTCACACACACACACACACACACACACACACACATACACACATGCACACACACACATGATAAAGACACACATTTGAACCCTGTCCCTCATCTACTCGAAACAACTTAGGACCTTGCATCGTTTAGAAGTCATTTTCTGGCTTTCAAGGGACTGCAGATGAATATTCACCTGATGTTCTATAGTCAGATAAACAGCTTATATATATACAGATCCATACCTTTGAACAAATCAGGTCCACTTACAAGCATAGTTTTCTTCAATAAATACAGTACAGTACTGTAAATTTATTTTGTCTTCTCTATGACTTTCTTAATAACATTTTTTCTCTAGCTTCTTTTATTGTCAGAATACAGTATATGATACATATAACATACATAATATGTGTTAATCAACTGTTTTTGTTATTGGTAGACCTTCCAATCGACAGTGAGCTATTAGTAGTTAAGTTCTGAGGGAATAAAAATAAATGGACTAATTTTTCTTATGTTAAATGCTATGGATATTTGTCCTGTGAATCATTTAATATATAACTTATTTCCTTGATGTTATATTTGTAAATTCAGGCTCATTTTATGATTAAAAAACCTTTTTTTTTTTCAATGTTTATTTATTTTTGAGAGACAGAGACAGAACATGAGCGGGGGAGGGGCAGAGAGAGAAGGAGACACAGAACCTGAAGCAGGCTCTGGGCTCTGAGCTGTTGGCACAGAGCCTGACGCGGGGCTCGAACCCACGAACCGTGAGATCATGACCTGAGCTGAAGTCAGACGCTTAACCGACTGAGCCACCTGGCAGTCTATTATATGTGTTCAACTTTTTTTTTTTCAATTTTTGTTTGAGTTTGATTATGCTGCCATTTTTGCCAGGAAGACAATTTAATCTTGTGTATTCATGTGTGGCTATCTATGCCTGCAGCTTCTAGGTTTCCCAACAAACTCAAAGGTATAAAGATTGCCTAACATTGAAGATTAAGTAATTATTCAATGATTACTGCTTATTTCATATGACTTCAATTAAAGATTTTGGAGCCATCTGTCCCTGATTTTGGTAAAAGTATCCGGCTTTATAATCTTCCCCCAATAAGCCCTGTGTCCCAGCATTGTGAATTGGACACACTTCCTTGCCACAGCGATTTGAAGTACATACTCTAAGTTCCCATGCATCTGTTATTAGTTTCTTTAATCCAGTTCATTAACATGCTTTGTGTTTCATGCCATTAACTTTTCAATATTTAGTACAACTAAACTTCTTTCCATTATCCATATTTTATAAAAGGATTTTGCATCCTTTTGTATAATTGTTACTAGAATATTTTTCAATCTCTTCCTTCAATATCTCCTCTTATCTTGAGGGTATCATAATTATTATTGCATTGTAGATGCAGGAAGAACTGACATGTTTAAAATATTTTTCTTTACCCAAAATAAAGTATGTTTTAATTTTTCCCGTTATTTTCCTTTTATTTCTGTCAGATAAATTAATGTGTTTTGTTTATAGGAGCCTTGTGCATGTCTTTTGAATATTTTTACTGAGTATTTTATATTTTTGATGTTGAATCGAATGGACTCTTTCATTTGGTATGTTTGAATGGAATTATACATAGAAAAGTTAAACATTTAAAAAATATTTTTAAACATTAAAATATTAGACTTGTCATTGAATTACATACAATTATCATGTCAACTATTTTATCAGTTGAAACCAATATATAATATCACTGTATTCAACTGCTTCCTGAAAATAATAATTATTCTTAAATATGATATTTGTATCTTTCATTGTATTCTTTTATCTTATTAAGCTTTTCCAACATGAAAACATAGGTTCAAAATTTATATCCTCAATTTCGTGTGTTTTACAATTATTTATATTTTCTATGTATGAAATATTCAATTTTTACATTGTCAAGTTTATGATTTTTTCCTGTTTGTCCTATGATAAAAAGACCCTCTTAAACACAATGATCTGACAATTTTTTCCAATATTTCAAACGGTTAAATAATTGTACCAACAGAATTTTGAATGATTTACCCTTAACTCACTGATTGCCAGAGTCATAGTTTATATATATCAATTTATCTTATACTAATTTCAGTATACTAAATATTGATTTCAAGATAATGGACCAGACACACACTATATTTTACTCTCATTTTCCAAGAGCTATTAAATACATTCATTACCATTTGTGCTGAGAAACAAAAAGTAGACTTCTCTGGGTTTCAGAAATTGTGTGAAACTCTTAAAAGATGGAAAAAAAAAACAGAATTGCATTGATGAACACACGCACGTATTTGGTTTTGACTAAACGATGTAAGTACTCGGAGTAGGAAGAGGCATGGTGGTTATTTATAGGATTTTTGACTTTGAGCTCCCCTGGAGGTTGTGAAGTGAATTATCCCCTGCATAATCTCCCTCCTGTCCCCTTGCTACTGGTGGTAGACAAGATACTTATGAGTAAGAAAGATCAATAACCGGGGTCATTTGAGTCAGTTTTCCAGAGTTTGATAAGCTGTGTGTACAAATACACAGATAAGATCCATCAAGATATGCCACGTATCAGCATACGTTTTCCTTCTCTAACACCATGGGAAACAGATCAGTAGCATGAGCCCGGGCTCCCCAAGTGGTAACTGTGTGACCAGGTATTGTTAGCATATACTGACAACTCAAAGGACATGAGGAAGGCTCAAACAAAAATCAACACCACTCCAAGACGGTCATCCATGTGAAATGAAGAGATAACAAAATTAATGACAGAAAGTATTTGCAGGTGAGAACACAGCATCAGGGTGGAGAGTAGGACAGGACTTTTGAATGAGTAACGAGATTGAAGATAATACTGCTAAATGTTTTTAACAGTATGACATGGGAGTTAAATGTTAGGCATTTTAAGTATGTCTATAACATATTAAATATAAAGGTGGCTATTTAAAATAAATAAGATATGTTTAGCTAAAGAACAAATTAGCAAAGTAAAAAAGTGAATACAGATATTGCCCCCCCCCAAAATAATAAATAAGTAAAAATACCAGATATATAATTACAAAAGGGTTAGGAGTCATGGTTCCAACATTCACTGTAATGTCGTGTTTTAAATAATTTTCTTTAAAAAGAGCAGAGAGGAAGAAAGATTAAAGAAATAATACAATTGCCTGGATTCTGATAATATGGAAAGTTAGGTTACTCACACGAGCATTCAAGATAAAACAATTATAAAATATCACAAAATTAAAATAATATAATATTTTAAAGTCATCAATAAGCTGACAAGAGGGAAGGCTGTTACCTCCACAAATGCATAAAATGGAAGAATTAAGAAAAACCCTAAACGAATTTTCTCCTGAGGACATTTGCCAAAACAATGGAGCATAAGCTCTCTTTTAAACCTCAATGGGTACAGAGAGGAGAGGAAAATCCTAGAGCCTATCCAAAATGAGCAGTCTGATAGAAGACAGTTCCTCAAAAAATCCAGCTGCACAGATGACAGTTTTCAAGTCAGAATAAAGCAGAATTAAGTATTTTCTAACTCTAAGATAGATATGGAGGGTTTTGTTCTTTCTGTGCGTTCTATGGAAGAATTTGTTTCTTTTGCCCAACTTCTAGAGGCTGCCTACATTTTTTTACTCCATCTTCAAAGCCAGCAGCCTAGCATCTTCTCTCTTATCTGATCTCTGCTTCCTCCTCACATCTTCTCTTTGTGACTCTGACCCTCTGGCCTTACTCTAATAAGGACCCCTGTGATTACATTGGGTCTACCCAGATCATTGAGAATAATGTCTCTATCTTAGAATTCTGAGATTTTTTTTGTTTGAGAGAGAAAGAGAGAGTGCTAGTGGGAGACAGAGGCAGAGAAAATCTGGCAGAGAGAGAGAGAGAGAGAGAGAGAAAATCCCAAGCAGACTCCATACTCAGCATGGAGTCCAAAGCAGGACTCAATCCCCCAGCCCTGGGATCAGAACCTCAGCCAAAACCAAGAGCCAGAGGCTCAACCAACTAAGCCACTCAGGTGCCCTGACTATCTCAGAATTCTTACAATTACATTTGCAAAGTCTCTTTTCTACTCTAATAACATATTTACAGGTTCCGTGGATTAAACATTGATTGACATCTTGAGGGATCATCACTCAACCTATCATAGGAAGCCATCCAAAAAAACTCAAGTAATGTATTAACTTAAAGTGGTTTCCCCTCAGGAGGGGTTTGGGTGTTTTCTGAGGCACCTGGAAGAAATTCATACAAACATTTCTGAAAAACATAGTTTCATTGCAGGCCTCAAAGAATACCTATAAATATGTTTGCAAGCCAACAAGTGGCTTATATGAAAATTTCACCAAACATGCAAGAAAACAGGCACCATGAACAAAAGTCAGCAGAAACAACATGCGGAAGAAAAAGATATCAAATTATGAGAGCACAGCAACATGAGTGCACATAACGCCACTAAATGGTGCACTTACACATAGTTAAAAAGGTAAATGTTTTGTTTTGTATATTTTATCACAAACAAATATAAGAGAGATTATAAAACAACTATAATGACCAAGTTTAAAGAAAGTAGAAGTAAATTTGAAAATAAATGCAAATTTGAAAAGAAATGACCTAGATGTTTGGAAATGAGTTTTAGAATTTTGAGAAATAAACCACACAGCGATGGAAATTTAAAATTTTAAAGCATTGTGCACAATTAGAGAATTAGGGAAATGGAAGACAAACAAAGAGGCATGAAAGAGAATGTGTTTTTGAAATGATAGCATGAGGACCACCATAGACCCACTCCCCAGTGAAACAATCATAACTGATGAAAATTAAAAAAAAATTATGGAAAGTCTTCAGAAATTGTCACCAGGGCATACAGCAGATGAAGGATATTTATTCAAGAAAATCTACGGGGGCACCTGAGTGGCACAGTCAGTTGGGTGTCTGACTTTGACTCTGGTCATGATCTCATGATCTGTGGGTTCGAGCCCCGCGTCAGGCTCTGTGCTGACAGCTCAGAGCCTGGAGCCTGCTTCAAATTCTGGGTCTCCCTCTCTGTCTTCCCCTCTTTGCTCATGCTCTGTCTCCCTCTCTTTCAAAAAGAAGCAAACATTAAAAAAATAATATCTACTGTATTTCAGTAAGGAAGAGCCAATGCCTATGGCATCGGAGCCACGGGCTGCTACTCCTACAACTCAAGGTGGGTGTGGCCAAGAAGACCATTCTCACCCTGTCTTCCCGGCTCTTTGTTGTAGAAATGAAATTCCAGTTGAGTATAGCTGAGAGTAAGGGTCTCCTGTCCTATACCCATCCTCCACTCGTAAAGTGGAGTCTTTACTCCAGGAGTGGCAGACTAGAATATTAGGTCCTCAGTCAACCTCTCTCCAGTCCCCTCAGAGCATGAGTGCCATGCTGGGAGAGACACGCTAAGAAAACCAGAGGTGACTGTCCTCACCCAGCTCTCAACTCATAAAGCACAGGTGGCACTCCAAGGGCAGTGAGCCATTGATCATGTTCCCAAGTGCAGAGTACTAAAATAGAGATTTTGCTCAGGTGAGAGGTAGGTCAGGAGAACAGAGAGCTCTGAAGCACGTCCTCCCAAATGAACTAGCTAATTTTATTTGAATAGAGTGTGAAGAAATTCTAAGGGCATCTTTGAAAACAATGGATATTTTGCAATTAAAAGAAGGCTGGTGGCTTCATGAGAATACCAAGCTAAACTCTAGGCCAGGTATTTTACCAGAGAGAAGTAAGGAAAGATGTGGCTAAGAAGAGACCTTTGGAGGTGAGGAGAAAAACCCTCAAAGGCTAGCCTCAAAAATGACCTCCATGAAGGGGCCTCAACTGAATGGGACTCAAACTGTAGAGCAATGTACGTCCTGGAATACTGTCAAAATCAATATAGCAATCACCTGGCAATTAGTGGAATCTAATAGCTGTGTGATACCAACACGAGCAGACAGCTTCACAAAGAGATCCAGGAGAGAGGTAACTAAAGAAAGTCTTGTTAAAACCAGTCATCCCAGGGTATCCATGCACATGCCAAGGCTGTGCTCCCAGAAGAGTGATTTTTCACCAAAATAGTAGAACGGTAAACAAACAAGCAAGTAACAACATCAAACCACAGAGGGATGGAAATCACTATCCAGAGTCACCACAATATCTTATTTAAAATCTCCAGTGTTCAACGACAACAGAAAACACAAGATGCTCAAAGCAACAGGAATATTTGACCCATGCATGAGGGAAAAACAAAGCAGGGGACAAAAATTTGACTGTGAGAGTGCTCCTGTGTAAGATTCAACAGATAAAACTTCAAGGTAGCTTATCATAAATATGCTCAAAGAACTAAAGAAAACCTTGTTTAAGAATTAAAGGTGCAGTGACCATGTCTCATCAAAGAGAGAATCCCAATAAAGTAATAGAAATGGCAAAAAGCACATTTAGAATGGTAGAGAAAGAATTAGTGAACTTAGACATCAATGATTATGTTTGAATAACTAAAAAGGAGTAGAAATGAATAAACAAAACTCAGAGAAATGTGGAACTCCATGGAGCTTATCAACATGTGTATATTGGAGATAGTAGGAGAAGAGAGAGATAAAATATTCAAGAAATAATGGTAAGAAAGCCTTCCAAACTGAATAAAAAAACACATTAATCTGTGCATAAAAGAAGCAAGAGAAATGACAAGTAGGTTAGCTACGATGGAATCCACACCTGGACCTATCATGGTATAGATGTTGAAGGACAAGGAGAACACCATGAAGGCAGTGAGAAAAGATGACTTTAGCACATCAAAGAAATCCCAGTAAGATTCACAGCTGACTTCACCTCAGAAACCACATGGACCACAAGGTAGTTGAATGACATTCAAACTCCTGAGAGGGGGTGCGGGGGAAGGGCTACTAAAAATTCCTACATCCAATAAAACTATCTTTCAAAAATGAAGAGAAAATACAAAACTGTAGTCTAATCCTGGGTACACGTCAGATAAATTCCAATAGAGGGACATCCCCTGATGTACGTGATTATTTCCCCAAACTGTCATGATCATCAAAAACAAACAAAAAGTATGATAAATAGTCACCACTAAGAGGAGCCTGAGAAGACATGAGAATTGATGTAACATAAAAGCCTGAATGGGACTTAGGGACAGAAAAAGAACTTTGGTTTAAAAATAAGAAAATCTCCATAAATTATGGAATTTAGTTAATATCTATATTGATAATAAATATATATTAATATCGATTTATTTTAACAAATACACCATATTAATATATGACATTAACAAAACAAACTGGGGGTGTCTGGGGGGCGCAGTCGGTTGGGAGTTCAACCTTGGCTGAAGTCATGATATCACGGTTTGTGAGTTTGGACCCCGTGTTGGGCTCTGTGCTGACAGCTCAGAACCTGGAGGCTGCTTCAGATTCTGTGTCTCCGTCTCTCTCTTTCCATCCCCTGCTCACTCGCTTGCTCGCGTGCTCTCTCTCTCTCTCTCAAAAATAAATAAACATTTAAAAAATTGAAAAACAAAAACAAAACAAACTGAAAAATATAAAGGCAGAATGAATCTATTCCCAGATAAAATGGATAGCACTCACTGTTAGCAAAACCATTGTATGAAAAATGTTAAAGAGAGTACTTCAGAATGAAATCAAGAGACATGAGAAAGTAATTGAAATCTCTATATAAAAACAAACAAACAAAAAGAACAAATAACCAAAATTATGTCCATACAAATATGTTATAACATACCTGCATACGGATGTTTACAACAGCTTTATTGATAATTGCCAAAATTTGAAAGCAACAAATATGTCCTTCAGTGGGTATGTGGATAAAAAATTTTTCTACATCCGTACAAGGAATATCAGTCAGTGCTAAACAAAACAAAACAGCCTATCCATCCATGGAAAGAGACAGAGGAAACTTAAATGAATATTATTAAGTGTAACAGGTCAATGTGAAAGGCCACATGCTATACGGTTCCAATTATAAGACAAGATTACGGAGAGAGAAGATCACTGATTGTCAGGGGTTGGTGACAGATGAATGAATAGATAAGGCACAGGAGGATTTTTAAGGCAGTAAAAATACTCTATGATACCATAGTGATGGATACATGTTATTATACATTTATCTATATCCGTAAAATGTACACCACCAAGAGTGAACTGTAGCGTAAACTATGAAGTTTGGGTGATTACGATGCATTCATGTAGGTTGATCAATTGTAAGAAATATACCATTGATAATGGGGGAATCTGCACATTTAGGGGGGTGGGCAGTAGGCATGGGAGATCTCTGTACCTTCCCCTCAATTTTAAAAGCAAACTGGGGGCGCCTGGGTGGCTCAGTCGTTTGAGCGACCAACTTCGGCTCAGGTCATGATCTCACGGTTTGTGAGTTCGAGCCCCGTGTTGGGCTCTGTGCTGACAGCTCAGAGCCTGGAGCCTGTTTCAGATTCTCTGTCTCCCTCTCTCTCTGCCCCTCCCCCACTCATGCTCTGTCTCGCTCTGTCTCTCTCTGTCTCAGAAATAAACATTAAAAAAATTAAAAGCAAACTAAAAATTTCTTTAAAAAATAAGGCCTTAGGAAAAAAATTAATGCAACACACTCATACTTGCTTATGAGATAAAACAGTGCTTAGAGGGAATTGAAAAACTCTGAATGCCTATAATACAAAGAAGGAAGAATGCCCATCAATAATTTAACCTTTTACCACAAGACATGGAAAAAGCAGAGGAAACTGTACCTAAGGCAAGTGGAAAGAAGTCAGTAATTAAGACTAGAGTGGAAATTAATGAAATAGACAGTCAAGAAAAAACAGTGGAGAAAATTAACAAAATCAAAAGTTGTTTCATTGAAAACAACAAAACTGACCAACCTTCAGCTAGACTGTTCAAAGAGAGAGAGAGAGAAAGAGAAGAAAAATGGCTACAATCATGGGACATTAATACCTAACTTAAGGAAATAAAACACATTATAAGGGAATACCATGGACAGACATTCCAAAGGTAGAAAAAATCAGTTGAGAAAACAAATTCCTAGAAAGATGCAAATGATCAAACTCATTCAAGAAATAATACAAAACACAAAGAGTCCTATGACACGTACAAAAGTTTTTAAAACCTCAGGGGGAAAAAAAAGAAGAAGCCCAAACTCATATGGTGTCATGTTTAACTTACGCCAAATATTTAAAGAATTAATGAAATTTTCACAAATTCTTATTTTCAATGGGGTTATTTTTAAAAATTCTTTTTAGTGTTTATTTATTTGAGAGAGAGAGAAAGAAAGAGACAGAGACAGAGTACAAGCAGGGGTGGGGCAGAGAGAGAGGGAGACCCAGAATCTGAAGTCAACTCTGGGCTCCGAGCTGTCAGCACAGAACCCAGCAGGGGGGCCCAACCACAAACTGTGAGATCATGACCTGAGCTGAAGTCTGATGCTTAACCAACTGAGCCACCCAGGCGCCCCTCTTCACAAATTCTTCCAAAAGAAATAAGAAGAAGTAAAATTTCTCAACTCACTTGGTAAGTAAGATACCAAACAAGACAAAGATATTATTGTAAGAAAAGAAAACCACAGATAAATATCTGTATACTGATCAATATCTGTACACTGATGTATAGAGGAAAAAGTCCTCAACAGAGTATTAGCATACCAAATCCAGCAACACAAAAATGACAGTAGACTGTTAAATACAGAGAGCAAACTGAGGGTGGATGGGGGGGAGGGGGAAGAGGGAATATGGGCGATGGGCATTGAGGAGGGCACTTGCTGGGCTGAGCACTGGGTGTCGTACAGGAGCCAATTTGGCAGTAAATTATATTCATGACAAAATAAATAAATAAAAAATAAATGGATAAATACAATGTGGAAAAAAAGAAAGTGAAAAGGCAACTGACAGAATGGGAAAACCTATTTGGATATCATGTATCTGATAAAGGACTTGTATCTAGAGAATATAAGACACATTTTGATCAATATGAGTAAGACACATAACCCAATCATAAAAAAAAAAAATGGGCAAATGACTTGAATAGACATTTCTCCAAAGAAGATGTGCAAATAGCCATACACAGATAAAAGCAGTGCTCACCTTCACTAGCCATAATGGGCATGCAAATCAAAATGATAATGAGACCCCACTTGACATTTACTAGGATGTCCACACAAATTTAAAAAGACGGTAGGGTAAGTCCTGATGATATGGAGGAACTAGAATGCGTTTACACTACTGATGGGGATTTAAATGGCACAGTCATGTTAAAATACAGTCTTTCTATTCCGTGAACACTTAAGCACAGAGGTATCGTAGGACCAAACAATTTCACTCTGAGGCATGTATGTACCCCAAAGACATGAAAATATACGGACACAAAAACGTGTGTGTGTATGCTGTACCAGCCCTCTTGGGTCCCTGGAACAAATGCTAGAGACCAACTGATGTAACTAACGGAAACTTTTCTCTTGGGACGGAAGGCGAGAAGGCTGAGATCTAGGTATAAGTCAAATTGTTTCTGAAGCCTCTCCCCTGGGCTCCTAGATGACCATTTTCTTTTGGTGTTTTCCCATGATACCGCTACTATCTCTGCATTGTCGTGTCTTAATCTTCTCTTCTCACAAGGACACCGGTCATAGTGAATTACATCCCCCCATGAGGACCCCATGTTAACATATTTACCGCTTATAGGCCCCATCTGCAAATACAGTTACATTCTCAGATACCGGGTGCGTGGGCTGCAACACATAAATGGAGGGGGGTGGGGACAGTTCAGTCCATACCAACTATTCATAGTAGCATTATTCATAATAGCCCAAAAGTGAGAATAATCCAAATGTCCATCAACTAATGAATGGATAAATACAAGCGGTATATCCGTACAATAGGATATTATTTGGCAATAAAATGGAATGAAACTGATGCATGCTACAGCAGGGAAGAATACTGAAAACATTGCGCTTAGTGAAAGAATCGGTCAGAAAGGCCTCATTGTGCCTAATTCCATTTTTGTTAGATGTCCGGAAAGTGGGTTCGGGATTGCCGGTGCCGGGGGGTCAGTTTGGAGGAAACGAGGTGTGATGATCGATAATTGCAGGGTTTCTATTCGGGTCGCTGAAAACATTTTAAAATTGATCATGGTAATGTTTGCACAACTCTGTAAATACACTAAAAACCACTGGATTATACACATTAATATAATGTGAATTATATTTGAATAAAGTTGGTGTTTTTTTAATTTTTTAACATAAATTCAATTTAGTTGACATAGAGTGTAGTCTTGGTTTCAGTAGAACCCAGTGATTCCTCTCTTACATAGGACACAAAGTGCTCATCCCTGAAAGTGCCCTCCTTAACGCCCATCACCCATTTAACCCATTCCCCCACCCATCCCGCTCCAGAAACCCTCAGTTTGCTCTCTGTTTTTAAGAGTCTCTTAGGATTTACCTCCTTCTGTGTTATCTTATTTTTCCTTCCTCTCCCGATGTTCATCTGTTGTGTTTCTTAAATTCCACACATGAGTAGAATCATGATATTTGTCTTTCTCTGACTGACTTATTTCATTTAGTTCCATCCACATTGTTGCAAATGGCAAGATTCCTTTCTTTTTCATCACCAAGTAGTACTCCAGCGTGTGTGTGTGTGTGTGTGTGTGTGCGTGCGTGTGCACGTGTGCCACACCTTCTTTATCCATTTGTCAGTCAAATGGACATTTGGACTCTTTGGCTATTGTTGATAGTGCTGCTATAAACATTGGGTGTATGTGCTCCTTTGAATCAGCATTTTTATTAAAACAAAAAGAAAGCTAATAGAACGACCAAGGAAACCTAAGTAAAGGAGAGTGATGGCGGACAGTTAAATAACCCCAAATAGATTTCCAGTCAGGAATAAGAAATACAATGTGATCAAAGCAAAATTTTAAGGTAAAGAATTTTCCAAAACAAATGACAACACCAATAGAAGGACTCTGTAAGGCCAACAAATGCCACAGAGGACGCAATAAAAAGAAAACCGTAGCTAGACCCATCATAATGGAACGGCAGCTACCAAAGACTAGGGGAAAATGCTGACAGAAGTTAGAGGAGGGGGAAAAATGCAGATTATTGCGAAGCCATGGTATTTAACTGTCAAATATTTTGCTTAATATGCAAGCTTTTAATTGTTGAGAAACCTAGACCAAAAAAAAGCATGAATAGATTTTCCAATGTCTTACATACATCGAGATTTTCAGGCACGGTTCACAATTATATTATTTTCATCCAATTATCTGTCTACCATAACTCATTGCCTGAAAAGGCATTTTTTGAATACAAAAATAAAATGGAAATTCACAATGTATGGCTGATTTATTCAGTCTTAGTGTTGAGTACCAATTATAAAGGTAGTTATTCTCCTCCTCTTCCATGTGAAATGGGATATTTTCCAAAGTATGGGCCCAGTTTGTGCTTTCCAAGTCCTCTGCTGAAATATGGAATCCCTGGTGGCACCAGGAATTTTCCGGGTGGAACTCTTTGTCTGACTTATCTCTCCTTCCATTTCTTTTAGCTGTAAAAAGAGAGAAGAATTCACCTGTATATCTTTCTCTTAACATAAGGTAGAAATGAATTACATGTTGAGGTCTGAATGGTTATGCTTACTGTTTACAAAGCACTCTTATCTATCTACCATAGTCTTTCTGTGGTGAGTGAGGTCCCTTTAAATTAATCTAAAGCGAAACATTCCTGAAGTTCATCGTTTATTAATACATCGGTGTCAAATGGAGATCAGCCTCCCGTCTTCTATAACTTCCTGATGGGTTTTGGAACGTGGGATAAAAAGATGTCTAATAGAAATATTTTCTCAGGCTAATAGACATGAATGCTCTGGTCCAGGGCTTCCCCATTCTAATTTTCATTTCTGTTCTTTCATACTTTTCACAGTAAACCGTAATTAAAAGAACAACAGACAGTTAATAGAGGCTGCTGTTTCTATGAGGATACTAAGCTATGGGCCTTACTTGACAATTACTGGGAAAGGAAGTACAAAAGACTGGTCTAGATAATTTCCCAAGTTGAAAAAAGAAGACAAAAAGAAATAAAAGGAGAATGTACCAATTACCTCCCACCAGAATTCTCTAGAACATGCTAATTTTTTAGCCTAGTGTTTATTCTACTTGGCATGACCTCCACTGTGACAAAACCGTCTTCTCTATGCTTTCAAATTATTTGGAACATCAGTGACTAATAATAATAGCAGGCATGGCTATTATAGTTTATATCAGGGCTGACTAGGATTTCAACAAAATTTTCTTTTTCTTAATGATACAGCCTCTCAAATGTCATTTAAAAGAGGACCGGTTTTGATAATATCAAGGATGTGGAACAAATCGCAACTTACTGTATCTCTATCAATAATTACAAATCACATAAAATTCAGTCACAGTAAATCTTTTTATATTCATATTTTAGCCTCTTACAATTCGATGTGGTGTGCTCGTAACTATACCGCAACTTTGAAACGCATCTAAAAAGTGCTTTAATGCACTTGATTTAAAATTGTCAAATGAGAAAAATGAACCCCTCGAAACCCCTCTTTTTATGACCCTGGGCATAGTTTTCACTCCCACCAGAGTCGTGTTATATTAATCAATCATCTCCGCTAATATTAGTTATAATACTTTATAAGTTTACGTTTTGCCCATATGATTAGTTGTTTTACTGTATGTCCTCCTACGCTTCAAATGTCTGTTTTGTTCACCGGCATGCTCCAAGATGTGCCACAGTGCTTTCACACAGGCAGTAACGAACAGTCATTCCTGTTTTCCCCTCAAATACTTTTGGGCACTTACTATAAGCAAAGCCTTATGGCTGTGCCGTAACTGCGAAGGACATCGAGATGTGGAGTGCCATACTCTTGCCTTTAAAGATCATGTAATTTAGAAGGTGAAATCATATAGATTGTCATAAAGCAAAACCAAAATTGAAGTCCCCGGAGAGACGGAGATCAAGACTTTGAACTGAAACAAAGGTCACAGTTACTGGAATATTTTCCTTGAGGGATTTTAAGGACCCTAATTAACTAACTGCTCTTCGTCCTTAGGGGAAGCATGTAGCTTTCCTGGAAAGAAGGCAAAGTAATGAGTCGGTAGACACATCTTCGTATCTGAGCAACCACCTTCGCTCCCACAGGCTTCCTACACATCCAAATTATTATTATTTTTTTAATCTTCTGACATCAGTCCCTCCCTGCCTTTTTAGGAGAGCTAAAGTTCAAACGTGTTTAGGAGAGAATGCAGAAGTATCACAGAGAAGGCTGTGAGGCAGTTTGAAGATTCTAATCACGTGAAGTCTAGTTTTCGCAATGACACAGGAGTCATGAGGCAGCGTTAACTTCCACTGCCTGGGCTTAACAAATGAAGGCTAGTTAACTACCAGACTAAGTTCTACATTTCAAACCTCCAAACACATGCTTGTCACTATTTCACCCACGCATTGGTTTCTTTGTGGAACATGACATTTACAAAATTAGAATGATTAATACTGAAATACAAAAAAAATGTTTAAATATGACTTCTAAAGAACTAGAGTCTGGGAAAGATAGATGCCTAAACAACTAAATACAGTACTATGTCTAATAATATAGGGCTAATTTTCCAAACCTAAGTCCCATACCTGTTTTGTTAGATTTACACCGGAGTATTTTATTATTTGAACCCCAGTAGGTTTTTTTTAACGTTTATTTACTTTTGAGAGAGAGAGACACACACTGAGCGCGAGCAGGGAGGTGCAGAGAGAGAGGGAGACACAGAATCTGAAGCAGGCTCCAGGCTCTGAGCTGTCAGCCCAGAGCCCGATGTGCGGCTCGAACTCACGGACCGCGAGATCATGACCTGAGCCGAAGTTGTCCGCGTAACCGATTGAACCACCCAGGCGCCCCATTTATTTGAACTATTGTAAATAATATTGCATTTTTAACTTCAGTTTTCACATGTTTACTGTGACTATATAGAAATACAATCAAGTTCTACATGTTCATCTTATATAGTACTCTGTTTCTGTGCTGAACTAAGGTATTAGGCCTAGGAGTTTTTTTGTGGTTTTTATTGTTGTTGTTTCAGACTCTTAAGATGTTCTGTGAAGACTGTTATGTCATCTGCAATTACAGAGTCATTTTTTTCCTTTCTTATACGTGCCCATTTTGTTTCCTTTTCTTGTCTTATTGTTCTATCTACGACCTCTAATATCATGTCAAATACCAGCGGTAAGAGTGGACATCCTTGCTTTGCTTCTCATCGTGAGAGTAAAACATTCAGTCTTCCATCATCAAGTATTATGTTAGCTGTCGGTTATCTGTAGATACTCCTTGTCAAATTGAGGAAGTTCTCTAGTCTAGTGTCCTGAGACCAAGTCCCACTTGGTAATAGTATAATTAATTGTTTACATATTGCTGAACTATATTTGGGAATATTTTCTTAAGAATTTTTGATTCATGTTCCTGTGGGATATATAGTGTTTGTTTTGCTTTGTTTCTCTTCCTGTACTATCTTTCTCTGGTTTTGGTGTCAAGGTAGTAACAGAAGGTCTCATAAAACGACTTGGGAAAATATCCTTTCCTCCCTTATTTTCTGGAAGAGATGGTATAATAGTGATAATTCCTTTTTGAACACTTGATAGAATTCTACAGTAAAAACATTTAAGCCTGGGGATTTCTTTTTCGTAAGATTTTCCAATTGAAAATTCAATTTCCTTTACCTGTAACTAATATTACACTGTATGTTAACTAATTGGTATTTAAAGAAAAGCTAAAAAAAAAAAAGAAGAAAAAAACCTAGAAAATCCAATTTCCTTAACAGTTGCAGAACTATTCAAATGATCTATTTTAACCATGTGGTGGTAGTATGTGATTTTTGATGGTCAGATCCATTTCATCTAAGTTGTCAAATTTATATGTGTAGAGTTGTTTCTCGTAGCACCTTATAATCTCTCTGACTTCTGTAGACTCTTTAAAGATAACTTCAAGTTCATTCCTGATAGCAGTCATTTTGGACTTCTCTCTCTCTTTCATCCTTTTGGCTAGTCTCAATTTTAATTGCTTGTTTGTATGCATGTATTGTATGAGATCTAGTCTTTTGTCAAAAATTTAAGTGCACAATACAGCATTAACTATAGGTACAATGTCGTGTAGAAGGTATTTAGACCTTACGCACCTTGCATAATCATTGAACATCAAACTTCCAATTTCCCCTTCCCCCTATTCCCTGGAAACCATCATTCTATTCTCTGTGTCTATGAATTTGACTATTTTTTTTTGAATTTGACTATTTTAGATCCCTCATAGAAGAGGAATCATGCGGTATTTGTCCTTCAGTGATTGGCTTATTTCATTTAACATCATGTCCTTCAGGTTCATCCAAGTTTTGCATATGGTAGGATTTCTGTTTGTTTTAAGGCTGAATAATATTCTTTTGTATATATATATATATATATATATATATATATATTACATTTTCTTTATCCATTCAACCACTGATGGACACTTTATTTCCTTCAATATATCAGTTATTGTGGATAATGCCTCAATGAGCATGGCATTCAGATATCTCTTCAAGATCCTGAGTTCAATTGTTTTGGATAAACACCCCAAAGTGCGATTACTAGATCATATGCAAGTTTTATTTTTAATTTTTGAAGAACCTCTATTCCGTTTTCCATAGCAGCTATACCTTTTTACATTCCCACTAATAGTATACAAGGGTTCCAATTTCTCCAGTTCTCTCCAACACTTGTTTTGTTCTGTTTTTTTTTTTTTTAATAGTAGCCATTGTAACAGGCAAGAAGCAATATCTAATTATGGTTTTGATTTGCATGTCCCTGATGATGAGTGATGTTGACCACCTTACATATGCTTGGTGGCCATTTTTATGTCTTCTTTTGAGAAGTATTTTTATTCAAATCCTTTGTCAATTTTAAAATTGGATTACTTGTTTTACTGCTATTGAGCTCTAGAAGTTCCTTATATATTTTGGATATTAACACCTTATCAGGTGTATGGTTTGCAAACATATTCTCCCATTCCATAAGATACCTTCTTATGCAGTTGATTGTTCCCTCTGCTATACAGATGCTTTTTTAGTTTGATGTAGTCCCATTTGTCTATTTTGGTCTTTGTTGTTTGTACTTTTGGTGTCACATTCAAGAAACAATTGCCAAGACCAGTGTCATGAAGTTTTCTACCTATGTTTTCTTCAAGGAGTTTTATACTTTCAAGTTCCATGTTTAAGTCTTTAATTCATTTTGACTGTGTGTGTGTGTGTGTGCGTGTGTGTGTGTGTGTGTGTGTGTGTTATGAGATAAGGATCCAATTTCATTCTTTTGCATTTGGATATCCATTTTTCTCAACACCATTTGTTAAAGAGACTATCCTTTCCCCATTGTGTATTCAGTTAAACTTACATACATATCCTGTCCCCCATTGTGTATTCTGGGTACTTCTGTTAAAGATCATGTGAACATACTTACACAGATTTATTTCTGAGCTAGATCCTTTCTCATCCAACTGTTTGTCTTTATACCAGAAACCACTACACGTGTATATAGAATTGAACAACTAACTAAATGCATGGCGGATAATGGTAGCCAGCTTTTTAATCATTGGAGTGACAATTCATATGTAAGCAAGGACAGGAACTAAGAATGAGTCATATGTTAATGGCTTAGAGTTAGAGACATAAGTAAGAACTTTTGTTTAATATAGAGATAATTATACGTATAAATAATTGTAAATATTTGTATATACACAGGTTAGTATAAACACATGCATTTCTCTTCTCTGCTTGCTAAGAAAGCCTAAAAGGAATGAGCTGAGAAGCCAACCAAGAGCTCCGATGGCCAAAGCTTGAACAATCTGAGCAAGAAAATAAATAAAGTAGTATTGGATCACAATACAAAGTAAAAAAAAATCAATATTTATATTAATATAAATCAATGGCTTAATAGAGAAATTAATAAAAGAGACACATCTCACTTGCAGAAGAATTCAAAATAATTTATTCAGATACTCTGACAGGCAACCATAGGTCTCCACTTCTTATGTGTGAGCCCTGCAGATAGCTTTTCTTCCAAAGTCTAGAGTATGGAAAGGGGAGCAGGAGTAACCTCATGGTGGAGATACCAAACATGATAGCCAATTAATCAAAGTCAAAACCAACAGCAATAAATCACGTAGAGGGTAGGTTTTCTTGTGACAATGTGATAAAAACGGCACTTTTCCTCTGTGGTCTTCTTCTCAGAAGGTCAGAGTGCTAGTCTATGCCTGAGAAAAACATGAGGCAGATTCCAGTAGAGGGGAATCTTACAAAACCCTTGACCAGAATTCCTCGGAAAGGTCAAGGTTATCAAAAATGAGTCTGAGGGGCGCCTGGGTGGCGCAGTCGGTTAAGCGTCCGACTTCAGCCAGGTCACGATCTCACGCTCCGTCAGTTCGAGCCCCGCGTCAGGCTCTGGGCTGAAGGCTCGGAGCCTGGAGCCTGTTTCCGATTCTGTGTCTCCCTCTCTCTCTGCCCCTCCCCCGTTCATGCTCTGTCTCTCTCTGTCCCAAAAATAAATAAAAAACGTTGAAAAAAAAAATTAAAAAAAAAATGAGTCTGAAAAAGTGTCATGGGGAAGAGGTATTTAAAGAGATACCAAGACGTAGATGCAATATCGTATCCTAGAAAAGACACAGGAAAAGAAAAAAAGACATAAGGCAAACAATATGAACATCGGATTGAAGTATGGATTTTAGTTAATAATAATGTAATAGTAATGGTTCATTTATTGGGGCAAATGTACCAAAATAGTATGATGATGATGATAATAATAATAATAATAATAATGGAAAAACTGGAAATGGGGTATATTGGAGCTCCCTGTACTGTATTCTTAATTTTTCTATAAATCAAAAACTGCTCTACAACATAAAGTCTTCTAAAAAAAACTCCTTGTCAGAGAATTCTAGTATTCATGTCACTTTTCTTTCGGTGTTCGGTAACTGTCTTGCCTCAACCAAATTAGTTTCACTGTTCTTCATACGGCAGGTAACTGTTTTTTGAATTTGAACCTGGAATTTGGGGTATGAACTGAACCTCATTTAAATCTTTTGTGCAAGTGGGACTCCTTTGATACTGCTCCGTTAGGGAAGGAGTAATGCTATCTTATTACTGCCAGCTGGGGGTGAAAGTCTAGGTTTCCCAGTCTCTGTCAGTGTGCAGGGAGCGGGCCTTCTTATTACTGCTGAGTAGGACTGGGAGTTCTGGGTTCCCACGTGGGAGCAGGGGGTTGGTTTCAACACGTCGTGAGGGGCCTCGTTCCTGCAGAGTGGCTGAAAGACTCCCAACTCTCCACTAGGAGCTCTCTGACACTGACCCATGGGGAAGAAGGAAGACGCAACTCAATATTCATTACCACCCGCTGGGGATGGAAGTCTCCACTGTCATGGGCACATGAGGAACAGAGAAATGGAAAGGGTGGAATTGCAAAGGGGCTCATTATGACCCAGCAAGGATGACAGTCCCAGCTCCCCATTTTTTCCTACTCTTTCACCCCCCTGCCAAGAAGGGGGTGGAAATTAGGCGTTGTTATAGCCTAATGATGGTGGATTTCCAGGCTCCCTACAAGGAATTTTCAGGATGCCTTTTTTTTTTTTTTGAGACACTTTCAAACTAGAACACGGAAGACAACATTTTTGTATCAGAAATCTGGTGAACATAACCGTGTATTTGGTTTGGATTTGAAGTCTCTTAAGTTTTGTGGATAGGAAAAATAAAGCAGCCCTTCCTTGTAAAAGGGAATGAAAGAAGACTACAAGCGATTGAGAGTAGCTACAACATGGGGAGGGTTTGGCTTTCCAGTGTCTGGTTGGACACTTGTTTGGGCAAAGGACACATAAATCTTCTGGGCCTTTCTGAGGATGTAAGAAGAGAACCTGAGTGAGCTGGCACATGGACAGTGGGCACCTGGGAGGAATATGTGAGTTTCCCAGGAGTCAAATGATAGCTGAGCTTGAGCTATCTGGTCCCATTTAGATCTCCAAACTCAGGAGCAGGGAGAGGTAAAACGGGGAGACTTCACATTGTGATAAGCTAATCATACCTCACATGAAATGTGTGAGAAAAGCAAGACTCACGGGTCTGCCGTTTAGAAGACAACGAGGGTCAGTCGGTGTTGGCAAAAGCAACGGGAGTGGTCTATACCGAGAGCGTTAAGACCTTGTCTGGTTAATACAGGAGAAATTTCACTTGTGCCTCCCCTCTTCTCCTCAGCTCTCTGGATGAGCTGGACTAGAAGAGGTGTGTGGGTCTCAGTGCCAGAAATCTTATTCTGTCTCTCAATCTTACTCTCTCCCAGCTCAAGGCTGCACTGGCCACCAGTGATGCTGGGAGGAGAAAGGGAGATTAGGCGGAGTACGGTGAGGAAATGAATTGTAAATTGAGTTTGACTTTGAAGCTTTAAAATGGACCAAATTTTAATAACTGCCAGTGAATGCATTTGGTCCTTAAAGCCTTAACATGGTCCAAATTCTAATATCTGTGAGGGAATGGAAAGCTGTGAAATTCACATATCATTAATGGATAGCAAAGTGAAATTCGACAAAGCCACGATGGAAAAAGATAAAGCCATTTCACCTTTAAACCCACCACACTGAGCCTTCTTGACAACCTGGTTACTGAATAAATGATATTTAAGACACGGACTATTTTTCTTATTCATCACTGGGTTTGTGACTGCCTGGCTGTGTTGGCTGTGATAAAAGGGATGCATGAATATACCTAATGCCATTTATTAATATCGAAAAAGGTATTTTTCATGTTCAGCGAGGGCCATTGAGCATAATGCTTCCACTTTCTATCCATCTTCCTGTTTACAAAGCAGACTAGAATACAATTCAGAGCTTTTACTGCTGTTCTCCTTGACATTTCACTTACCTGTTTTTCTCCCCCATTAGCCTGCCTTTGAGAGAGTGTGGGCACTGGGTAGTAGATCAACTTAATAGCTGGGACATCTGGTGCAGCCTGACAGACAGATTGCCTGCCCACTTAGACCCTCTGCATGAGTATAAAGAATCATAAGAACTTGGCCTTTCCAAAGTTGAGCTGACCTGATAAAAATCCTCCCACAGAAGGCAATGTCACCTCCTTCCCAGGAATTAAAAAAAAAAAAAAAAAAAAAGAATGCAATCTTAGAGAGGAAACATGAAAAAATTAGAATTGCCATGACTTGATTGCCATTTCATTTTGGAAAAAAATAAAACGCTTTTAATGTGAAGTTTTATGTTTTGAAATAATTTCAAACTTAAAAATGGTGCAAAAAGAAAGACAGTAAAAAGAACACCTGTTTTCATTTTACTTCTATTTGCTTATCGTTAATATTTTACCGCTTATGCTATGTGTGTATATCTACATTATTTTTTCTGAACCATTGGAAAGTAAGCTGTATACATCTCCCCTATATCCCTAATATTCAGTGAGTATTTCCTAAGAATGGGAATAGTCTCCTACATATCGCCAGTAGAGTTGACACATTTATAAATTTATACTGATACAATAATTTTGTCTCATCTGAGATCCACATACAAATTTTGTCAGTTGGGCTTAATCATGTCGTTTATGTCATTTTCAAAAGAACACAGTCATTTGAAACTTAAGCTTAGTGAGGAGTATACCATCTGAACAAACATATATGAGAAATTGTGGGGAATTGTCTTGTTAACGTTCCAGTGCACCAAAAGAAATTGAGAGTTACAAAGATGCCATGTTACCAGTCACTTATGCCTCGTCATGAAACTATATAGTCATGTAAGAAGACAAAAAAAAATAGCAGAGAAGCATAAATAGGACCTTAGGAACCTTCTTGGTCCAATCTGTCTTCTAGAAGATTGCTATGTTAATAGGGCAACTGTGCAAGTTTCTGCTTTGTAGCTGTCTAGTCAAAAGGTCCAATTGGAATTTAAATCACAGCTCACTCTCAACAAGAAGCTGTATTTCTGGTCTGGTCTGTGAATCCAAGAGTCCAGAGGCTCAGCTTAGCTTGGTCTTTTGATCAGTTCCTCTACTAATGTCCCTCTCAGCATTTTCAAAAGAACATGTACCTTAGGGGCATACTTGTGCCATATGCTAGATTGTGCTATCCATGGGCACAGGGTGTGAGCCACATCTCAAGTGTGCAGAGGTGAAATGCAAAAAAAAAACACAAACCCAAAACACAGCTAGATATTCTCGTATGTGTCCGTTGCTCTTTGCAATGTGACTTACAGCTCCTCTCAAGAACCAGAGACTTTTTCGTTCCTTCTCTCTAGCTGGCCACGTGACTTACTTTGGGCTATGAGATGTTAGTAAATGTGACCCAAAGCCCTGGAAAGCACTATTTCCAAATAAGGTTACATTCGGAGGTTCCAGGTGCACATAAATTGTGAGGGAGCATTACTCAACACAGTACACACCTTGGGATGAAGCTTGGGATGGCCTGCTGGAAGCCTGGAGACCATGGGAGACCCCTAGAGACCAAGAAGACTTCCAGCCACCAGACCTGCAAAGGAAGCCATCTCGATGAATTATCCAACCACCCGCGGGCCCACCAGATGACCGCAGACGTACGAGAAGAAACATCCAGACGACTCATATAAGTGAACTAAAGACAATGGTTGTTGCTTGAAGCCACTGTTTTGCGATGTTTGTCTGCTCATAGCAGAAGCTAATGCTGCTTTCCATTGCTATTATCTTGGGAGCAAGGTCGGTACCACATCAACCTAAACCAAAAGATGGAACATAATTCCAGTGTGTTTCCCTTTGCAAGTGCGTGGACGTCCTCCTTGTAGAGCTCAGAGAGAAACGAACGTAGTAAAGGCCGGTGCTGAAGATACGGAAGTATTGTTATTTAACTCTTCGGGAGAATCACGCATAAGAGCGAAATCTACATAAAGGAAATACAATACCTGAGATCATTAGGTATCTTTGAACACGAACCTAGTCTGACATATGAAATATCTAATCCTTTGAATTTAGTTCCACAACAGCTGGCTATGTGATGTCCCTGGACAAAGAACTGTTATGTATGTGGTCTCTGCCCCCCAAACTCCTCAAAATCAGAATCATTACGGCCCTAGATGTCTGCCTAAAGGTTACAACTTATATCTACTCGGTTTCTAACTCTACCTCTGGACTCCTGAATACTGAGAAGGAGAACGCATGAGACTATGGATATATGACAAGTTGCAATGGGTCATTCCTTTTATGGGATAAGATTAGTGGAGTTTTCCTAAAATATTCCCCAGAAGAGACTCTTTGCATTCTTTTAATTTTTTCAAAAGGATATGACTGCACTAGATCAAAAAAAAAAAAAAACCAAAAACCATGATCACTTTTATTTTGAACAATTTATTTTTATTCTCTTTAAAGTGTTTAGGGGAATGTTTAAAAGGTGATAAACATGCAGGGGACCAAAGAGAAGCTCAACAATAAATGTCACTGTTCGAAATGTAATTTATGGCCAGTAGTAGGAACGAGGCAGTATTCCCTACATGTCTCTTTTTCCGTTTTCTACTCCCTGGAGTGTTTCCTGAGTGCTATCATTATCCATCTTGCCGCATTTCAGCTTACATCTTCAAAATAGAAACAGATTTTTAAAGACATGCTACCTTTCCAAAAATAAGTTCTAGGTTTAATGAAGTATGCTTTTGACATAGTGTATTATCTTTAAGAAATTGGAGAAGGTCCTGGAAAAGAATGAAAAATGAAGAAATACATATATTTTTTATTCTTCTGGGTAATTATAGCCCAGAAGGCACAGAAAAAGGAATAATGAAAGAGAGAGAAAGAACAAAAAAAAAAAAAGAAAGAAAGAAAGAAACCTACACGGTGGAGTAAAACCATTAGGAGGGTACCCATCTGTCTGCATGGCTTAGAAGCATCCCTGACAGGTGGCAGAAACATGGAATGATGACCTCTGGAGGGCCCCTTCCAGAACTGTGAATAAATGAAACTGAGTAAAAGCAAAGTTAATAGAGTAATTAATTCCTCCTCTGATTGTACCTCCTTAGTTTCTCTCCCTAGATAGTTGAAATAATTATATTAAAAGGGAGAGCAAGGAGGTTTTAGAACAATTATCTCTGTATTTTGATTGGCTGTTCTTTAATACAAGGAGGAAAAAGACCCTTGTTCTTGAAAGAATGTGATTATGAGAGATGTTATTAGAGTAATTAATTCATTGCTGTGATTGTTTCTTGTTCGTTAGCACAAATGTGGGAAGAAAGAAGTTCAAAAACCGACTTCATTGATTTTTTTTTCTTTTCTGAAATGCACTTTACGAAGAAACCGTTGAAAGCTAACTGCAAGAGGGAAACGTCCATGAATTTCTTCAGCTTCACTTACGTTATAAAATGGAAAGGAAAAGACCATTCTTACAGTATATTCCACATCTCCAGGTGAATGTTCGTATTTGACATTTTACAAAGTGCTTAAATTAAGACGAATACGATGTTCACTTCCAATTGGCGTCTAATCTTTCCATGCATAATGCGGGAAACACAGGCTCTCACTTTGGGAATATAGGCCTGGCTAAAAGCAAAAGTGATTTAAGCTGTCATTAAATTCAGCACAGAAAATGAGACCCTCATCCTAGGTCCAGGGATTCCATGGAGTCCTCAACCAAGGGAAGCTCTCTAAAACGCATGACACTTTATAAATGCAGTGCTAGCAATGGAAAGAGATGGGGGTTTGAGCCTAATAATATAGTAATAGAATGATGATCTTAGTGGAAGCTGAACTCACTCGGGGAAAAAAGAGTTCTTCCTCTTCCGGCAAAGGTGGGATAAGAGCTCCTCTAAGGCTCTCCTTCTGCGTAAAGGTGGGAGTTATGGCACCGTTGCTAGATCCATCCGAAACCACTCAGAGGACAGTTTGTCTCTCACGGAATATGAAGTCTCTGAATCATGCTGAGGCTAAAGATACTTGATTCCAGCCCAGCAGATGTAATTATAATTCTGAACGACCCAGTTGCCACTGTTCAGATGCTTGCTGCCTATTATAAATGACTCACTTTTCAAAATTGGAGTTGGTATATCTAAGCAAGAGCTGTACAATTTGTTTTTAAAGTTATGGAGCCTTTTGAACGGTAGCATACATTAGAGGCTGTGTTCGGATAGCAACTTGTCTAGACCCAAGGGGTGCACAGAGACCCAGGACCAAGCATGCAGAATCCAGAGCAGAAGTACCCCGCTACCCAGGAAAAAATCAGCTTCTTGGCTTCAGCTTTCTCATCTCAGATGCAGGGATTGGAATTGCCTGGCCCATGGTCTTGTGAGAATTGGATAAGGTAGAAAATTGGAAAACGTTTTGTAACCAGGCTAAGAGGTGATGCAGTTGGTGAAGATCCTTTTTCTACCTTTCTGGGCAGATTCCTTGGCCGGCCGTCTCGTAACAATAGGCCAGGCCTTGGGCCATTTCCTAAACATCAGCTGAAAAACACCAAGTAGGGAAAACAAAACAAGACACAAAAGACCTTGACCTTGAACAAAATTCAGGGGTCGGTTGATAGGATAAGATGTTAACCTTAAGAAGAGGTGACTTCAAGGAGAAAATAAGTAATGGAAGTTGTAACAACTAAATTACCACGTATCTTTTGTTTGCCTCTCCAGACTTCCCCTCGCCATACTCCACCCTGCTTTTTGTCTTGGAGGTTGACTTGTGACCTCAGCAGCAGCACTGGGATTCTTTGCCTTCTGGTCCCCAGGTCTGTTTAGCCAATGGGAAACTCCGATGGATGCGAGGAAGAGAAGAGAGTAGGTACATACAAGCTCCGCTAGCTTCCTCCTGGAGACACAGGGGTGTCCGATGACCAAAAGCCACTCCTCCTCCCAAGGTAGACCCCTCTGCATAGCTCTCTGGTTCTAGATTCCAATAACCCCTCCCTTCACGCAGGCCTAGCGTGGTAAGAATAACAAGTTTTCCCAACATCAGGGCAAGCTCCTTTTTTGTTTTACCTTTTACAATTCGTTTACAAGCCAACCTTTCTCAAATTACTCTAATTTGAGGATAGCTTTTGTTTTCTCTTTGGATTCTGACTGAGAAAGGAAAGGAATCTACAGAAAAGCCCCATTCTCTGCTGTTGGATAAATCACTCAGGGCTTCCCACGGATAATCACCGAGCACACTTTTTTATATACTTCTGACATGCTGCCGTCTTTGTCTCATGTAAGAAAGACCTACGGTTTCCATGGCTCATCCTGTAATGAAAAATAAACGGGTTCCTCTCATTAGCGCTTGGATGTGTTCTATGAAAATAAAAATGGCTGGACGTTATTTAGGCTTTCAGATATTCTTTTTCCATCACCTCCAGCACACCGCGGCCCCTTTGTAAAACTGTTCTCTCCTTTCCTGTGAGGCTTCCAAAAACCTCTGCAGTAAAGTCATCTGTTATTATCGAAAGCTTGATGCATAGGGAAAAGAACGACAACAGCACAGGAAATCTGTATCCTGACTATGGCTGAACAATAGAACAGACGGTGTTTTTCTGAACTCTGAACAATGGGCATATAAAGGATAATTTCAGCTGCAGAGCTAAGCAGTTTGGATTGACAACAACATAAATCAGCTTTGACAATGTATCCCCCTCAGCCAAGCTCACTCATTCATCCAAATTAGAAAACAGGAGCTTAGAAGGCTGGTACCAGCTATTGAAGGAGAGAAAACATGTTTGGGGAAATTACTTGTAGGTAACATGCTAGACAGGCTATAAATGATGTAGGACTTAGCTGAGCAATTAGCACAGTCTCCTGTATTCTTTAGGTCTATGACTCAATTGCTTCTCTCTCTCTTTTTTGTTCCCCCCCCCCAAATTGTAGCATGCATCACTATTCATTTTATTTTATTTTATTTTATTTTAGTAAGCTTTATACCCAATATAGCCTTGAATTCATGACACCGAAGTCAAGTGTCACATGCTCTAATCCACTGGGTCAGTCAGGTGCCCCCCTGTTTTCTTAATATTATACGTTCTGGGATGAAGCTAAGAAAGAAACCAAGAAACAAAAGGTTTGGGTCGTTAGGGGTGATAGTGGAGTGAGAAGGTTGATATATTTGACAGTAGGGAAAGAAGGAGGGCACAGATAAACAATTTGGCACAGCGTCTGGGGACGGGTATCTGATAGCAAGTGTTGCAGCAGGAACAGCAGTCACGGGTCTATCTCCCTACCTAGTGTTCTTCCCAGTAGAACAGGAAGAATGTAAAGCCAACTTTCCCTCCTGTAAGTGGGAATGGAAGGGGAAATACATCCAACTTTCTACATTCTTAGTATCTTATAATAGTCATCACTCTGCCACGGTAGAATTGCATAGATATTATAAGAATGGAATCTTGTGGCAAAATTTCTCAGCTCTCATCCATGGGGTATGTGGGGGCGCTTAAGTAAGCCTCATCGTGTTCATGAGCAACTTCTTTCAACCCTTTGCAGTGATGTTCCTCGGATCCTGCCTAGAAATCACTGCCATTTTCTTACTAATTGCCCCAATTTTAATTATATTCTTTCTACCAGTTCTGGAATTGTGTTTCTAAACCCCAAGCCAGGCTGTGCTACTCCTTTAGCCTCTGACTGCCCAGGTTGTTAGTCTAGTTGTTTGTTGTAGGACTCAAGGTGCTTCGTGATCCGATTCCATCTCATATTTTATTTTTACTTATTTAAAAAACATTTTTTAACGTTTATTTACTTTTGAGACAGAGAGAGAGCATGAACGGGGGAGGGTCAGAGAGAGAGGGAGACACAGAATCTGAAACAGGCTCCAGGCTCTGAGCGGTCAGCACAGAGCCCGATGTGGGGCTCGAACCCACGAACTGTGAGATCATGACCTGAGCTGAAGTCGGACGCTTAGCTGACTGAGCCACCCAGGTGCCCCATCATATTTTAGATGTCACAATACCTAGCTGCCAATAACATGACCTTAGATAAATCCCTCTCCTTCCTGGAATCAGCTTACTGATCTGTCAAAAAGAAGAGGGAGGAGGGAGGAAGGAAGGAAAGGAAAGGAAAGAAGGAAGGAAGAAAGAAGGAAAGATGGAAGAAAGGAAAGAAGAAAGGAAGGAAGGAAGGAAAGAAGGAAGGAGAAGGAATTCAATATGTACCACAGGAAGAAGGAAGTAAGAAGTACGTCAGTATTCAAAAAATTATTGACGACGGTATTTAGTTTAATTACCTAGTTTATCTCTAAGTCTTCTTGCAGCCATAGTATGGATCTGGCACTGTCCTCTCTGTTTTAACCTTTTCATTGATAACTCCATGTGTTTCTATCATTCTTCTCTCAACTTGGGATGCACCACCCACCTTCTGCACCCATTAAGCCCTTCACATATTTTGAAGCTTAGCTCAAAGGCCATTTTTCCATTAACGTCTTAATTCCCTACATAAACAACATTTTCCTGCATCCGCATTAATAACTCTTTGGTAGCGTTTTTTTTCTATTATCTATACCATAGCTAATGATCTCCCAGCCAGCCTTCTCTGGAAGTCCATGTATGCATTATTTTGTTTAGAATATTTCCTTATGAATAGTTGAAGAATGGATGAAATGCTGTTGCCACTGGAAAACAGGGTGAGTACTCGATAATGACGTTTTTGGGAGTGCCACTTACAGTACAGGGGTGAGCAATACAGTGCTCTTCTTGCTGCCAGATGAACCAATTGAAAACCGTGAGTTACATTAAATTCAGAACCCCAGAATATTTCTTCGGGTGAGGAATTTGGAGCTAATCCGCCATAGCGTCTCGATTCAACTGACGTGGAAGGGATGTGACCAAGAGAAATCAGATCACCTTCCTGTGGTGGCAGGATGGACCGGTATTCGTTTTGACCCCGTCGAAGGCTATACTCTTCATTCCCTTATATCCCAACATCAGCTTCCACGTTGCCAGGAAACCTCTTCCTTAGTCCATCTTGGGAAGGATGGAGGGGTCTCAACCCTCGGGCTGCCTTCTACCTGCAGGCTTCTCATAATCATTCCTTCCTGCAAGACGCCCCAAACATCACCTACCAGGCACTTCCTGGAGTTACTCGCATGGTTCCTTTGAGACACCACTGCTAACTCATGCCAAGCGTCAGCAGGTAGCTGGGGACAAGACTCTCGGGGAACCAGGACTCCTTTCACTGTTTCAGGAGTTCTGTCCCTCACACCACGTGGTGAAGCTCTGCGAGTGTTTGCTTAATCCTAAGACAGAGTAAAGGATACTAAGAGGATTAAGAACAAAACAAAACAAAACAAAACAACAACAACAAAACATTACCTACTCTGCTTCTCCTCATGATGCAAGAGGGGGAAAAATGCTCCAAAATCCAAGACCATCCCAAATGGTTTCCTTTGTAGATACATTTCGGTCTTTAATCTGGATATCCTGCCATACTTTTTAGTGTGCACCTACTGTGTGGGAATAGTCCCATAGTTTTTAGGGGAACACCACCCCTCACCTGGACAGGATGGTCCCTAGATCTCCCTTGCAACTCGATCCACAGGTGGAGCTCTATTCATCACCGTATTTGCCAAAGTCTGAATTATTCCACTTGGACAGTATCACCATTACACCATCATCAGCCTGTGGGAGGGCCGATATCTTTCTGGAGAAGCTGGTTTTGAAATGCCTACAGGCGTCTGTCAAAGACTGCTAGGTGTCCACGATCTCACGGTTTGTGGGTTCGAGCCCCGTGTCGGGCTCTGTGCGGACAGCTCAGAGCCTGGATCCTGCTTCGGATTCTGTGTCTCCCTCTCTCTCTCTCTCTCTGCCCCTCCTAGCTTGTGCTCTGTGTGTCTCTCTCTCTCAAAAATAAATAAGCATTAAAAAGAGAAAAAACCGGTAGGTGTCCACAATAACCACTTTCCATTGCCCTCTTGCTAACAGAATCCAACATTATTTGGTAAGGCAATATGCTTGTCTTAAAAAAAAAAAAAGGCAACAAATAACAACATGTATAGGCACGGTCATGTGACATAAGCAGAAGTTGACTGGCCGGGGCACACAAGAAGGCTGTTTTTGCACGTATAAATAGTGGTAAGTTCAGGTCCCATGCCTGCGTTCCCCCATCACCACTTCCTCCAGCCTAGAAGCAGACACGTGCCCGGAGGTCCCATGGCCATCCTGTGGCAAAATGGCAGAGCCGAAGATAAGGAAGGGAGTATGTTTACCACTGCACTGATCCTAGACCTCTACTACCTTTGGATGCTTTGTAATCTGAGAAAAAGAATCAAGAAATCTGTACATCGTTGAATCACATGTGTCGCTTCCTTTTAACGTGAGGCTGAATCCTAAAGGTGCAACATTTAACGAGAGCTTAATCCCTCATATTGTATAAAATGCTCTTCTATCAAGTGTCTTTTAAGAGCTATTAAGGGGGTACCTGGTGGCTGGGTCAGTTAAACGTCCGACTCTTGATTTTGGCTTAGGTCATGATCTCACGGTCCGGGTTCATGAGATTGAGCCCCATGTAGGGCTCTGCGCTGATGGTGTGGAGATGGGGATCTCTCTCCTCTCTCTCTGCCCTCCACCCCTGCTCGTTCTCTCTCTCAAAATACACAAGTTTATTTTCAGTAAAAATATGAGGTAATCCTATGCAGATTGTTTCCCCCCCCCCCCATCCAGCAAGTCAGACAGTACTGGCTAAGAAGAACGAGAAGGCATCCTTGGTTTCTTGCAGAAAAGAGACTTCCTAGATAATACTTACAGTTCAGGGTCACATAATGTGGTTTGATAATACATTTAGAAATGGAGGAGAGTAATGAGTGACCGTAGGAGTAGAAAAGTATAATAGCAGATACTGATTTTCTCAGCACCAGTAGGACAGGGATAAGTAGAGCATGGGTCACCAGAAGAGTAGACTTTGGACAATAAAGGAAATCTATACGGGTTATGGAGACTCTTTCTTACTCAGAACCAATTAAATGCTTCAGTTAGTTGAAAATTCATAACAGATCTCATAGCATGTTTTAATTATGTGCAATTATGCTTGAGTAAACTGTCTAGTAAATTTTACATAGTTTTCATTGCAAAGTGTTATCTAGTAATATTTACCTCATCTTGTGTTATTTTATTAAATCTCCCAGACATTACATCCCTCCAGATAATGAGGTAATGATACACGGGTTGAGAAAACCTATTTAAAAATTTACAATCAATATTCAGGCATCCACTGAGAAAAAGTTATGAAAGCAAAGTCTTTTCCTTTAATCAGCTTATTATAGACTGGGTAAGGCATATGTTATTTTTATGTAATAGCATATAAAGTATACAGCAGAGATAGAAATGTGTTCTTGTGTCATTTACAATCTCTAGGTAAATATAAAATAAAGCTCAGCCTTCTTCCAATTTCTAGCACAAAATATTCTCGTGAATCCAAACCATTCTTCCTAATCATTTCCTCCCCATAGCCTCTTTCAAACACTTGACCAGTCCTGATTCCCAAAGCTTGTGCTGATGCCTCCCTCCAGAGTAGGTGCTGGGACACAGGATGCCACTTGTCACCTGTAAGCTCCAAATAGTTGGGCTAGGAACAAGTATTTGAAATAAGACAGCGTCACATTCTCTCTCGAGTCAGTCTCAGTTGATAGAGTGAGCAGACACAGGGGTATCTGCTACCAGTCTGTGCCCACGGCTCCTGGAAAGGAGTTTGCAGGTTTTTCTCTCTTTTTTTTTTTTTTAATTTTTAAACGTTGATTTATTTTTGAGAGAGGAGGAGAGACAGAGCGTGAGCTGGGGAGGGGCAGACAGAGGGGGAAACACAAAGCAAGCTCCAGGCTCTGAGCTGTCGGTGCAGAGCCCGACGCGGGGCTCGAACTCACAAACCGTGAGATCGTGACCTGAGCCAGAGTCGGAGGCTCAACCGACTGAGCCACCCAGGGGCCCCCGAGTTTGCAGGTTTACCCTGCGATGACCTTGCCTGGAATCCAGCCTTTGCTTCACTTGCCGAGTGTGTTTGCCAGAGAAAAAAGGATACCTTTTCCTACTTACCTCTGTATGAGCTCATGGTGTCCGGGCTGGGATAGACACGTGTGGCAGTGATGCAAAGGGAAGCAGAGAAAGTCACAGAAGGCTGTGGACGAGGCAGGCATGGAGACCACACCAGAGAGAAAAGACCAAGAAATGAAGAGACGGGGAAAGCAAGATGCGAATCTGAAGGCAACAGAGCCCCAGGATGGAGGTCACAATGTAGGTAGCTGATAGCTCTCTACTTCCTTATTCCAGTTTCAGGCAAAGGTCCATTGCTCTTGAGGCCCTTGGATTCCGTGCCTGGTAGTTTGTAAACACAGCTACACATCCCCTCCTCCCACCCTGCTTTTGGGACCTCCTCGGCCTATAGAATGTGAAGGAAAAGCTTCATGTACTTCTGCACCCCTTTTTTGAGCCACCACCTGAATAAGCCTGGGTTACTTATGCATGACAGGAGGCATATGGTGAGATTACCCCCGACACCGCAACCAGTAGCCATTAAGCCCACAAGCAGAGTCACCTAACTGACAGGCCGCTGACCACAGATGAGCGACAGCAGAGCAAAGGGCAGAAGAACCACACAGCTGAGCCCAGGGTAAGTTTGTGACCAACAGAAGAATGACCTAAATCAGAGGTGGGCAGTTTTTCCAGAAAGGGCCGGATAACAACTACTTTAGGTTTGGTGAGCCACAGGGCTAGTCTATCTCACATTCTTCTTTGTATTTTTTTACCATCCCTACCTCTTGAGGTATATACTAAGACTGGCTGCTGGTCTGATATAGGCCATAACTGGTGACCCCTGGTCTCTATAAATATTTCTTGTTCTAAGGCTGCTATAGACTGAACGCATCCTCCCGAGACTCACGTGTTGAAACCTCATTTCCCGTGTGATGGTATTTGGAGATGGGGCTTTGGGATGTGATGAGGTTAGGAGGCTGGAGCCCTCTTGAATGGGATTAGTGCCCTTATAAGAGACCCCAGAAAGCGTGGGGCCCCTTCCTCCATATGAGGACTCAGGAAGAAAACTGCCATCTACGAAGCAGGAAGTAGGCTCTCCCCAGACACTGAATCTGCCCGCACCTTGATTTTTGGACTCCTCAGCCTCCAGAACTGTGAGAATTACGTGTTTCTTATTTAGGCTACCCAGAATAAAATGTGGTTTTTTTGGTCTGTTTGTTTCTTACGGCAGCCTAAACAGAGCAGGACAAAGGCACTGTGGTTTGGAATTGTCTGCTTTTCAGTAGAAGCCAGCGGAAACACTGTGAGATACTTCCATCTCTTGAAATAAATAGGTTTTTCCTCAAAACGGCGTTCTTGCAATCCAAATTACTTTGACTTGGATGGCAACTTTCAACCAACACAGTCCACGAAGGAAGAAATCAGTATCGCACTGAAATAACCTGAACTGGCAGGCTTGGGATCCCTCAAGAATTTGTGGCCTTTGCTTGGAATGAGTTCACTTACCCCATAGAAAAAGGCCCTTTCTTTGAGCCTTGAAAATCTGACACACTCAGAAAGCAAACCGTTCTTTGCGTTATTTCTTGGCACTTAATGTAGCTTACTTTTGTTCTAAATGTGATCCTTTACAACATATGCTCTGATGGAAGAAATTAGCAAAGGATTATTGCTTTCCCTAAATCAATTAGGCTGAAAAGAATGAGTTGTTTTTTCTTTTGCTGCCATCCCCACTTTATTTCTAAGACAATATGTGCAGAGAGTGGATTCTATTAATGGAACGATTACTGCAAAATTTGCCATCTTGGGTTCTACTCACACCTTGTTTCAATCTTATTAGAATTGAACTCTGAATCTATATTCTGATGTAAATAAAATCAGGGAAACTTAGTAAACACAAGAAAGCCTTGTGTAGTGAGGTAAAGGGGCGTGTGTTGGAAGGAGACAGTCTTTTTTTTTCTTTTCTTCTCTTTTCTTTACTTTTCTTTCTTACCTTTCCTTCCTTTCCTTTCCTTTCCTTTCCTTTCCTTTCCTTTTCCTCTCCTCTCCTCTCCTCTCCTCTTTTCTTTTCTTTCCTTTGCTTGTTTCTTTCCTAACACAAGAGACAGCTTTAAAAGAAAAGCAACTAGATAATCTAAATTTCACTGCAAGGCATGTTTCTTTCGGGAAGAATCCTAGCTCTACACAGATGTGGCTTTAAAAAGAAGTCAGTGTAGCACCACAACCCCTCACCGTCTAAAACCGTATTCGGTTTATAACAGAGTATGATCAAGAACAGGAGGAGATATTTTGTTTTTCAGTGGGGCCTAGTGAATATCATGGATGGCTTTGCAAAGCATGCATGGTTTTCTGTAAGCCAACTATACTTTAGAAGTTAATGGACGTCATTTCCCTGCAACATATTTGAAAACCTGAAACAATGATTTTCCATCACGGAGGTAGAAACAAAGAGCTAAGAGTCTTCAGGTCGTTGAACAAGTCTTGGCTACTTGAGCAATATACTGTCATCAAGATTAAGTTCAATCGTGAGTCATAAAAAATAACAGGTATTAACAGATTCTATTTATTTTAAGTGAAATTAAAGGTCATTTTCAAAACCTTAACATTTTTCCCAGGGCAGTCCCTGTGAGCATATTAGTTAGAACTTGTCTATAGAAGTAATTCTCTCCAGAGAGATAGGTGTGGATACAGATACAGATATGGATATATTTGGTGTGCATATATCAAATGGGAAAAAAACCAAAAACCTTAGTACAGTGACCTGAGCAAGAAGACGAGCAAGACAAGAGTGAGGAGGCCAATCGAAAGAAAGGCGTGGTTCCCAGACACCAGAAGCATTGATGTGTCTGGGTCAGGGTCCAGAAGGCATCAGCTGGTGCTGTGGATCGAAGATGCCTTTTTCAAGTTTATTTATTTATTTGGAGAGGGGGTGGAGGGGCAGAGAGAGACAGAAAGAGAGAATCCCAAGCAGGCTCCGTGCCGTCAGTCCAGAGCCCTATATGGGGCTCCACTTGCCAGCGTGAGATCTGACCCGAGCCGATATCAAGTGTCAGAACGCTTAGCTGACTGAGACACCCGGTGCCCCCCAGGTGCCTTTTTAAAGACCCCCCCCCCAGAAAAACACTGTATTGTTTTACATTTTATTTCCATGTTCTGATCTCTTTTGTGAGCTTCGCGCTGGAAGGGACTGGCCTGGAGTTGGCAGGCGAGGAAATAAGGAATACACGGGCACAGCAGAGAAGAGCAGAGAAGAGCAGGGCATTGAGTTAGGTGTGCCCATGAAAAATGACAGATATATGAGCCATCATGGAATTATAAAGACAGGAGGGCCCCCTTTCAAAACTTTTTAAGCTAATAGTTGCATACAGTGTCATCTCCTACTTGGACGTTCATTTGTATAATCCTGCCTCTCAAGCCGCGCTCTCTGGGTTAGACCACGGATGTCCACTAGTGGACCTCCTTAGATCTAAGTCCAAATGAGTACTGGGAACCATGCCGTTATTTCTGTGGGTGAGGACTGTGAGAGACCAAATACACAAATTGATGACGGCCAGACTATATATAAAAATAGCCTTTGCTCGTTTCCATTTGGGTGGCCTTTATTCCCACAAGTGAGAAAAGGAAATCACAACATCCATATCAAGAAGGTAGGCTTGCTTCTACAAAGACCTCAGAGATGCTAATATTAATTATTCAGATGTTTCCAGATCACCTCACAGACAATCTCCAGGGCAGGGTTTCTCTGTTTGACATTATTGACACTTTGGACTGGGTAATTCTTCATTGTAGGGGCGGGGAGCTTTCCTGCATAATGTAGACTGTTTCACCACATCCCGGCTTCAATTTACCAGGTGATAGTAGCAGATAACCCCCCAAGGGGCAACAATCAAAAATATCTACAGACGTTGCTAATATCCCCCAGGAGGAATGAATCACACTGTAGTTGAGAACCGGTCCTGCCTCACAAGAATTCTGAAACTTCCCTTCCTCCTGAAGGTGCTTTAATTCTCTAAGAGTGCTATACGCTCTAAGATAATATGATTATAGGTCTCAATTTTCTAATATAGTATCAATTTTGTATATTTAGTTCTTTATAATAAGGGTAATTTGGAAGCTGCATAAGACATGTTACAGTTTTCATATGATTTGAGAATACTTTGCATACATATGAATTCACAATTAGGACAAAAACACAATTTTTTGTGACTTACCTGTCTTACGTGTATTCAGCAATCCTGGTTCTATACTCTGTGCAAATATAACCATAATGTGTGCAGGCAGCGTCACTGGATAACTTCACAGCTCTTTCCAGGTCTTTAGCCAGACCAAGATTCCAACTGTCTATTGCAAACTGGCTTTCCATATGGGACTTCACTGAATTATCGCACAGACTAATCCCCCAGAGATTTCTGTAGCTTCTTCTTTTGCAAGGTTCTCTGCACAGTTATTTAGAAACTTGGAATATGCTTGGAATATGCTAGGTGAATACTGAGAAGAAAAGCTGTCAGTCCCGTAAGGTAGTCAAGGAGGATGGCAAGGAGGAGGGCGATTTT
Source organism: Lynx canadensis (assembly GCF_007474595.2). Taxonomy (NCBI): domain Eukaryota; kingdom Metazoa; phylum Chordata; class Mammalia; order Carnivora; family Felidae; genus Lynx; species Lynx canadensis. The sequence goes on along the minus strand of NC_044311.2, from coordinate 3,636,197 downwards.
GGAGATTTTAAGCTAAGATTTAGAGTTGAAATAAGCACGCAGTAGACAGATGAGTATTACAACTAGATAATGAATTACGTCACGGGTGGTCAAAAGTATGCAGAAACAAAGAAATAGGGAGAAAACATTCACACATCGAGAGGCAAGAAGCAATTAATGCTATGGGGCAGTGACGGTGAGAAGTGTGATGTAATGAAAAGGGATTTTAGAGTCAGAGAGGAAACCCTGTCCCGGATTTAATTTTGACCTTGAATAAGCCACTAATGTCTCTGAGCTTCAGCTTAGTCATCTGTAAAATGAGAGGAAAATTAACTTACCAGCTTGGCCTTTAAAGATTGGCTGCTACTAGAAAGAGTACTAAGCAAATGGTAGCCATACTTCTGAGTGTTATTATTGCATTTTGGATTAAGACATTTGAGAATTTTCTTGTGAGGAGGAGAAATTCGAAGAAAGGCCAGAGAAAAAAATGCCACCGAGTAGTTCATCATTGACATAAACAAGGTCAGGGAGTTAGATCAAATTTAATGAAGTCCTGTCTAATTCTATCTTGCTCTGATTTAAAGACTGTAGAGAACGTAAACTAGAATAGACAATTCACAGATGCATGGGGGAGTTTCATGATGCACTCGCTCTGCTCTGTTCCATGCCCAGAACATTTCCCTTTCTTCTGTCTCAGTCTGCTGGACCCATAAGACACATGATTCTGGAAGAGCTGGATTTCGAGGACCAATCTGTCATCAATATGTGAGTTCTTCTCTCACCTTAGTGCCCTCCTTTTGTTAAACATAGGTAAGAATATCAAACTCCGAGTTTGCCATGATGACTACTTAACAGGATGTTTGTAAATCCAATGGTGCTGTAATAATGTTGACTCTCAATATATGTCAGCATCCCCCTCTAATTGACATTGGTCACATATAAGGAACAAATGGCCTGTGTGCAATGCCCTGCCATCACTCCCCGCCCCCCCCCAAAAAAAACTCCTTTTAATTTAATGATCGGCTATCTTTCCTTTTTGCATTCCTCCTATAATAATCCTAATCCTTCCTGAGCCCACGGATATTTCCGACTACATTCAGGGATACTCATCTGCAAGAAAGTGCCAAGAAGAAAGTCATATCAGTTTATTTTGAAAATACAACTCTTAATGATCTAATAGGCTACACATATTTTAGATGTGGAATTTCGTATTTTGAGTGAGGTATTAGTTTTCCAAAAGCAATATGGGTTAGATACTATGGTCTCCATCTTATAGGTGAGGACACAAGCTTATCATAGCTCAGGAACACAAAGATGAATGCAGGAATGGCCCTGATTTCAGATGGTAAACAGAAAGTGAATAACTAGTCAGTGTGCAGGGCTAGCACACTGTTCCTTATGGGTATAAGGCTGGTATATTATAAAGTGTGTGTGTGTGTGTGTGTGTGTGTGTGTGTGCATGTGCGTGTGTGTGTGTGTGCGTGTGTGTGCATGTGTGTGTGTTGTGTGTGTGTGTGTGTTGGGGAGAGACAGGAACGATACTGCATGAAACCACAAATACGGTACAGAGGCCACTAATGGTCTGGCAATGACATAAGCACAGGAACCACTGAGTCTTAATTAAAAAATAATAATTCTATAGGTGATTGGAAGTCTATTCCTCAAGTTCTCCTGCAGATTAGGTAGTGAGTTTTTCACACGGCTTCAAAGTAAATAACACATCTTGCAATTCGCTCTCTGTACTATGCAGCTTGATGCAATTCTGATATCAGGACACTTATGACACTACTTGACTCCATTTCAAACTCTAGATCATTCCAGACAAGAAAGTATGATCGCTGCTGTTCAATGCTGCCACCAAGCACCGTGTGAGGCAAATCTAGAACTTACTAAAAACACCTCCAAATTAGTATTGTGTTAAATGCACCTGGAAAATGTGCTCATTAAAAGAACCTGCAAGATGAACCAAAACCATTAGTGCCTCTGGACTACCCGGGACAAAAAAAAATCAATTAAAACTGATACGCATCTTCACCTAACAGATGTCTCTTGCATTTTTCATACAGTATCTGTGCTAATTAGGAAACAAACAGTGTAGGACTATTGGCTTTGGAGACAGATCTATGCACTGTATAAGCAAGATTTTTAACATGTGTCAGCAATAAACACATATTGGATTTCAATTAAAAGAAGAGACTTTGAAGCTAAAAATGTTAACAAAAATATGCAATCATGCTGATGAAGCACATACTTGCAGTGAGGGCTTAACTTTCTTAATATAGCTTCAAGTGATGGATGGTTTGCCCCTTCCTGCACACTTCCATCCCGGATAAACTCTACCTAACAAGATGCTTGACCTGAACTTGATGGTATAATTGCCTATTTTTGGAAAGAGATAAATGACTATGGGCCGGTTATTAATTGTACCTAGCGTAGCTTGAAATATCCAAGAGGCATTTTGTTTCCTGACTTAGGGTGTATTTAGCTACAAATGCTTCTTCTGGCTGCCCACTATGGTCAATGTGTCTTAGCGCACTTTCGAACTACTGCTCTCCTGAGCCAGCTTCATGATACAGCCAGGCAAACCTCTCCCTGTGAATAATTCATGTTCCCTTTCTACTTCACCAAAGTCTAGGAATAACCAGTTTCTGAAGTCAACGATCCACGCGTTCACTCAGCAAAGACTCCCCGAGTACGGGGCAAGAACAAAAAGGAAATGGTCACTGGCGGGGGGAGACGAGACGGAAAAGCAGCAGGTTTCAATATCACGTGATCATCATTAAAACGATGTACAGGTGTGTGTGAAGAACATCGCTAGGGTGACTGTACCTGGCGTCATCCAAACCACGATGCTTTCAAGGAACAAAATGGATGTCATTAACTATCACCCTTGGACAGCAGTCGTAAACCTGGACTCTGGCATGCTAATTCACGTATATACGTCATTCCAGAGCTACGGTTCTCTTGATCAGCAATTTGGTCAGTATTTAATGAACAGGCTCAATCTGGACTGAGACGTTCTTGAACTTGGTAGACAGGTAAATCTTATGCTGGTTAGTAGGGCCTATTTACATCACACTTCTATTTCTAGCAAAAGCTCAAAATTCCCCGTGCATGCCTCCTTAATACCTTACTCCCTACCTTCTAGCCTCAGGGACAGACCGGGATAACTCGGGCTGTGAAAACTGAGGTAGATTTGGCGCAGGTGCTCAACCTTCACGTTGCGATGGCGATTCCAGAACGTGGCGCGTTAGAGATGCTCCTTCGATGTTTGTTCAGACCCTGAAGGGGTATGTGAGAGAAGCTGCCTCCAAACTTCAGAAAGCCCGCGTGACCCAGGGGAAATCACAGCCCCTCTACACCCAAGACACTTTCCCTCCTGCCTTCAGGTATTCTAGACATACCTCTCTCTTCCCGTGTCTGGGGTAAACCTCCTGAACCTTCTTACTCTGGTATGTTCTTTATTCCCAGCCCTTCGCTTGAAATCGGATTCCTGTTCTCCCATTGCCCAATTGGATTTCGTCCCTGCTCTGCTCCTGTTTTCTAGCTCCTTCTGATCCACTCCAAGCTGCTTCCGTTACATTCCATACCCCAAGTCATAGGGCTGATCACGATCGATCAATAACCATATCAACCTGTGTTACAGCCCAGAGTTATCTTCCTACTTGCAGCAAGTAGAAGGGTGCTCTGGGTCCGCGAACAGGTTGATGTGGTTATATTGTGAATGTGAGATGAAACTGACATACACAAATACAAAATACACAAATCCTAATGTCTTTTTCATAGAATAGCTTCCACGGGACACCATCCAAATCAAGATGTAGCGCATTCCCAATATCCACCTAAGTACAACTCGAGGGTGATTACTGTTCTAAGTTTTATCATTTTCGAGTATTTTTCAGTTTTTGCATATTATAAAAATGGAATCATATGGAATGTACTATTTTGATGTTTGATTTATCTCACTCAATATTATGTCTATGACATGTATCCGGGCTGTTGAGTATATCAGGAGCAGATTCTTCTTGGTTACTCTACAATATTCTATCAATATGTCACAATTGACTTACTTATTCTATTGTCAGTGGGTATGTAGAATGTTTTATGGACTTTAGTTATTATAATTAAAGCATCCAGAACATTCTTGTACATGTTTTTTTTTCATTTACATAAGCATGCAATTTCTTTTGGTTATATGCCCAGTAGTAGAATTTGGGGGGTCCAAGGGACTTCATATATTTAGCTTCAGTAGAAACTGCCAAACATTCCTTCCAAAGTGTTTTTGTTAAGTTTTTATTGTAATTAATTAATTAATTAATTTAGTTAGTTAGTATACAGTTAGTTAATATAGTTAGTTATTATAGCCAGTTAGTTAATATACAGTGTCATATTAGTTATATAGTGTATATATATATACACAACTGTACATATAATACATATATACTATATATACAACTGTATATATATATATATATACCATATATATACATTTATATACAACTGTATATATATATACAACTGTATAGCCAGTTGTGTATATATATATATAAACCATATATATATATACACACATATATACAACTGATATATATATATATATATATATATATATATATACAACTGTATAGCCAGTTAGTTAATATACAGTGTCATATTAGTTTCAGGTGTACAATATTGTAATTCCCAATTCTATACATTACACAGTGCTCATCATGATAAATACCCTCTTTAATCCCCTTCTTCTTTTTCACCCATTCCCTACGCCCTCCCCTCTGGTAACCACCAGTTTGTCCTGTATAGTTAAGAGTCTGTTTCATGGTTTGCCTATTTCTTAAATTCCACATATGAGTGAAATTATACAGTATTTGCCTTTCCCTGACCGGCTTATTTCACTTAACATTCCATCTGCGTCATTGCAAATGCCAAGAATTCAGTGTTTTTTATGGCTGAATAATATTCCAGTGCGTGTGTGTGTGTGTGTGTGTGTGTGTTGCACATTTTGTTTATCCATTCATCAATCAATGGTTCCTTAGGCTGCTTCTGTATCCTGGCTAATGTAAATAATTCTGCTATAAACATATAAACATAGGAGCCAAAGTGTTGTTTTTTTCTTTTTTCTTCTCTTTTTTTTTTTACCAATTTATATTCCTGCCAGCCATGTCTGGGCATTCCTTTAGAGTTATATGTTCACCAACACAAGGTAATAGTAGGCTTTTTAATTCATCCATTCTGATGATTTTAGAGTGGATAATTCTTTATAGACCCAGATATGAGAGTCGATGTTGTATCTAATGACTTCCCAGGGTAGACAATGAAATCTGACATACCTTACAGACATGTTAAGGCACCTATGTGCACCCAGCTTCTAGATTTGTGGGGTATAGTGGGCGGTGTTGAACAGACTCAACGTTGAGTGCACAAAAGATAAAAACAAAGACGCCCAAAGCTTCCCATTTGGGTTTCTTTGGTGCTATTTCGCTGTAGGTGAGCAAAATTGATGTGGAATGATAATCTCCACCTATTCAGTAGCATTTGGAATGTTTTGAAAATAGATCATGTGTGCTTCACAAGCAATATTAGGCAATACTTTGGATGCCAGGTACAAGATGCATGTGAGGGCTCATCATTTATAGATGACTTTAGTAATATTCATCCACATGTTATACTGAATTATACCCTGGTGTTTCCAGACCTGACGTTAGGAAATTGTTCTCTGGCCTCATGCTTCTCTCTAGAAATAAACGGAAAGGACTTATGATAACATTTCATATGAATTATTACAAATCTTGCTATTAGCTCAGCTAGAACAGAGTAGGAAGGGATACAGGGGTTAAAGTTCAAAACTAAATTTGGTCGCTCGTACTTTCACAGAGGAAAACAATAAAACAAGCAAGCAAGAAGAAAAGAAGGAAACAGGCAAGAGAGAAATAATGTCTGTAAATATATATTATATATATATGTACACACATATATTACTTACATATATGAAGTGCATCATATTAGGCATTCTTATTTGATTACCATCAGGGAAAAATTGATATGTGTGCGTATTTTTACTCATACAAAATTTGCACTGAGATATTTATACCTATCAGTGGTACGTTTTCACCAGACAAGCATATTTTTGTTAATGCTAGGTAATATTTTTTAATGAGTCATCAGCCTGTCCTGGCACAGATTATTTGTGGTGCTACCACATGACTAATGCTAAGAGTCACATTTTGGAGTTAATTTCACCTTTACCCAACTTAACAAGACCGGACAGATAAAGTGAAAGCATGATGCATATTTTATACAACAGGAGCCCTCTCTGGCTGTAATTATTAGAACGCCATCTCACAGCCTTAACCAACAAGACTATCTAAGAAGATGTTGCAGTAAGGAAAAGCGATATCCATCATAAGAGGATAAGTTTTACACGAAACATTTTAATTTATTTATTAAAAAAATTTTTTTAAGGTTTATTTTTGAGAGAGACAGAGAGAGACACAGCACGAGCGGGGAAGGAGCAGAGAGAGAGGGAGACACAGAATCCGAAACAGGCTCCAGGCTCTGAGCTGTCAGCACAGAGCCCGATGCGGGGCTTGAACTCACAAACCGTGAGATCGTGACCTGAGCCGAAGTCGGACATTCAACCGACTGAGCCACCCAGGCGCCCCAAAACATTTTAATTTATGAACAAAATATTAGAGCATCACAACTACTTTATATTTCTCCTGAAGCCATTTTTTTTGAGGATCTTTATCTCTGTCATTGAATGGCAATTTGGAAGTGCGAGCACCCAGTAAAACATAGGACATATTTTGAATACAGAAGAAATATTGCTATATTAGAGGCTAATCAAGCGTCCTTTGTAAGTGGAAGTTTTACTCTGAGATACATGTGTCAAAGAGTGGAACTAATCATACCAACAGCAATTTAACATTGCTTTCATTGATTTTCAGAAGGTTTTTCACAGTGGTTAGATTTCCTCTGCTTGTGTGTTTTCTGTGTCTAATGCTAAAGAACTACACTGAAAGCCATTTTTTTTCCAAAAATGTGATATTCCCACGTTCAGCAGGAAAGCTTCACTACAAAGAAAGATTGTGGTGATTTTTTTGAGGTTAAAGTAATCCTGGTGAGCATGATTTTCAAGGCCAAATGAATTTTTGTTTATTCGTAAACATTTGTGCCAAGACTTGAGCGCAGACACAGGGAAATATCTGTAAATAAGGCAAAGCCCTTGCACTCAAGACGGCACAGAGAGATAGGTAAGCAGACCAGCATTTCACATACAGGTAGATTGTAAGTGGTAAGAGTTAGGCACAATGTAATATTGTAGTGCATGGGGGCATTGCCCAACCAATTCTAGAGAGAAGGAAGCTCTAAAGGAGATTGTATATTTAAGCTCTTGTGGAAGAATGGTATCTGGGCTAACGTGAGGGGGAATAGGAAAACTTCTAAGCAAAGGAATTTCTTTGTGAAAATCTTTGAGGCTGAAAAGAACAGGGACGGTATGGAGGAGAAACATAGCCAGAATTCTGTAAGCTCAGAACATAGAAAGATGGCAGGATGGCTCCCCAATGTCTGTGAAGATAACAGGAAGAAACTGGGCTGGAAAGATAAGATGAGGCTAGCTCCCATGGTGAGATGGAACCCTCATTTTTAACCTTTTAACCTATTTATACTCTGGTATTTATACTCTGGTATTTATACTACAGTAATAGATGCATTTTAGACATGACTCCGTGATACTGACAAAATACTTCTCTGGCTTTACAGTTGAGTTGTACACCTTTCCCTTCCTTCGTTCCCCTGTGGCCACAGTATTCTCCACGTGGTTTGTAAAACACAGCCAGAAAATTCCTGCCCTTGAACTTATTGTCCGCTCCCCTGGAGGGCTCTCCCTCCTGATGGACCTGTGGCTTCCTCCCCTCGCCTCCACTGGCTCGATTCAAACAGCAGCTACTCCGAGGAATTGCCCGGTGCCCCATGTAAAATCATGGCTTTTTGACACTCTCTCCCACGTCCGTGCTTTATTTTTCCCCATAGCACTGGCCACCGTCATAATCTCCATATTTTCTAGTTAGTATTTCATAATTTTCTCTCCCACTGGAACCTAAGCCCCGAAAAACAGAGCTTCTGACCTATTTTGCTGTCTGCTGCTTCATTAGCATCTAGAACAGGAGCTGGTACCTAGTAGATACTTAATAAATGTTTCTTGGATAAATGAATAAATGCTAGCTATCAGATTTTTCTACCTTCTGAAGGTAGCAATTATTAAATATTAATATATTTAATAATATATTATTAATAATATAATATTACTTGATTTGTATGTAATTAATATATATATTATATATTACTTATATATAGGTTCTATAATATAATATAATTTAATTATACATAATTTAATAATAATATAATATTAAATATTATTAAGTTATACAATATTGATTAGAATATCCAGACTTACTACTTACGCTTTTTCACATTCCTGTGGTTAATAGGACCTTTTATCTTCCACACAAAAAATATTAGACATATCTATTTTTGCTTTTGGTTACGATGCATGTCTGTATTCAACTGTAATCTGTAACCGAGCTCCGTCTATTAATAGAAATTTATGTTACTCATTCCACTTTCTAAGTTTCACCACTAAGGCTAATAAAAGCCAAAAAAGAAAATGTGTGAAACTAAATTAACAGTATAACCGGGATAGCAGAAATCTTGTTAGAAATTTCTGTTGTAACTTTCTATTCTGCTGTTTCTTTTACTGTTTTCCCCCCTCTGAAAATTGCTGTGGGTACACAGTAGCACAAGGGTAGTGAAACCTTTTCACAAATGAATTATTTTGAGTTTTGAGCCCAATGAGTCTGTCATTTGAGGCAGCTACCGAACAAAACAAATGCAAATATAATATTAAACTCACTGAGATGCGTCCTTCAAGAAAGCAAGTCCTTTGTACCCTGAACACGTCTGACTGGAGGTAATATTTATCTTCACGATGGCACGTCCGTAGTACTGTAATGATCAGTGCCTCTGTCCACCTCCACTGCTAGATTTTGAGCAAATCTAGGAGAGAAAATGTCTTTTGCTCACGTGTAGGGGGATATCAGAGACATATCGGCATGCTGCTGGCCCGTAGAGATGTGTCAAAATAACCCTTGTTTGCATTCCAATTATATAGAGAGAGCTTGACAAGCTTTCTGCAATTAGGATTTCAATTATGTAAAAATGACCCTGAAACGAGCAAGCGCATCTTTTGGTCTGAGCTTTTGGAGGGTGTGGGGGAGCCACAAGTGTCCATTTGCAATGGTCTTTCCATAGCCCCTGAGAATAAGGCCAAATGGAGCAAGAGAGTGAATGGTGCCGAGGATAACAGTAGTCTTGGACCGAGCATAGTAGATGTTAGTAGATGTTAACTGAAAGCTTCGTGACCTGCGAACCTTCAAGAAATTCCATGTGTGTTTTTTGGAGAAAAAAAATTTCTGTGAAATTGAAAATAGAATTTATTATAGCATCGTGAGGCCCAAACACTGTTATGGCTTCTATGTAATAGAAAATACCTCAGTGAAGAAGAAGAAACCATTCCCGGGTTCACTTTGTCATGGCGCCCATGGTAATGTGAATTGGGAACGCGTTCACTGTCAGGGGAGTCTACATATAACCAACCGCATGCACCCATGTTTGACATATCAGAAGGCGTTGCCAGAACCTCTACGCCTGCAGCAGTGGTAGTGGTCATGGCAGAAAGGAAATGGTGCTAATGCTGGACGTCATTGACCATGGAGGTAATACCAGCAAATTTGTGCTCAAAGTTGCAGACTCAGTACAGGGATAATAGGGCAGCACAGGTTGAACTGATGTACCCACCGAGACAACCACTGAGGCTCCCAAGGAATATCTGAGGAGGTCGCCAAGAAAGAAATGACAAACCTTTGGAACACAAGACTTGGTATTCTAAGCTCTTGAAATAATAACACCGTCTAAAGGATGCTTTCAGATAATCAAGAGATAAAGCATAAAGATGATCCAAAGCAAGAATGGGATGGTATAGGCACATCTTAAGAAGTACCAAATAAGTGGGGGAGTCTGGGTGGCTCAGTTGGTTAAGCATCTGACTCTTGATTTCAGCTCAGGTCATGCTCTCATGGTTTGTGAGGTCCAGCCCCGCCTCGGGCCCTGTGCTGACAGCACGGAGCCTGCTTGGGATTCTCTGTCTCCCTCTCTCAAGCCCCAGCCCTGCTTGTGCTCTCTTTCTCTCTCTCTCAAAATAAATAAACTTAAAACAAACAAACAAACAAAACTTAAAAAAAAAAGAAGTACCAAATAGAAACTCTAGATGTGACAAGTTTTCAAATTGAAAACACAAACACATGAGCTCAAGCATAAAACTCGAATTCTGTGAACTAAACTGTTATCCACGAGTCAAGGCGAAAAAGGAAATACACTCAGACTCACAAAGACTGAGGGTGCTTACAGTCATAGGCTAACTAAATAAATACTAAAACATCTTCCTCAGAACAAAAGGAGATACACAAGAAGGAAATGAGATGCAAGAAATAATGGTGAGCAGAACCAGAGGCAACATATTGCTAAATCTAAATGAAATGTTATTGTAAACACAATGATGACTACATTGGGGAGTTTAAATTTAACATAGGGCTAAAATATTGATAAAGGGTAATATAGAAGATGATGGGTGTGGGAAACCCCAGCCAAACTTTTTTTTCCCCCATGTTACTTGGGCAACAGGATGAAGATTCGGGTTTATAACCGTTAATGTGATATTCTGAAAGAGGATAAATTTTGAAAGTTTTAAACTCTTTCCCCTCAATTGGAAGCAAAACTAATTTGTCAGCAAAATATGACCTTAAACTACTGGGTGAGGATACTTGAGTCCTTATTTGTCCCACTCAGTGTCAACAACCACATGAGCCAGCGCAGACAGACTGATGTGTAATTATGATATGCTGCCCTAGGTCCTGCTCCTGATGTTTGTAATAAGTAATAGGCATGTTATCTGAGATCTGAAGATCTCTTAGCTCTCTTAGATCTAAGATCTAAGATCTGAAAAATGAAGAATCACAACCAAATTTAGCACCATGGAATTGGAATATGTTACTATAGACCTGTAATGTTCATTTGCATCGTAATATTTATATTAAGCTTGGGTGGCTCAGTCGGTTAAGCGTCCAACTCTTGGTTTCCAGTCGGTTAAGCGTCCAAGTCTTGGTTTCAGCTCACGTCCTGATTTCATGGTTTGTGAGTTCCAGCCCCACGTAGGGCTCTGAGCTGACAGCTTGGAGCCTGCTTGGGATTCTCTCTCTCTCGCTCTATCTCTCTCACTGCCCCTCCCTGTTCACTCTCTCTCTCTCATTCCAAATAAGTAAATAAACTTAAAAAAATTAAAAACTTTTTGTATTAGGTTAAATATTATACATGCTCACATATCATATCATATCATATCATATCATATCAAGTATTTAGGAACATTACTAACAAATAGGACATTGGAAGAACTAATGAAAATGTGAAAAATCCAGGAAGGCCAGAAGTGAAAAGGAAAAAATGGATCAGTTAAAAACCAAAAAGAAAGAATAAATCGGTAATCTCAATATACATGAAAACATTAAAATTACCAGATAAATGCCATACAAGAATAATTTCTATTAAAAACCAACAAGTTCGATAATATCTCTAAGAACAAATTATATAATTCAATGGCCAAGTAAGTCTTACTAGACTGGCCCTCTAGCAGATAACTAGTATATACTCTGTAATGTATCTTTTCATTTTCATTTAGCTCAAAATAATTTTCAGTTTGTCTCGAGAATTCTTTGGCCCATGGTTTATTCAGAGCTGTATTGTTCAATTTCCAAATATTTGGTTGGAGGGAGGGGTTCCAGGTATTTGTAGTCCTCTGTTTCTAGTGGTCTGAAAATATAATTTGTGTAATTTTGACTCTTTCCAATTTATTCAAGTGTATTTTTGGCCCAGAATGTGTTCTTTCTTGGCAATTGTTCCAGACAAGCTTGGGAAGAATGTGTATTCTGTCGCTATTGGATGGGGAACCTATAAATGTCAAGTAGGTCAAGGTGATTGATAGCGCTCTTCAAGTCATCTATATCCTTACTGATTTTCTGCCTTCTTGATCTATCAGTTACTGAAACAAGATGGTGGAAGATTCCAGTTCTAATGGTGGACTTGTCTATCTCTCCTTTCAATTCTACCAGTTTTTGCTTTGTGCGTTTTGATGTTCTGTCTGGTTTATACACATTAAGGATTCTTTTGTCTTCTTAGAGACTTGACTCCTAATTAAACTTGTTTTTAAATAAATTCAGTGGCTTCCCTAGAGTTTACAATATACATTTATTAAAACAGCCAAATCCAATTCAAATAGTGCTATATAACTCCACTCCAAATGCAGGGACCTTATGACAAATTATTTCCAATTCCTCCTTCCCATCACCTGTGACATCATGGTCATTAATTTCACTTATCTACATGCTACATGTTACTCAATACATTGTTTATTATTATTATTATTATCATTATTACTTAAACAGATAGTTATCTTTTATATCAGTGAAATATAAGAAACACAGACAATTTTATCCTTACTGCATTTTCTCTTTCTTTATTAAGATACCAGTTTCTGACCTATATCATTTTACATCCATCTGAAGAATTACTTTTAACATTACTTTTAAGGCAGGTCTACTGACAATGAATTCCTTCAACTTTTGATTTTCATGAAAGCCTTTTTTTTTATTCCCCACTTTTGAAGGATGATTTTCACTGGGTATAGAATTCTAGGGTTTCTCTGGCTTCCCTCAAGTTTCTCTGCTCAGTTTTCTGTAGTCTGAATATGACATATCTAGCTGGGTTTTATTTGCTTAGATGGTTTGAATTTATCTTGTTTGGTGTTTTCTGTATTTCTAGATCTTGGGTTTGCTTTTTGCAATTAATGTTAGAAAGTTCTCAGCCACTGATCCTTCAAATAGCCCTGTTTCAGTCTCTTTTTTTAACCCTGTGTTATTCAAATTAGGTACACACACTTTTGATGCTGTATCATAGTTATTATGTGTTGTTTTTAAATCTTTTTTAAAGATGACCTTTTTTAAAGTCTGTTTTATCTATTTGTTTGTTTATTTATTTATGAAGCATGTGTGTGTGTGTGCCAGCAGGGGAGGGACAGGGAGAGAGGGAGAGAGAGAATCCCAAGCAGGTTCCACACTGCCAGCATGAAGCCCAACACAGGCTCAAACTCATAACCTGAGCCCAAACCAGGAGTTGGACACTTAACCAACGGAGCCACCCAGGTGCCCCCTTAATCTTTGTTTTCTTTGCTTTTCAATGTGAGAAATTTCTATTGACCCATCTTCAAGTCCTCTGATTCTTTCTGGAGTCTTCTGATGAGCGTATCCAAGTGTTCTTCATTTCTGTTACAGTGGGGTTTTTTTGTTTTGTTTTGTTTTGGGTTTTTTGTTTGTTTTCCTGACACTTCCTGTTGGTCCTCTCTTGGAGTTCCCCTCTCTCTGCTTTCCATACCCATCTATTCTTGCATGTGTTCTACTTTCTCTATTCAATCCCTCAACATATTAATCCTAGTTATTGTAAATACTCCGTCTGATAATCCAGCACATGTGTCATATCTGACACTGGTTCTGATGCTTGGCATATTATCTTTTTTAGATTATGTTTTTCTTTGCCTCTTGGCATCTATTGTCATTTTTTGTTGTTGCTGACAAACGTTCTGTACTGACTAATGTGAACTAATGCAAACAAGCCTTTAGTGGAATGGCTTATTCTAATCTAGCTAGGAGTTGGGCTGTGTTTAATGTTAGTTGTGGCTCTAGTTATTAGGGGCTTCAAGTTCATCTAGTATCCTTTGCTGCCTTCTTGGTAGAAGGGATTCTCAAGGTGCTGCTCCCTGGAGGGTCTATGTATTGTGGTCTTTTCACTGCCACCTACTGTCATTACAGCAGGGATTTGTTGGTGTGTTTGTAGGGGTGACAGAGAGGGAGGGCTCTATAATCTTCCTAGTCTCTTGGTTTTCAGCAGAGTCTCAGGGCTGTGGCCTCTCAAGCGTTCTGTTTCTCTTCCAGTGGTTTGGTTTATTTTTCTCTTCCTTGCTCTTCCTTTCCCTGGCCAAAGCACCCCCAATTTATTTCCTTAATACTTGTCTCTGTTTTTTTCTCTCTCTCTTTCTAGGTGAGACCAAAAGATTGGAGGAGTAAAGGTATTTCAGAAGATTTTTCATTTCTTAAGGAGATCTTTCTCAAATTTTCACCATGAGAACTTGGTTGAGTTCTGGATGGAAAGTTCAAGAAAGTATAGGAATACTCCACAAAGACCATGGCAGCTGAGTTTCTTCCTCTCTTTCGAGTCTTCACTCAACCTTCAGAAATTTATCAACATCACCGTGCAAGTGTTCCTACCAGTTTACGGCTTCACCAGCTTCTGCGCCTGGTGACCAATCTCCGTCCCTGAGTCTCTGAATACACCGGATTCCAGGGTGATAGTTTACCATACATTACTTCTCTGATGGTCCAGAAAAATTAGTTTAATATTTAGATTTTCCAGATTTTACTTGTAGATAAAGATGATAACTTCCAAGAAGCCTTCCAGAAAGCTCTGGAAATTGTTAAAAAAAAAAAAAAAAAAAAAAAAAAAAAACAGGCAAGCATTGTACAAAGTTGACATTAAGGAAAAGCGAGGGCCACAAAATGATTTTCAAATTTCCGATAAGTTTTACTCTTAGGATGGGATGCACTCAGTGCAAAAAGCTTCTGGAACTTCCGTGGAAATCATGCTGTCTTTCTGGCCAGAAAAACCAGAAGAAATAATGCATAGCAAGTTCAGATATTGAAAAGTGATACGGACTTCCAGGAAGAAGAGCCACAGAAGGAGATTTCCAAATTCTGTGCAGAGCTCTAAGTACCTGGACAACCACTAAAAAATGCATAGGCGTGATAGAATCAAAGCATCCTGTAAAAAATAAATGACCCGAGGGGCGCCTGGGTGGCGCAGTCGGTTAAGCGTCCGACTTCAGCCAGGTCACGATCTCGCGGTCCGTGAGTTCGAGCCCCGCATCGGGCTCTGGGCTGATGGCTCAGAGCCTGGAGCCTGTTTCCGATTCTGTGTCTCCCTCTCTCTCTGCCCCTCCCCCGTTCATGCTCTGTCTCTCTCTGTCCCGAAAATAAATAAACGTTGAAAAAAAAATTAAAAAATAAATCACCCTAACTACGAATTCGATTGTGACTCAAGAGTCAGAGTTTCAAGTTTGAGAAAAAAAAAAAACAATTGCCCCATAAAACAACGATCCAATGGAATGCAATTATTTCATAGAATATAACAGAATTCAGAATCTTCACATCAGGGCATTCATAATATCCAGGAACAATCCCCAAATTACCCTACATACAAAGGAACAGGAAAATTTAGGTGAACTCCTCGCAATAGGAAAAAAAAAAATCAGAGGAGTGGGACCACAAAATAATCCAAATATTGCAATTGGTAAAGACTTGAAAACATCTTTATAACAATGCTCAATAAAATAAAAAGAATGGGACTCAAAATAAATAAACACATGAGAAATCTCAGCAAATAAATAAAACTATGAAAATGAGTGAAATGGCAATTTTACAGCTAAAAATTAGTATGTTCAATAAAATATTCACTGGGATTACTAGTAGAATATAACCAAAGGAAGCCGACCAATGGGAATTATCCAATCTGTAGAAGAAAGAAAAAACAATACTGAAAACAACAAAGAGGCTAAGGCCCAGGGGGGAGGCAACATTAAATTTAGTTTTAGCACACGTGCAACCATCATACCAAAAAGAAAAGGAGAAAGAATAGGACAAGAAAAATATTTTAAGAAATATTGGCCAAAATTTACTGAAGTTTTTGAAAGACATCAATTTTCAGATTCAAGAATTTCAGTAAATCCAGAGATGAAAAACACACACGTGAAAAGAAAAGGAAAGAAGAGAAAAGAAAACAGAGTGAAAAGGAGAGAAAAGGAGAGAAAGGGAGGGAGGAAGGAAGGGGCCAAATTTATGGTAGTTAAACTTATAAAAGCCAAAAAATAAAGAGAAATTCTTAAATGCAGGTAGAAAAAAACAATGAAAATTACATAC
Source organism: Lynx canadensis (assembly GCF_007474595.2). Classification (NCBI taxonomy): domain Eukaryota; kingdom Metazoa; phylum Chordata; class Mammalia; order Carnivora; family Felidae; genus Lynx; species Lynx canadensis. The sequence goes on along the minus strand of NC_044311.2, from coordinate 3,620,088 downwards.
AGAGAAACAATAATTCTAATGACCATGAATGCTTTATTAGGAATCACAGAGGTCTGAAGAAAGTAGACCACAAACTTTAAACGTTTTCTTTCTTTTATTTTGAGGGAGAGAGAGAGAACAGGGGAGGGACAGAGAGAGAGAGGGAGAGAGAAAATCCCAAGCAGACTCCACACTGTCAACACAGAACCCAACGTGGGGTTCAAACCCACAAAACCATGAGATCATGACCCGAGCCGAAATCAAGAGTCAGACGCTTAACCCACTGAGCCACCCAGGTCTCCATTAGAACACAAACTTTCAAGTGCTTAAATAAAAAGAAAAAACTGGCAAGTCAGAATTCTGTATCTAGTTGAAATATCTTTTAGGAATAAAAGTCAAATAAATACACTTCACATTGAAGAACATCAAAACACGCTACAGCCATCAGAGCTATATTAGGAGGGGAAAAGTGCTAAGAGAAGGTCTTTCAGGCTGAAGTGAAATTACCAGAAAGAAATATCTTTAGAAAGAAATGTATTGTTTACAGTAGCCCAATTATGAAAACAGCCCAAGTGTCCATTGGCTGATGAATGGATAATGAAGAGGTGGGATATATATTATATGTCATATATTATATATTATATATGCTGTATATAATGAAATATTAGTCAGCCATAAAACAGACGTGGGTGGAGCTACTAAAGAGTATTATGCTAAGCAAAACAAATCAGTCACAGAAAAATGCCATATGATTTCACTCATATGTGGAATTTAAGAAATAAAACTGATGAATATGGGGGAAGGGAGAGAAAAAAAAGAGGGAAACAAACCATAAGAGACTGTTAACTACAGAGAACAGACTGAGGGTTGTTGGAAGGAAGGTGGGTGGGGAGTAGGCTAAATGGGTGATGGGCATTAAGGAGGGCACTGGTCATGAGCTCTGGCTGTTATATGTAAGGGATGAGTCACTTAACTCTACACCTGAAACCAATATTCCCCTCATTTTAACCAGCTAAAATTTACACGAAAACTTAAGAAAGAAAAGAAAAACTAAGAATATCAGAAATGATAAATATCTTATTTTGAGAGACAGTGTGAGTGGGGGGAGGGACAGAAAGAGAGGAGAGAGAGAGAATCCCAAGCAGACTCTGCTCTGCCAGTGCAGAGCCTGATACGGGGCTCGAACCCATGAAGCTGTGAGATCATGACCTGAGCAGAAACCAAAGAGTCGGACCCTTAAGCGACTGAGCCACCTAGGTGCTCCAAGATATATATAATTATTTAAGGCAAAAACTATTACACGATCTTGTTGAATGCTTGATATAAGAAAATGTTATATATATATATATATATATATATATATATATATATATATATATATGACAGCTACTATGTAAATGGCATCAGACAGTAGCTAAAGGAACGTGTATGGTTATAAGTTTAGTATGTATTTTTGTAAAATGGTACAGTATTTACTGATAGAGGACTTTGAAAAACTTTTTTTAATGTTTATCTTTATTTTTGAGACAGAGAGCGACACAGCATGAGCAGGGGAGAGGCAGAGAGAGAGGGAGACACAGAATCCGAAGCAGGCTCAGCTCTGTGCTGAGCTGTCAGCACAGAGCCCGACACGGGGCTCGAACTCACAAGCTGCGAGATCACAACCGGAGCCGAAGTCGGACGCTCAACCGACTGAGCCACCCAGGCGCCCCAAGAGGGCTTTGAAAGTTTAAGAATGCATATTTTAATTCCTAGGGAAACCACTAAAAAACCTAATACAAAGATATATAGCCCAAAGCCAAGTGGCAAAGGAAAATGGAATAAAGTAAGGAATTGAAGTCATGAAAAAAAGAAGTTAAGAAATGGAGAACAGAGGGGCAAAAACAGAGGTGAAGAAATAGAAAACTATAAGATGACTGACCTAAGTCCAACCAAATAAATAATTACACTGTATATTGGTCTGAACACTCCACTTTAAAGGCAGAGGTTACCAGAATGTGTAAGAAGATAAGATCCAGGAATGGGCTGTCTATAACACATACATTTTAAATATAAAGACGCACACTGGGTAAAAATGAGTGGAAGGAAAGAACGAGCTGGATTGGCTCTACAGGTGTATGCCTTGTCTGATTGTGCTTTGCTTTACTGCCCTTGACAGATATCACATGTTTTACAAATTGAAGGTTTGGGCAACCCTGCTTCAGGCAAGTCTGATGACCCCATTTTTCCAACAGCATTTGCTCACTTCGCGTCTCCGTGCCACATTTTGGTAACTCTTGCAATATTTCAATTTTTCCCCATTATTATTATATTTGAGTTGCTGCAATTTGGCCATAACTGTAACGGATGAGATGTTGCTCAAGGGAGAGCCAATCGATGCGGCAAACTTCACCGTTGTCTTATTTTAAGAACGTGCCCTGCTACTCCAGCTTTTAGCGGTCACTGTCCTGATGTCAGCAGGCGTCAAGGTCCAGGCAAGACCCTCCGCCAGCAAAACGGTTACGATTTGTGGAAAGCTGATCTACTTCTAGGCAAAGAATATTCCCAGCAATAAAGAGGGGGGGGTCTCAAAACAATAAAAAGGTAACTTGTATCAGCAAGCCATAACAATGTTAAGTGAATATGTGCCCGAAAAAACAAAGCCTCAATCTACGTGAAGCAAAAAGCAATTCCGCAATTTTTTCCGCAAAAAGCAATGCAGATTTTACTCCCTCCACGTCAGCATGTCTGGGGTCTGGTGTCACACCTTCTGGTGTGCTTAAGTAATGTTTAAATTCTTGCCTCTTTGACTAGTGAGAGATTTTCAAATCCGTTCTTCTGTCCTTTGGACATAGTCCCAGCAGTTTTTGATAGTGTCCTTGCCTTTCCGAACACGTTTTCCTTGATGAATCTCACAATAATCAACATATGGCACTTACCTGGCTTAAGAACCGGTTCTAATTATGCATCCAGTTTCAGTCAATGATCACCGCAGCCAGAATTATGGGGTCTTTGGAAACACGGAATTTCGCTCTTCTAGAATACCCACAAGAAGCCAGCGTATCTCTTTGCAGGCTTAGATTGTGAGGGATTTGCCTAAAATCGCGTAAGTGGGACTGCAAACTTTGGGTGAAATTTATCACTTACGACACCCGATCGGAGTGCAGTGCTCCTCGCAGTTACAGGTTAATTGTGATACAATGAGAACGGAAGCTCTAATTCAGCCATTAATAAATACAAAACTAAATATAACCCTTCTTACAATATAACTTAGCAGTTTTCTTTGACACCAATGCAACGATTTCTTACTAAATGAAACAACACTGAAATGGAGGGTCCCGCCTCCATATACGGTACACTCCAGGGACAAATCTTCTCAATCATCATGTGACATAAGTTGAGTTAAACAGTTAAGTAAAAAACATAATTGAGAGGCTCTGCAATATTAAATAGTAATTAGAATGCAAGCAAAATTCTATTTGTTGGACTTCAGCTAGCTAAAATAGCGCATATATAAATGCAAGAATCACATAAAACCCTGCTGCTGTTTTGAAACCAATTTTTGAAGGAAAAAATAGAAATGCATTTGCTCTAAGAGCCGAACTTCATTCTCCCTCTCAGGATCATTGTGCAGAGCACCTTCATTTCCAGAGTAACGTGAGCCCTTCTACTTTTCTACATGGTGAGCGTTCAAATCTGCTTGTCAACTCTTCGTATTTATAAATCACTATTTAAATACAACCCTTCTCTGAAGCTGTGCCACCAGAATCTTGGTATGAAAAAGTTGGAGGCAGGGTTGTTAAAGGGTGCTTGGAAAAATGCTACATGTATATATAGCACAAACTTAAGTAATTAACTCATAAGGGAGTTAGTGGATAAAAATGAAAATAAAACTACACCTGAAAATGTGTAAACCATAATACCTCAATCAACTCAGCGATTTCTGTCAGCAAAATCACAGTACTATTGAAAACCAAAAGCAATGAAACCCACCAACAAGACCTTTTCTTTACGTGTTTTCTTTACGTATTTCGCAGAAATATGTCTATCCAGTCACCTGTCTCACATATTTAGAACATTGATACTGTACAAGGTGTTGAAAGCTGTGTTTGTGATTACTTTATGACCTGAAAGTAGTTTATGTGTGATTTGGAAGTATCCAAAGGGGAAAAAAAAAATGAAAGAAGGATAGTAGTTTCACATGTAATTAGTCTGTAATACAAACCCTGCCTCTACTTTGGGGGCTATTAATTTCATACTAATCCTTTCCATCTCTTTTACAGCGTTTGATATTTAGAAAGTACATTGGAAAGGTGAGTGCTTCTCCAAGGTCACCCATGGTTTAGAAGGGACGAGATGGAGCATTTATACAGAGAATTTCTTCTTATACCCATGGAAGGACACACTCAGAAATGCCAATCATCACGTCCAACAGAAGCGTCAATGTGCTGTGGAGATCTCCTTCATGAGAGCAGGCCATCCACCCCCCAGGGGTTGCTAGGTATTCTAAAGGCTTAGAGATTCCCACCAGTTCCCAGAGATTCTCCCCAGGAATGAAAGGCAGGGAGGGTGTTCCCCCTCACTCCAGTAGGAGTAGACAGCCATAAATGGATGACTGACATAAGGTGCCAAAAAGGTGCCCGGTGTTAAGGAGGGACAGCTCTGTGGTCCAATTCATGCTCCAGTGCTCTGTGAGATCAAGCTGGAGCTGACTGAACAGCCAAGAACATGCCCTTAGCTGATTCCCAGCCTCATCGTGCTTCCCCCCCTCCCCTTCTGAGAACAACCCATCCCCCAGATCAATCACTTTGTAAGAATCCTTGTTTCAGGCTAGGCCTCTGAGGAACCTGACCGAATATAATCTTCGATGGGACAGCTGATGTGTACCTGATGCCAGCCTTCACTCCTGGCCAGCCTCCATATCCCAAATACTGTGAGACTAAGGGAGATTCTATTCTGTGTTCTAGAAGTTTCCAGCCAGGTTCCCCAGGTTCCCACAATGCCCATAACTTGGCAGATGTTCACTGGGGAAAACCAACTAGGCTTTTGGACTTTTCCTGTTTCCAATTTTTTTTAATGTTTATTTATTTATTTTGAAAGAGAGAGAGAGAGCACGAGAGCACGCATGTGTGAGTGGGAAAGGGGCAGAGAGAGAAGGAGAGAGAGAATCCCAAGCCTGCTCTGCACTGTCAGTGCGGAGTCCGACTCGGGACTCAATTCCACCAACCACAAGACCTGACCTGAAATCGAGAGTCAGCTGCTCAACTGACTGAGCCACCCAGGCGCCCAAGTTTCCAAATTTTTGTACCAGCTCTGCCAGATGGCCAAATGCATCCATTTCTCTTTTACGTGGGAGAGGCCCTTCGCTAGGCAGAAACCTAATCCTCAGCCAAAACCAAGAGTTTGAAAAATCATTTGTTTATCCAGCTTTTGCTACTTGTTGCAAAGGAAACACGGTCGTCTTCAAGCCTTGTCATTTTACCTAGAAACAGAAGCTTTTAGGCTATAGCTGTAATGTATGTTATATCAACGCATAATACAAATCCCACAAGAAAAAGTTCAATGTTTGCTTTCAATAGTTGAGTAAATCTGAAAATGTCTAATAGAAAATGATAGTCCTTTATATTTACCCAGTTTTTAAAACCCTTAGTTGATATTTTTCATCGCGTCCTGGAGAACTGAGTTTCCATCTGGTAGCATGTTTCTTCGAATGGATTTGAAGTGTCTTACAATGTAAATGTATATAATGAATGTGTCTTGTCTGTCTTTCTGTCTGTTTGTCTCTCTTTTTCTCTCTCTCTCTCAAACACACACACACACAGACACACACACACACACACACACACACACACACACACACACAAATGTCCAATCCAAATTGTAGAACCGAAGTCAAATTCTATCATCTTCTAAGCAAATCTAGTTAATGTGAATGAATATTAAATTAGTTCTAAGTTTTCTGGAAGACATTGTAAAGAAAGAAACCTAGGTTTCATTTCAAAGAGGAAATAAAGCAACAAATCAGGGAGCTATTTTCTTCTTGCTGCAAAATTTCAAAGGAAGTTTATAATGTGGAATTTTAGAGTGACCACTGATTAATAAAATATGAAATGCTTTAAAATGAATATATTGTTTTCTGTGGCTTTATTGATTGATTGCTTGATTGCTGTATATCAAGTCTTAATAAAAAATGTTTTATGGGGTGGTATTATTTAAACATTCACAAGTCTCATTTATCTATCTCTTTTTTTATCTACCTATTTATCCATCTATGAGTCCCAGATTCTGATTCCAATCAATGCTCTTTGGAAAGATTTCTACTGAGTTTGGCAAATACTGCATAACCCCTTCTTTAATTATACCAAAATATGGCAATATTTGGATATAGTGCACTCCTGAATTAAAAGACCCTCTATGTCCTATTTGAGTTTATTAATCCAAGAGCTTGTCAAAGTAATTTGACTTTTGAAGCTTCTTTTCATAATTAATTTCCCATAAAATCTAATAAATGACTTTGGGGAATGATAGCATAAATAATTCATATCAGTTGCTTTATAGACACTTTTTTTTAAATAATCACAGTTTAACATTTGATCAATATCTACTTTTATTGTTTGTTAATTGCCCTGCCCTAAAGGAGATTTACCATGCTTGACAGTTTTTTCTTCTATCTCATAGCATAGAATAAATCAGTCTTGGAAATATACTAAGTCTCTAAAAATACACACACATATACTGGTGCATATATGCACATATACAAACCCTGGTCAGGGTATGGTTGCAATATATTTTCCTTAACCATAAAAATTACCATAACAGTCTGGCTACAGCATAATGTGAAATGTTTTACTATGAAAATGTTTTACTCAGTCAACATTCTAGGAATTTTATTTAAAAAAAAATTTGTGTTTATTTTTTGAGAGAGAGAGGGTGTGTGAACAGGGGAGGGGCAGAGAGAGAGAGGGAGACACAGAATCTGAAGCAGGCTCCAGGCTCTGAGCTGTCATCATGGAGCCCAATGTGGGGCTTGAACTTACGAACTGTGAGATCATGACGTGAGCCTAGGTCTGACACTTGCTTAACTGAGCCACTCAGGCGCCTCATACAATCTAGGAGTTTTAAACATTGAGAATGTTGGGGTGCCTGGGTGGCTCGTTGGTTAAGCATCCGACTTCGGCTCAGGTCATGATCTCACAGTTTGTGGGTTCGAGCCCTGCATCAGGCTCTGTGCTGACAGCTCGGAGCCTGGAGCCTGCTTCGGATTCTGTGTCTCCCTCTCTCTCCCTACCCCTCCCTCACTCGTGCTCTTTCTCTCTCTCTCTCTCTGTCTCTCTCTCTCTCTGTCTCTGAAAATAAATAAATAAACATTAAGAAAAATTTTAAAAAACAGGTAAAATAAACTTTGAGCCTGTCGATTCTGCAGATTAGGGTTAACATTCCGGGCCCCTCTCATGGCATAGCTAAACATGTTCCTCTGGCAAGAGCTATTCATAATGTTACACACCAAATTATAAAATTCTAAGATAGTTTTATTTTGTAGTAGTTTTTGTTGGTTACTTTTATTCTCAAAGATTTAAGATGCTTCTTTTTGAAAATGAACTATTGGGTCACATGGGTGGCTCAGTGGGTTGAGCGTTGGACTTTTGATTTCTGCTCAGGTCACGATCCCAGGGTCTTGGAATCAAGCCCAGCACCTGGCTCCATGCTGAGCAGGGAGCCTGCTTAAGATTCTCTCTCTCCTCTCTCTCTCTCTCTCTCTCTCTCTCTCTGCCCCTCTCCGCTGCTCACACTCTCTAAAAAATAAACAACGAATAAAATAAATGTTAAAAATCCATTAAAAAAAGAAAATGAACTATTACCCCTCCATCCAAAAGGAGAGCTTAGGAGGAGACTAGCCACACAATAATTCCTAAGAATTCAATTCTACAAAATAAATAGGTGACCTTGCTACTTCTACAAAGCAGGTGGGAACAATTAAAATTCCACCGACGCATGTCTAGATAAATTGAAATGTTTCTAGAAAGATTTCAAGTGTGTTTTAAAGGACAGGGTCCACCTTTCTTACTGCCTCAGAATGGAGAGGAAAAGTATCTCGTATTTTTAAATTAGCTTTGAGTAATGGTGAAGAGAGACCTGAATGAAAGTAATTATCAGGTACATAATCTCATTAACTCGAAATAGAAGTGAACCAGGGACCTGTAGTTCTGAGTATTAGTTTCCCGAGTCTGTTCATAAAGGCATATATATAATCCAACTTTTCTCCTGTACCACCAGATATATATACTCAGTGGAAATAATTTTGTAATGAACAATAGAAGATTTGGACAACATTATGAAAAGACTAGAGAAAACTTAATTTTGGACCAAGGCTCGTTGATGCATCCGAGGAGTATACAAAATTATTTTATTTTAATTAAAATACTTTAGCACAAACTATTCCTCCCTACTTGTTGTTTTTAAGCTTACAAAATACCAAATATGCACAAATTTTTAAAATTCAGGCAATTAGAAAATATGTAAAATAGAAAGTTGAATTCTTCTGTTAACTTGGTTAACTTCTATTAGTATATCATTTATGGGTTTCTAATAACATCCACTGGGTATATAATTATATACTTATGGATTTATATTTACAAATATGTATTATATACTTACATTTGTAACATAAAGACAAATATTCCCCACACATTTTCTGCAACTTTTTTTTTAATGTCATGTCCCTTTTCTTGACAATTCGTATTTCCTACCTGTGAAAACTTGTAAAGTATTCCATAACATAAGTGTAGTATAATTTATTTATTGAAAGACATTTAGGTGATTTCTATTGATTGTCAATTTTTTTTAGAAAAGCAACATAAAACTGAAAGTAAATCACTGGGTCAATACGTATGTGCATTTTGATTTTTGATGGTCTCAAATTTTCCTTCTAGAGTAACATTAATTTACATTCCCACCAGCTCTAAGAATTTCCTCCAGGAATGGAGTGATCCACTGTCGTCCCAACAGGCAAAAATTCAATTATATTAACAGGGCCCATGAGGACAAAATGGACAATTATAGAAACAATCCATATTTTAATAATATATATTTCAAATATATTTTATCCTTTTACCAACTGCATTCCAATTTTTTCCTGTACTATATTATAGTATTAGTATAGTATAGTATAGTATAGTAATATTTCCTACACTATATTATGCTTTAGCTTATGTTTGTACTTTCTAAGCATTCAATAAGTATTTCCTGAGGGAAAGGCTGCATGAATTCCCATGCATAACTGTCGCATTAGTTAGGAGGTCCCTGTCTGGCTCCATTTCAAGAGCTATGAGAATATAAAGAAAACAAACAGACAAAAATATTGCTTATCTCACCTCATGGGATTATTGTCAGGATTAAGTGAAGTCTTTAATGCAATTCTTGGCCCCAGAATAAAGTCTCCATGAATAATGAATAAATACGTGTGGTACGCAGGGATTGCGACCAAGGCCAGCTCTTCCAGAAGCAGAGGCTGAGACAGGAGTTTGCTTGTAAGTGATTTATTGAGGAGCTGCCCCTCAGAAAAACTCCAAGAAGGCTGTAGGGTAGAAACAAGGAAAGGACTGAGCCGCGGCAGCTCAGATTAAGTCTGTCCCTGGCCTAATCCATGAGGCACCCTGGAACATAAATGTTGCCACATGGCGTCCTTGCCTTCAGGTAGGAGGGGAAGCCTTTCGTACATCCGAGTCAGGCACTGGTCTCCCAGGTGAATGAGAGCCATGACTTCCAAAGTGATATATCGCCATTCACAGGAGGACAATGCTCCAAAATAAATGAATAAATAAATAAATAACAAGGGCACCAGCTACCAAACACAGTAGGAGAGGGACGGGTGCAAAATGGTCAAGTAAAACGGATGAAACAGGCCACGCCTCACATCCACCACGGATACAACCCATTTTAACATTGAAATATACTATTAAAATACAGCATGTCACTAAAATACAATATTAAATATAACGCAAGATAGAAATACGCATTTAAAATATTTTTCCCGCAAATACTATAGGCTAGGGCATATCAAACTGTGGAAGAAAGGGGTAAAGAATTGGCAAGGAAAAAAATGGTAACATAGAGCCAGTCGGAGGAAACAAACTCCCTAGATTCCATCCCCTAACAAACACCACGCACATCCGCACGTATAAGCACACACACATATAAGCACACATACACACACACACACACACACACACCCAGACAACATGAGCACAACACCTTCTTAAAAACAGGCACAGGCAGTACCTTTGAAGTGAAAGTTTTGAAATATGTAAAGGATAATGTGCTTTTAATATTCCACTGAGTGCAATCATAGAAGGGTTCATCTGCCGATGTGCACGTCAGCTGTGAAGCAAACTCGCAGAAAACTTTTACAGGTTTTTTTTTTTTTTTTTTTTTTTTTTTGACCTTGTGCTTGGGATTTCATTATGACTGGGAATAATTTTTAAATATGTTTGCATCAAGATGTTAGGTGTCTTTGAACATTGCAGGCCAAAAAGTTTCGAAATAGGCTTTTATGACAGCAGAGAGGGATAAACACCAAAGCACTGCCATTAGGCGCCCTCACAAAGGCAAGCACAAGGCATCATCGATTTATTATAAAGGAGCCTCTCTCGGAGTGCTGCAGAATTTTATATTTTGAGTAGTCACAGGGGGGAATTACAATATTATTCTGCTGCAAAAGAAATCTTTGCCTTGCATATCTCAATGAATATTTGATACACTTAGCTTTCATTCTTTGCCTCTCGAAATGCATCAGAGACGATACACTTTCTGTCCAAAATATTTAGGAAAAAAAAAAACACCTGATTTTTTTTTTGAAGAGTTCCAGTTAGTCATTTAAAAAAAAATGATTTGTTCTTTAAGACAATTCAGGATGTTTGTGTTTCAGAAGCACTCGGATTTATTATTACACCTTCTACAATTGAATACATTTTATGGGTTTCCCCCACTGTCTGAAAGTATAGCACTCTTATGAAACCTTTCATGAGCCAAAATGGCATAAAGCAGAGAAGCAATTACCATTAATTTATATGGAAATTTATTTTAGCATTCCCAGACCCCAAAAAATAACCTCTCTTAAGCAATTCTGATACTTTAGGACATATCTTGCTAACGGATGCATGAAATAAATCAAGCTAAGGCACAGTTGCTTGAAGGTACAAGTCAAAACCATGGCGGCCGGATGTGGAGATGTTGAGCTGGGATCCCCCAGATGGGAGCTGGACGGCGCCACCCCTCCCCGTTTTGGGGGTGCACTGCCTCCTTAGCCACCTGGGGCAAAACACAGGCGGAATGCTACTTTCCCCCTTCTTTATCGTGTATGTGAAAATCCTTTCCAGATCTCTTTCAGTTAACAAAAACAAGTGCTCATGTAGGATAGCAGCAGACTCGCGGTCACGAACGACGGCTAAGTCCACCTACAGAAACTTAGGGAGGAAATGGCATGTCCATTTCTCCCTGCAGAGATGCTTCAGACGTGGAGTCCGAAGATCTGTGGTCCTGTCTCAGGTTGCCACAAACCAGCTGTGGCACTTTGATCTGTCACTTACCCTCCTAAGCCTCAGTTTGCTTGCTTCTAAAGTTGCAATGTACCACCTCCAATATCTGTCACACGCTTTCACCCCCCACGCTCTGGGAGACATAGGCCCCCAGGCACTTAACTTTTTGTCTCTCCGTCCATCTCTGTCCAGTCTCTCCTGGTAAAATCCTTACCATTCTTCAACCCAATTCAGAGCTCCTTCCCCTTGGAAACACTCCTAGTCCCCACTTGGCTGTTGTCGCTCCCTGGCGTGTGATACCATGGCACTTCTAACGTGACTCCACGATAATAGAACAGGGAGGTGGAATTGGAAATTAACACATTTGGGGAGAACTTTCTGTGTGCCAGGCACTGTGCAAATGCTTTTCACACATTTTTTCAATTAATTCTAAAAACAACTTTTAAAGTTGATGATGGTATCTCTATTACCCAAATGAGAAAACAGCCTTCGGTAGTTAAAATCATTGAGGTAGTGATCAGGGGAGTTCACAACACAGCCCATTTAAGATGCTGGGATTTATACATTTCCCTCTAAATAGCACTCCTTGTATTGATTTAGTTTTTTTTTTTCTTTTGTAAAAATATTTATCTATTTATTTATTTAGAGAGCGGGGGAGGGACAGAGAGAGAGAGAGAGAGAGAGAGAGAGAGAATACCAAGCAGGCTCCATGCTGCCAGCACACAGCTCAACGCAGGGCTCGACCTCACAAAATGAGATCATGAACTGAGTCCAAATCAAGAGGCAGAAACTCAACCGATGGAGCCATCCAGGTGCCCCTATTTTTAGTTTTTATTTATTTTATTATTTTTTAATGTTTATTTATTTTTGAACGGAGGGGCGGGGCAGAGAGTGAGGGAGACACAGAATCCAAAGCAGGCTCCAGGCTCTGTGCTATTAGAACAGAGCCTGACGTAGGGCTCGAACTCATGAACTGCTAGATCATGACCTGAGCCAAAGTCCAACGCTTAACCGACTGAACCACCCACGCGTCCGTATTTTCTCTTTTTATTAAATATCACTCTTGTTTTTACCCGTGAAGATTCCATTTATGTGACATCCTCTTTTTAACAGCTTAAGTTGAGAAATATAATTCATATAACATACAATTTACTAAAGTGTATAATTCAATGGCTTTTAGTCATTCACAGATATATGCAGTAAAAAATACTATTTTAGAACATTTTCATCACTTCAGAAAGAAACCTTTTAGCTATCACCCTTCTCCCAGTCTTAACTAACCACTAATCTACTTTCTGGCTCTGTATATTTTCCTATTCTGAACATTTATGAATTTAATCACATATTATGTGGACTTATGTGGACTTATCATATATTTCTTTCTGTAGACAGACTACATTGCCCACTCATCAGTTGATGGGCATCTGGGTTGTTTCTACCCTTCAGCTCTTATTTTAGCTGTGGATAATGCTTCTATAAACATTCATACACAGGGGTGCCTTGGTGGCTCAGTCAGTTAAGCAACCAACCTCGGCTCAGGTCATGATCTCACAGTCTGTGAGTTCGAGCCCTGAGTCGGGGTCTGTGCTGACAGCTCAGAGCCCGGAACCTGCTTCGGATTCCGTGTCTCCTTCTGCCTCTACCCCTCCTCCACTTGTGCTCTCTCTCTCTCTCTCAAAAAAAATAAATAAACATTAAAAAATATAAAAAAACACATTAATTACACAAGTTTTTGTCGGTTTTGTGCAGGTATATGTTTAAATTTATCTCGGCATCTACCAAGGAGTGGGGCTGCAGGTCATAAGGAAACTCTAAGTTCAATCATTTGAAGAACCTTCAGGCTATTTTCTAAAACATCTTCATCATTTTACATTCCCACCAGCAATATAGGAAGGTTCCATTTTCTCCAAACTCTTATGAAAACACTTGTTAAGTATCTGACTTTTTGATTCTAGCCACCCTTGTAAGTATGAAGTGATATCTCATTGTGGTTTTGGTTCACATTTCCCTGGTAACTAACGATGATGTTGAACATCTTTTCATGTACGTATCGGCCATTTGTGTATCTTCCTCGGAGGAATGTCTATTCAAGTCCTTTACTCATTTTTAAATGGGGTTATTTGTCTTTTTTATTATCAAGTTGTAAGCATTCTTTATATATCCTAGACCTAAGTCCTTAATTGGATATGTAATTTGCAAATATTTTCTCCCATTCTGTGTGGTGTCTTTTCATTTTCTTTATAGTGTAGTTTAAAAAAAAATTATTTTTGTTGTTAAATCATTCATCTTCCTGGGTTCTCTTCCTGACCCCTTCCCTCTGCTGATGACAAGTATGTTAGGAGCGAGTGCTGGCACATTAGGTGGTAAGCCAACACTCACATTGAATTGACCTGAATTGGTTTTTGTTTGTTTCAAGTTTTTTGTTTAAACTCTAGTTAGTTACCATACAGTGTAATATTGGTTTCAGGAGTAGAATTCGGCGATTCATTGCTTACATACAACACCCAGTGCTCATCCCAACGAGTGCCCTCCTAGTGCCCACCACCCATCTAGCCCATCCCCCCACCATCTCCCTCCATCAACCCTCAGTTTGTTCTCTAGAGTTGAACCTCTTGTGATTTGCTTCCTTCTCTTCCCCCCCAACCACTTCCCCTGTGTTCATCTGTGTTTTTTTTTTCTTTCTTAAAGTCCACCGATGAATTGGACAAACTTGCAGGGTTGCTGCAAGGATCTTGTGGGATAGGCCAAAGAGGCCTCGGAGATTTGAAGCAACCAAAGTACGGAGCAAAGCTCACAGATCACATGGTATGAGCTTATGGCTCCCCCAGAATGAAGAGGAATTTCAAGGGGTTTGACGTGTTACATGCATAAGAGTTTTATTTTTTCATTTTACGTTTACTACTTTGCTAGGAGTTTCATCATGGATTGATGCTGAATTATATCCCATTCTTAGTCTGCACCTTGAGAAGATTGTATTTATTTTTTCTTCTGTTAATATGGTGAATTCCATCGATTACATTTTAAACGTTAAATCCATCTTGAATTCCTGGAATAAATGTCACTTGGGTCATGATATGTGTTTATATATATAGCTTTTACAGTATTTTGCTTAAATTTCATTATAATTTGATAATATTTTATTTAGTGTATTTGTATCTGTCTTCCTGAGATTTATCAGGCTGTACGTTTCTTCTCTGCAATATCCTTGCATTCATTATGTTGGATTTTAAAGTAAGCTGGAAAGTGTGCTCTCTCCGTCTATTCCCTGAAACAGTTTATTAAATATTTGGTATTATTTCTTTGTTAAATGTCTGGCAATATTCTTTGTTTGAAGAATGAAAAGAAATATTGGAATGGTCACATTTGCTATTTCTTCTTGTTGTCCATGATGATATAAGACCAGTTTTGTTCAAGGATTTTTCTAATTCACTAAATGTTTTGAATAATAAGCATAACATGGTTTATGATATATTCTAATTATCTTCTTTAATGTCTGGAAGATCAGTAGTATGATGTTCTTTTGCTCATTCCTGATACTGGAAATGTGTGCTTTCTTTTTTCTTCATCCATTTTGTCAGGTGCGTCTGTTATTATTTTTCAAGAAACCAGCTTTAGTCTTTGTTGAGTAAATTGCGTGTTTGTGTTCTGCGCTGATCTTTCTTATTTCTTCCCTTCAGTTTGGGGGTTCGGTTTGCTCTAATTTTTCCAGCTTCCTGGAATGGAATCTTAATCATAGGTTTTCACTTTCCTAATATGTGCATTTCTAGTTACGAATTTATTTACACTCCTCAAGTTTTGACACATCGTTTTTAAAAGTTTCCCTCATTCAAAATTTAAAAGAATCCCCTATGAAGTTTTCTTTGATCAAATGACTTTTGAGAAATGTTTCTTAGTCTCCAAGCTTACTTTCAATTACGATTTCTAGTTTAACTTCTTTGTGGTCGGGGAAAATACTCAGCATGATTTCCCCCTAGTGGACTTGTCCTTTCCTCCATTAAATGGAGAGGATTGACTGGTACTCACCTCCATCCGTTCCACAATTTAGCCACATGATGTCAGGTTGTAGGTTTATTTGGACTCACTTCACCGCTGATGTTATCTCTCCAGAGAAAACTTGTGATATGTTCGTTTAGTCTCTTCCTTCTACTGAGGCTTGGTGTCCTCCATACTGGGAGTCGGAGAAAGACTCTGTATTTCTATACGAGGCCCCCGGTTCCAGCAAAAAACTTTTTAGGTGAACTGATCATTTTCTAAAAGATGTTCAATATCAATAGTCATCAGGGAAATTTAAATCTAAACCACAGTGATATATCACCTCACCCTTGTCAAAATGGCTAAAATCAAAAAGACAAGAAATAACAAGTGTTGGTGGGGCGTAGAGAAGAAGGAACCCTGGTGCACTGTTGGTGGGAATGCAAATCGGTGCGGCGGCTGTGGAAAACAGTATGGAGGTTCCTCAAGAAATTAAAATAGAGATACCATACGATCCAGTAATTCCACTACTGGATATTTACCCAAAGAAATTAAAAACACTGATTTGAAAAGATATATGCACACCTGTGTTTACTGAAGCATTATTTACAATAACCAAGATCCGGAAAGCAACCCAACTTTCCGTACATAGATGAATGGGTAAAGAAGATGGGGTACATGTATGCCATGGAACATTACTCTGCCACAAAAAAAAGAGAATGAGATCTTGTCATTTGCGACAGCACGGATGGACCTTAGCATTATGCTAAGTGAAATGTCAGAGAAAGACAAATACCATACAATTTCACTTATATGCGGAACCTGAACAATAAAACAAAACAAATAAACAAAAAACCAGACTCTTAAGTACAGAGAACAAACTGGATCTCAGTTTGGGAAGGCTAACGGGAATGACACATTACGTTTAAAATTCGCTCACTCTTTATTGTAAGACCCCACACCCTACAGCATACCTCCTTGACTCTAAAAAGTCTACCCATCCTCATGATCCTTACAGTAACAGGAGTCCCAAACCAGTCAAATCAATGAACCCTAAGCCATATCCCACTGTATTCCATCCAACTCAATGATACCCACTGCCTGTTAACTCCCTAGTTTGGTGTAATTATTTTTTTTTATGTTTTTTAAATTTATTTTTGAGAGAGAAAGAGAGAAAGAGAGAGAGAGAATGAGTGCAGGAGGGGCAAACAGAGGAAGATATAGGATCTGAAGCAGGTTCCAGACTCTGAGCTGACAGCAGGAAGCCTGATACGGGGCTTGAACTCATGAACCATGAGATCATGACCTGAGCCAATGTCAGATGCTTAACTGACTGAGCCACCCAGGAAACCCAACTCCCCAGTTTTTTCATTCACCTAATCTTGTAATTAAGACTCAAAGCCTACTTGGAGCACAAAGTGAAACAAATACAACTGTGTGATTCCAAATTATTTTTTAACCCAAATTTTCTCAATCCAACTGGTAAATAGAGGAGTGATATGAGTAGAACATAAAAATTGTACTGGTTCATGCAAGATATTCCCCAATACATTAGTGGTTTGAAACATTCTGGGTGAGTGCCCTCACATGTAAAGAGAAAGACTTAGCAGTATATGAAGGCAAATTTTAAAAGGTGTTTGTCTTACAAAAATACCTTCTTTGAGTGCATATAGTGGATGGTTGGTATGGCTGATGCACCCAAAGGTGGCCCCTGATAACTTAACACCTTTATATAATCCAGTCCTCTAGAATATGTTTGAAACCCGCAACACCATTCACGCAAATAGAATATCACCAAGGCGACAGGAATGGCATTGTATGCAGTGACTGAGTTATGTTACTTTAGACTTCGCCTTAGCAAACTGGAGAAGAGATGGTCCTCAAAGCGTAGAAGTAGCTGCCGTGTTATCGGAGGGTTGAGTGAGAGCCTGTGAGAAGGACATATGGCAAGGAGCTATGGGCAGGTCCCAGAAGCAGAGAACAGCCCCCACTGACAGCCAGCAAGAGAGGGATCTCGGTCTTACAGTAGCAAGAAACTGCATCCTGCCAAAAACCAGGTGGGCTTGGAGAGGACTCCAAGCTCCCAAAAGGAACACAAACAACCTGGCTGACACCTGGATTGCAGCTTTCTGAGATTATGACCAGAGGACCCAGTTTAGCTGGTCGGACTCGGACACAGAGAAATTGTTAGATAATAAGTGTGCCTTGCTTTAAGTCCCTAAGCTTATGGTAATTTATTATACAGCAGTAGAAAACTAATACAATTGTTTTAGTGGATTGAAAAACTGCCATACTTTCCATCATGTTAAATTATATGGGGAACCTGGGGATATAGATGAAGGAGCTACAAAGACATGTCCCCGGGATTAAAATAATTGAATGTGAAGACTTTCCACGCTCTAGATTAGATTTTTAGTTTTAAAGAACTTTTCTCTCTTATAAGCAAATGACCCCAAGTGCTTCATTTGGAAGAAGAAGTTACATGATCCAGTTCAAGGCTGTAAAGAATCAGCTGGCTGAGATGTTTGTGATAATGAGATTGATGACAATGGAGATGTAACCATGCTAGTTTGTTTTTTTTTTTCCTTTCGCTTGTTTTGATTTTTAATATTTTTTCCAGGGCTATGGTTATAGAGTTTCATAAGTTTTTAATGATTTCCTCTACTCTATTTTCCCCATAAGCCCTGTAATTTTTAGTGCGCTATGTTGCTGAGAGTTTTCTGAAACACACACACACACACACACACACACACACAAATACATATAGATTCAGATACGCACATACTCAGACATGCATATATGCCATTACAGCAGAAATGCATATATTCTGAATGTCTCCACCCCCACATCAAAAGTCACAAATGACCCCCCCGAGCCTGGAGACAATGGTGGCTTCTCCCTTGGACCCTCTCTCCGAGAGACATGAGTCCACTAGAGAATTAATGTCTTGTGCTTCCTGTCCTAAGGCCCATGACAAAATATAAGTTAAGTGTGAATCCAGTAACCCCCTTGACCAGCTTGACATACATTCCACTTGGTGCCACTAAAGAAACCACATTTTTCATACAAACACTCATTTTATATATTGACGTTAATGAAATGTGGGGGGGGGGGTGTTTGTTTGTTTTACTCAGGAACTCTATGCTTGCATCATTAGAGCTTCTTTGTATTTTCAACTAGATTCGTGTCATCATTGATCGCCCATTTCCTGGGGTGAAAAACAGTAACTTTTTTTTTTAGTGGACAAACAAGAGACATGGCACAGGACAGAACAGGTGTTAGCAAACTCTGAAACTGACCCACAGGCCAAAGCCTGCCCAACTCCTGTTTTCGTAAATAAAGTTCCATCAGCCCACAGTGATATCCATTCATTATATATTGCCTCTGACTTTCTTGGAGCTACAATCGCATAGTTGAGTAGATGTGACTGACACTGTGGCCCATGGAACCAGAAATATTTCCTATTTGTCACTTCACACACAAAGTTTGTCAACCCCTGAGGTAGCAGATTGACCATCTAAGGCCTCTGAAAATTTTAGAGTCTCCGTTTCTTTTGACGGATATTTATTCCCAACAAAGGCATCAAGGGGGTACCTGTGCCATCTAGTAACTTCTACCTCCCTAAAGGTATTTTAGGAAACAGGCAGTGCTGTCACTCCTTCCCCAACCAACTTAGAAGAAGATTGGAAGGATTAAATACATGTTCTTATTTTGGCAAACGAAAGCAGTTTTAGGTTTGATTGGGAAAAGAATGATAAATACCTAGATTTTGGTCCTTTGCATCCACATTTGTGTTGATTTTGCGTACTTTGTACTGTACATTAGGGTCTGTATGTCGCACACACACACACACACACATACACACACAAGCGTCTCACAGAACGTACGAAATAGTTGTCTCCCCTATCCCCTGCTAAAATAAATCAATGAGATACAAACCATCCTCGGGGCTTGATTACTTATCTTTTAGCCTAAATAAGAATGGGTATAATTTGTATCCCTGTAGATGCACCTCCACCCACACCCAACCGAATGCGTAAATTGAAAGAAGTTAGCCACCTTCTTTCTGAGCAATTGAAAGTAAATTCTGTTGAAAGATACTAGGTGAGAAAGGGTAATGCTAAAATAATGCAGGCACGTGATGGCTAATGCAATTGAAATGATGAATGATCCCTTGAATTTTGTCTCCAGTGCATGTGCGGGGTGGTGATGAGCTCAATGTGTGGTGATGCTGTCTCCTATTTGTCATAATTACAGAATAGATTTCAGGTCATTTACCTAGAAAGAGTGTCTGGAGTTTATTGTTTAAATGGAAACTCTTCTCTGCCTGGAAATCTTCCTGTGATCTTTTATCATCCGAGATAGATGAACACTCATCCTTGACAAATTGAATGAAATTGTTATTAGTTGGGAAATGGTCTGTTCTGGAAAGTCTCACACTTGTTCTCATGCTTTTAAATACTGTGTGGCTGTTTATTTTCTCTCTCTTTTTTCTTTAAATGTGAGGGGATGTACGCATGCTGAAAAATACATTACTGGGTTTAAATGTTACCCCAGTCTTCTGCCTAGTAGGTCCAGGCTTTATTCATCATAGAAAACAACAAACAACAACAACAACAACAACAAACTCTACCAAGCTGGCATGTACACATTCTCTAAGTCTAAGAACAGTAGAATCTGAAAAAAAAACCCACTTTTAGAAAAGTATAAATGTTCTCTTGGAAGATATCAACCCCATGTCACACATCTGAGTTTTATTAATGGATATATTTTCCAAGACACAGTATATTTAAAGCCAAATGTAAAACAAAAAAATACCAAGCAAATTAAAACACCAGTCAGTACTTCCTCTCCATCTTAATTATCAGCATATTCCCTTATTTAAAAAAAAAAATAATGTTTTTATTTATTTTTGAGAGAGAGAGGGAGACAGCATGCGAGCAGGGGAGGGGTAGAGGGAGAGGGAGACACAGAATCTGAAGCAGGCTCTGGGCTCTGAGCTGTCAGCACAGAGCCCGTCGTGGGGCTCGAACTTATGAGCTGTGAGATCTTGACCTGGGCTGAAATCGGACGCTTAACTGACTGAACCACCGAGGCACCCCAGCATATGCCCTTATTTATATTTCATTGGAAGGATAGAAGCAATCAGAGGAACACACCGAGAGGTCCCCAACATATAAACTCATCCACTTACATCGGGGTCCACATGCTCCTTTCCCTCCCCCAGGAGAGAGTATCCAGGAGAAGTATCCATGTTCCTACTAAAGGCCAGTTCGTCTACTTGTGCACGAGGTCTGACAACATGGTTTTCTTCACTGTTGGATAACTCCTACCAGCATTAAAACTGGCTCTTATTTTTCCATTTGAACAAATCTTCAAACATACAAACACAAATCCCTCTCGACTTCCTTCACCCCTCAGTATGGCATTATTTATCTCCCTACGCATACAGCTAATTTCTAGAAAGGAATCATGGATGTCTTCCATTTCTCTTGTCCCATTCTCTTTTCAAGTCACTTCAATCTGGTTTGCGTCTTCATTTCTATTGAAATTTTGTTCTGTTGAGGCCAGATCACCAATGAACGCCATTTTGCTAGATTAAACAATAAATGTTTGGTTCTAATGTTGATTCATATTATCAAAAGCATTTGATCAGAATTTCCCCTTCTCTTCATTATGTGAAACTAGTATTACACTGATACCAAAGACACTAAAAGAAAAAAACTACCAACTATTTTCCCTTATGGATATTAGTACAAAAATTCTTAACCAAATAGCAACATACTGAATTCATAAGCGTATGAAGTAGATTGTACATCATCACCAAGTGGTATTTTTTTCTGAAATGCAAGGATGGTTCAACATATAGAACTGAATCAACAGAATATACTACATTGATAAAACAAAGGGGAAAAAAACCACATGATCATCTTAATTGATGCAGAAAAAGCATTTGACAAAATTCAACACCCTTGTACTAACTACTACCATGATAGTTGTACTTAGGAATAAAAAGAACTAGAAACAGAAGGAAACCACTTCAAGATAATAAACGTTGTATATGAAAAATGCACAGAGAACATGAGATTCAGTAGTAAAACCTGAAGGCTTTTCTTCTAATAACAAGAATAAGGAAAGAATGCTGCTTTCGCCACTTTTATTCAACATCATACGGGAAGTACTAATCAGAACAATAGGCAAGAAAAAAAACAAGAGGAACCAATAATTATATAGAAAAAAGTATTTTTCTTCACAAACGGTATGATCTTATATATAGAAAAATACTGCACAAAAATTGTTAAAAGTAATAAACAAATTCATTGAAATGCAGAACACAAAGTCAACATGCAAAAATCCGTTGCATTTCAATATACTAACCATCTGAAAGGAAATTTAAAAGCAATTCCATTCATAATTGCACCAAAAGAATAACACACTTAGGAATTAATGAAGGAGGCGAAAGCCTAATATAGTGAAAATTACCAAAAATTGCTGAAAGAATTCAAAGAAGACATAAATAATTGGAAAGACATCCCATGCTCATGGATTGGAAGTCAATATTGTTAAGATGGCAATATTACCCACCAATCTACAGATTCACTACAGTCTCCATTAAAATGTTCATGCTGTATTGCAGTAATAGAAAAATCTTTCCTAAAATTCACATGGAATCACAAGGGACTCCAGATCACCAAAACCATCTTGAAAAAGAAAAACAACACTGGAGGCTTCAGACTTCCTGATTTCGAAACTGACTACAAAGTGTCAGTAATCAAAATGGTGTGGTATGGGCATAAAGGTGGACATAGATCAACGGAATAAAATAAAGAGCCCAGAAATAATGTATATGGTTAAATATGTGTTTAAACATGCATTAATATATATTTCATGCATATTTTTAACTATATTAATCATTGAATCATTTTCAACAAGGGGGCCAACACCATTCAGTGGGGAATGGACAGTCATTTTAACAAATCCTGCTAGTAAAACTGGATATCCACATGCAAAAGAATAAACATAGACCCTTATCTAATACCACATACAAAAATTAACTCAGAATGATCAAAGACCTAAATGTAGGATATAAAATTAATAACCTCTTAAAAGAAAACATAGGGAAAAGCTTCAGGACATGGGATTTGGCAATAATTTCTTGGCTATGACATCAAAGCCATAGTCAATAAAAGAAAAATAAATAGAAAAATTGGGCTTTATTAACTCTTTTTAAGTTTATTTATTGGGGCACCTGGGTGGCTTAATCAGTTCAACGTCTGACTCTTGGTTTCTGCTCAGGTCATGATCTCACAGTTCGTGAGTTCGAGGCCCACGTCGAGCTCCAGGCTGACAGTTTGGAGCCTACTTGGAATTTTCGTCCTCTCCCACTCTCTCTGCCCCTCTCCTGCTTGTTCTCTCTCTCTCTCTCTCTCCCTCTCTCTCTCACACACACACACACAAAATAAATAAACTTAAAAAATTGTTTAAAAAATAGTTTATTTATTTATTTTGAGAGAGAAAGTGCATGCAGAATGGGGAGGGGCAGAGAAAGAGGGAGAGAGAGAATCCCAAGCAGGCTCTGTGTTCAACCTGACATGGGGCTCAAACTCATGAACCGGGAAATCATGACCTGAGCCAAAACCAAGACTGGGACGTTTAACCGACTGAACCACCCAGGCAACACTTCATTAACTTTTTAAGTGTGCATCCAAATATACTATCAACACAGTAAAAAGGCAACCTACAAAATGGGAGAAAATCTTTGCAAATCGTGTATCTGATAAGGGTTAATATCCTAAATATATAGGGAACTCATAAAACTCAATAACGAAAACAAAAACAAAAAATTCAAGGGGCGCTTGGGTGGCTCAGTCAGTTGAGCGTCCACCTTTGGCTCAGGTCATGATCTCACGGTTTGTGAATTTGAGCCCCGCGTCAGGCTCTGTGTTGACAGCTCAGAGCCTGGAGCCTGCTTTGGATTCTGTGTCTCCCTCTCTGTACCTCCCCCATTCATGCTCTGTCTCTCTCAAAAATAAAAATAACCATTAAAAAAACTTTAAAAATGTAAAAAATGAACGAAGAGCTTGAATAGACATTTTTTTTCAAAGAAGACACACAAATGGCCCATAATCACATGAAAAGATATTTAAGGTTACTCAAAGGTTATCAGGGGATGCCAATCAAAACTACTACATCAATGAGATGTCACCCCACACCTGACTATCTATATCTATATAGCTACTATCAAAAGAAACAAAGAAACAAAACAGAAAACGAGTGTTGGTGAGAATGTGGAAAAACTGAAAGCCTTGTGCACTGTTGGTAGGACTATAAAATAGCACAGCCTCTGTGGAAATCAGTATGTTTCCCTAATTTGAAAAATTAAAGATAGACTTACTATATGACTCAGCATTTCGACTCCTGGATGTATACCCAGGAGGACCGAGAACAGAATCTTGAAGAGATATCTGCATGCCCATGTTCATAGCATTAATGCTATTATGTGGAGCAACCCAAGGGTCCACTGACAGATGAATGGGCAGACAAACGGGGCATATACATACAATGGAGTTGAGCACACTTTGCTAAGTAAAAATCCTAAAAATTATACATTGTACATTTCACTTACGTGACGTACGTAGGGCAGCCACGTGCGTAAAGTAGAGTGGTGGTTTCCAAGAGCTGAGAGAAGGGGAAAGGTGCCATTATTTAATTGGCATAGAGATTCACTTGTGCTAGATGAGAAGAGGCCTGGAGGTGGAGAGTGGTGGTGGTTATGCAATAATATGAATATAGTTAATACCGCTGAACTGTACGCTTAAAAATGGTTAAGGTAATAAATTTTATTACCGTGTAATTTACCACAATAAGTATATTTTTCAATTAGCACCTCCTTTAATTCCAATTTTTTTACAGGAGTGAAAAATGAAGTCAGAGATATCAATCGAGTTCTTCCTAATGTCCGTGGACCAATCATGACCTAACCGATGCTTAGCAGACCGACATGTTCTTACCAATTTTCTAGACAACTCAATGAAAAACGAAACAAAACCCTAAATAAACATCTAGTAAACAGTCATGGTCCAAATAAAGTGCCCCCAAAATGGTTTATCTTCTTTGTTGTTAGCAAATAGACACTGGCTTTGTTTGTAGTGATGTTAGCATATATCCATCCATGTTCTTTCGCTGATTAATGCCTACTTTGGTTTTGTTTTATCTGTCTCCTCAAATACTGTAACTATTAGCTTCTCTTCCCTCAGAATTTTACCTGGGTGGTGTCACTCCCTCTAATCACCTTCAATTCTCCAATCATGCCTTCCCTAAGTAGAGAGACGTCTTCTTTTTTTTTTTTTTTTCAACGTTTATTTATTTTTGGGACAGAGAGAGACAGAGCATGAACGGGGGAGGGGCAGAGAGAGAGGGAGACACAGAATCGGAAACAGGCTCCAGGCTCTGAACCATCAGCCCAGAGCCTGACGCGGGGCTCGAACTCCCGGACCGCGAGATCGTGACCTGGCTGAAGTCGGACGCTTAACCGACTGCGCCACCCAGGCGCCCCGAGAGACGTCTTCTTTTAGTCCAGATGCATGTGTTATTTTTAAGAAAAACAGAAAACTGTGGACATTTCCTTTTTTTTTTTTAACTCTTATGAGAAACATGAAAAAATTTAGAGACTGGTAACTAAGCAACTGAAACAAAAATCTAAATAGTGTCATCTTGTTAGCAAGATTTGAGAACACACTGAGCTCCCCGACCGCCTCACTAATGGTCATTAATCCTAGGTGGTGACATATCTTCTAATGTAGCCTTCATTACAGCTATTTGGACATTTGTCAGCCATCCTGAATTCTTTGAGAAACCAACGGTTCTGAGTATGCAAATTGCGCAGCACAGATATCAACTTTTACAAAATACGCACTAGAGAGAAAACAGAGTGTCAATATCAAAGTACTTTCCCTGAGTACTTATACTGAGCAATTTGAAGAAATTGGTAATGAAAGCCAATGGACCCCTGTACTTTTCATGGAAGGAAATATTCTTACAAGTTCAGTACATTTCCTCAGTATTTAGACAATGTGTGAGCACATTAACATGTATTGACCATCTACCATCTCTAGGTACTGTGCTTTGTGTGTTCACATACACTATTTTATTTAATTCTAAGATCATTTCCATATTATTATTATTATATATGGGAGAGAAGAGTGCCCAGTGAGAGAAAGAGCTGACATTAAATTCATGTCTGTTTGATTGAAAAGATAACACAGATTCTACTGGTATGTGTTAGTTCATTCATCAGTATTTATTGACATTCTTCTTGGTGCAACGGTCTTGGTATAGCTATTTGAAATGTAGTGTCTCTCATGAAGAAGCTTGCTCTCTCATTGGATAGCTACAGAAAAAAAATCCATGCAAGTATGATACAGGGAGGGATGTGATAACTGTGATGGGAGCTCTATAAACTAGATGCAGCACAACAAGCACAAAAGACCAAGGTTTTGCATCTATCCAGTCAGTCTGGCATGAAAACGTTCAACATTAGAGAAAGAAGTCTTGAAGCATAAAAACTAATCAGTGAGGAAGAGTATAAGCCCATCCCAGTGGTTTTGCTTCATCTCTCTTCCAATATGCACCAAAATATCATTTGGATGCAGTCACCGCCTCCAACTACTCGACGTCCCTCTTTAGCTTGTATTTGTTAAGTGAGTGTCTACATAAATACATATTTTTAATGGCATGATGGGAATGAGCTTTGGTAGTGGTGTATCTATGTTTTTCCAAGTGGCATCAGAAGAGAAATTCATCTTCCCAGCTAAGAGAAATAAGATAATAGAGTAGCAGATATTGGCCAGACTGAGAGATGCTGACAGAAGCTAAAACGGAGTTTTGTGTGAAAACCCAACAGGCCTGCTGACTGGACTTCAGAACTAGACCAACATGCCCAGTGAGTCTTAGAACACTGAACCAGAGCAGGCTACTTGTCAGCTCCTTGCAAAAGAGGAGTGGTTGGTGTGAATCTCCAAGATGGGTTTATCTGCATGTTTAACAGTAAGAGAAATCACATCACCTATACTAAAATTGGCAGAGATGAGTGAAAAGAAAGGCTCCAGGCACCTGGAAAGAAATTTCAGGAGTTGGAAATAATTATCCTTCCTTAAAAATATGTAGCATAAATTGGTATAAGTCTTCATTTTGGAGGGGAAAAAAACTAAGTAAAAACTAATAAAAATAGCCTGAGCTAATAAAAGCTAATATTTTGAGTCCTGCCAAGTGGTTTATACACATTAATTCATTTGGTTTTTCAGCCATCGTATGAAATTGTATTATCCCAATTGTCTAAATTGAGTGATTTATGTGATCCCATCCACCAATGAATGGCAAAACTAAGATCCAAAACCAGGTGGTCAATCCCCAACTTCTGTCTTCTAAAAGTAACACCTCATGACTTCTCAAGTAAAGGATACAACATTTCAGGAATAAATTCATCAAAGAATGTCTCTTAGGTGCGGGTGAAAATATCAAAGGAGAGAAAGAAACCAAGATAAATCTGAGGTTTCAAGACTGGATGACTTCAGTCATTTTATTGCCATTAACAACAATAGACATGCTGGGGAAAGGTAGGGGAGAGGAGGATAAATCCTGTTTAGGCTTCCTTTGATCTGCAACAGTGAAGAGGAAGAGAGAGAGAGAGGGAGAGCGAGAGGGAGAGCAGAAGTATGGAGTCATCTCAGGGGATTGAAGAGTCATGTAGACAGCAGAGACAATGGTAACCAGAGCACTAGAAGGAACTTGTACGTGGTGATAGTGTAAGAAAAGAAAAGTAGAGATGGGGAAGTAGGAAACACCCATGTTGCAAGAGAGGGAGGAAAAATAAATGTCTAAGAAGAAGCCAGTAAAGTTAGAATCAGAGAAAGATAAGATCCAGACATAGAAGTCTAAGAAATAAATATTTTTGAAGAAAGACCTATGTTAACTACGTAAGCTCTTGCTGAGTTGCTGAGAGGGTTGGAAATGGACATTCGATTTAGTGATCATCCAGCTCTTGATGCCTTTCCCAAGAAGTTCCAGCTGAAAGAAAAGTTTGAACTCAAAATTTGAGCATAGGGGCGTACAGGAGAAAAATTAGGCTTCCAAAAATTAGACTTCCAAAATGTTTGAAAATGAAATAAAAATGGGACAGTAGACAGGAACTAAGAAGGTATCACTACCAAAGGGAGATATGATTTTTTTTAAATGGACAGACATGTAAGATAGATAGAAAAGATCCAGAAGAAGAAAAGAGAGAAACACTACCTGATGGAACAAGAAAGATCCCGAAGAAGCAAGAGAGGAAAGAACGAAATGCCACACGTAGTGACTTGAGTTTTCTCTGATTCCCCTTCCAGACTTCCTCAGTCCCACTTTCCATAAATATTCCTTTTTCCAATGACTCCCAGATCCTCAGCCCATACTTCTCTTTTTTTTTTTTTTTTTTGAGCCAATCTCTAATTTCTCACTTTGGCCCAATTTCCTGTAAGAGTTCTGATACATCTACATAAGAAATTAGAGTAAATCTTCACAGCCATACCTCTTTTGGTCCTAACAGCAACTATACAGCATGACATTCTAGGTGTATCTGGGAGGCAGGTGTTTGTAGCCTCAAAACAAAACTCTGATACTCACCATACTCTGATACTAAATTCTTCTGACCTCAATTTCCCCGTTTAGAGAATGGATATTGGCATACTAATTTTATGAGCTTGTGAAAATATAATGAGATAAAGCTAAGGAAAGCATTTGGGAACAGCTAGTTATTTAAAGAGTAGCAATTTCTCCTTCTTTTTAAGATTTTTTGGTACTATTCAGTACAAGGAAATCTGCAATGGGGAGTCTTCTTGCAACGAGCATTATAAAGCAGGAGAGATAAGGGAAAGATAAAAATGAGAATGCGCGCTCAATATCCCATGTCTTTGTAAGGATGGTAATAAGCCATCAGTTGAGAATGAGGGCAGAAAGGCAGGGATGAGAAGTTTTTCAGGCCAGAAGAATTCTAGAACAACCACTTGGGGAAGATGCACTGTGTGTGTATGGATGGGGGGAGCAGCATATGTACGTTTGTGTGTGTGTTGTGTGTTTGTGTTCTAGCAAATAAAAGAGCTTTTTGGTAGAATCTTAAATAAACATAGACTGGCTTAGTAGAATATCCCAGGTCTTGACGTTAGAAGCACCTTAACTGTCAAAGCCTCATTCACACTCCTTTAGCAAACATATTTTGAGTTCCACATAATTATCAGACACTGAGTTAAGCAACAGAGACATAGAGAGAAAGTAGACCGTGACTGTTATCAAAGATCTTACATCCTTGCAGAAGAAACATCTGTAACAAATCATTAGTAGGTTACAAAAAATCTGGGGGAGTAGGAAATCACCATTCCACTGTGGTGAACAGGAGTCAAATCGTCAAGAAGAAAATGGTGAATGAAGATACAAAAGATTCCCAAACGAAGGGAAAGTAGTAGGACATTGTTTGCCAGCATATATGCTCTATAAAAAAATACTCAAGGAAGTTCTTTAGGCTTAAGAGAAACAGTATGAAAGGAAAACCTGCATCTTCAAGAATAGAGAGAAGAGAAATGGTAAACATCTTGGTAAATAGAAAATATTTTTTTCTTAAATTCTTTAATATAGGCATGACCATTTAGAGCAAAATTTGCCTGCTTGGTGTTTCAATATATGCAGATATCATGTAAATGGAAAATTATAACATGAATCCCACTGGAGGTGGTCAAAGGGACGTACATAGTCCTACAGAAGGTTTCTACATTTTGAAGTGTACAATGTGAACTCTACAGTGTGAAGTCATGGGGAGTGCAATTGCCAGAAAAGGCATGATAATCAGACAGAGCAATCATAGAAAACAATGAAGCCAGGATGCCAGCAAAGAAATTAAAATGGAACCTGGAAAATATATTAAAAATCTAGGCAATCAGATAAAATGTATATTAAGTATACAAGCCTGGAACACAGATGTTATGTTAGATGCTGTATTTAGATGAGTACACCAAGGACACAGGGAGAACATTCCCAGCCCTCAAGGGACTCATGATCCAGCCAAGAATACAGATTTATTTATTTATTTATTTATTTATTTATTTATTTATTTATATAAAGTTTATTTATTTATTTTGAGAGAGAGAGAGTGCGCACACACACATATGAGAGAGAGGGAGGGAGCGAGGGAGGAGAGAAAGGGCAGAGAGAATCCCACACAGGCTCCATGCTGTTTATGTACAGCCTGGGGCAGGGTTCGATCTCACAAACTGTGGGATCATGATCTGAGCCAAAATCAAGGGTGTGGTGCTCAACTGACTAAGCCACCTAGGCACCCCAAGAATATAAATATGTTAAACCAATAAATGTACATGTTAACTTCGGGAACCTGGCTATTTCTAGCTAGGGAGTGAAGGAGGAATGAAGTTGGAGGGTATGTGTCCATAGGTCAAGGTTTCTCAACAGTGCTACCGCCATTTTTTGCCAGAGAATTCTTTGTTTAATGGGCAGTATTGTGCATCATAGGATGCTGAACATCGTCTGTAGGCTCCACTCACTAGATGTGATTATATACAGATACATACATATATAGGTATAATGATTGCATGTAAATGATAATTAGAAAATTGTGTTACATTAAAATTAATGTTAGCATCTATGAATACTTATTAAATCTGGTTAATGGGTACTGACACTCCTATTACGACGTTTTCTGTATGTTTGAAATAGTTATGATTTTAAGCATTACAAATAATAAATGACATTATAAAAAATGATTAATGGCACAGGGGGAAATATAGGATTATGGTATCAAATTATTTGGAGGTCTTAAAAAGGTGAGAATTTAAGGTCAGCTTCGGAAGTTTAGTGAGAATTAATTGGGCAAAAAAGGGTGTGGAAATTTTGGTTGTTAATTAATACGTAACATACTGTAGCGTAACCACTCCAAATTTATTCCTTTTCAAGGTTGCCTTGAATATTATTGGACTTTTGCATTCCATTTTGCATTTTAGAATCGATTTGTTAATTTCCAATAACGCTCTGCATGAGATACTGATTGGGATTGCATTGAATTTATACATCAATTTGAGGAGAGCTGCATCCTAATAATATTGAGTTGTCCAACCTGTGAACACGATATGACCAACTATTAAGATTTCTTTAATTTCTCTTAATATGATTTTTTAAATTTTTTTAATATTTGAGACCAAGAGAGAGCACGAGTGGAGGAGGTACAGAGAGGGGAACAGAGGATCTGAAGTGAGCTCTGAAGGGACAGCAGAGAGCCCAATGCGGGGCTCAAACTCACAGACTGTGAGATCATGACCTGAGTCGAAGTCGGACATTCAACCAACGGAACCACCTAGGTGCCCCATTTCTTAATATGACTGTAATTTTCAGACTACAGGGTTTGTTCAACTTTCATTACATCTCTTCTTTTGTTTGAGCTATTGGATGTTATTGTAATGATAGTTTTAAGCAATCTATAATTTTATAGCAAGTCACAGGTAGTAAATCTGCTGTGCTGACTTATTAGTTGTAATAGTTCATTGAATCTTTTGTATCTTTCTGTCCACAACAATGTTATCAGAAAAAAATAGCATATTATTTCCAATCATTATGGATTTCATATTTTTTCTTGCCATATTGCACTAGCTAGGGCCTATAGCATAACGATAGTAGAAGTAACGATAAGAGATGTTCTGCTACTCTTCCCTATCTCTGTAGGAAAGCCTTTCACCATGCATCTAACAGGAACCAGACGGAGACCCCGAGAGGTAGAATTGCCAGGAGAGAGCAGTATTTCCAAAGCCAAGGAAGAAGAGGATTTTAAGGCGCTAAAGATATATTTCTTAAGATCTGTAGATATATCAAGCAAAATAGGGCTTGAAGAATTTGTCGTGATCAATTATTCTTTATTTGTCAAAGGCAAATACCAATAACTCCCTTAGAGACATGTTTTAGAAAGATCAAATAAGGAAATGCAGGAGAAGACCTACACTATATATCTAGTGCACAAAAAGTTTTAGTTTTGTTTTGTTTTTCTCCATCTAAAATAAATGAAGATTTGTCATATGAACAGGGTCTTCTGAGACACAGAGATGACACGCTAACCGTTGTTTACCTAATTGCTTTCTGTTCTCTCAAGCTAAACCTTGATTTATTCACTATATGTATTCTATACAAGTGATGTGTTCCACATTCGTGAGACACTTTTTTTTTTTTTTTGAGAGACAGAGAGAGAGACAGAGCACGAGTAGGGGAGGAGTAGAGAGAGAGCGAGAGAGAGACAGAATCTGAAGGAGGCTCCGGGCTCTGAGCCGTCAGCACAGAACCTGACGCGGGGCTCGAACCCACAAACCCATGAACTGTGAGATCATGACCTGAGCTGAAGTCGGGTGCTTAATCAACTGAGCCACCCAGGCACCCCTCATTAGACACTTTCTGAATGATTTGCTGTTTGTTTATGAAGAGCAATGATTCTTTTATAATGCAAATGCTAATTTGAAAGTATTCGTCTGGAACTGTGGCCTTTCTTAGGTTGATTAGTGAATTTTACTCTGAATTGGTGCAAATGGTGCACCTCACTTTGTCAGTGTTACAGTAACATGCTGGTCTGTTGATCATATGGTATGTTTGCTGTGTTCGTAAATTAACACTTCAAAGAAATGTTATCCAGAAGCCCGTATTTATAGAAATAGGAGATTACTATAGTTGTCCTTTTAGCAGTGCTCGATACTTTACCATCTGCAAAGTAAAAACAACTTTACCGTAAATAAATGGTAAGAGTTACTAAATGCTAGAAAATCACCGGGACCCCAAATTTGGGGGGTGGCTACACAAACCATTGGATTCTAAGATAACAGATCAACGCTTTTTTAGCGATGGCTGAAACATGCATGGCTCAAAATGGAGTGTTTATTTGGTGGGCCTGGTGAATCCCAAAGCAGAATGAGTCGGAAATCCTCATCAAAAGACTTCCATCTCTCTGACCCCATGGTTCTTTCTGACCTTCCCCCTAGGATTAGTTTTCCCTTTGTCTGTAAGTGACTATTTAGCCAAGAAACAGCACTTCTCCTTTAACTCCCAGCTAGTTGAAGAAAAAAAAAAAAAAGCCATGGCTCCCTATCCACAGGAGTGATCTCCATTTAACACTTTAGAGGCCTAGTCCTCCGAAATAATTTAAAGTTGAAGCTTCTCCTTTCAGTCCGCTCAGGCCCACCACTGGTGGGGAGAGTCTATTGAGAAGAGGGGACAAGTTTGACCGTTTTGTGATTTTTCCCTGCCTAATCCGGCTTCAGTTCTTGCCCCTCCACTCCTGAGCTGGGAAGGGAGAGGAATATGGATACATATCTCCCTTCCTTCCTTCCTTCCTTCCTTCTTTCCATCTTTCCCACCTTCCTTCCTTCCTTCCTTCCTTCCTTGAAATGTGAGTCTCATACTCTATTTCTTTTTAAAGTTTTTTTGTTTTGTTTTATTTTGTTTTTGTTTTTTGAGGGTGGAAGGGGCAAAAAGAGAGGGAGAGAGAGAATCCCAGGTGGGCTCTGTGCAGTTAGTATAGAGCCCTACAGAAAGGGGGGCTCGAACCCATGAACCATGAGATCATGACTTGAGCTGAAACCAAGAGTCCCACACTTAACCGACTGAGCCCCCCAGGTGCCCCCTAGTCTCATATCCTCTTGAGGCACGTGTTACAGTTGAGTCTGTTTCCTGTGAGGTGGTTTTATAGATTCTTTGGCGACTCCGCCCTGTCCTGGGAATCCTCTAACATGGGGATTCTTTGCTTGTCCACCCAGAACTCACCTTCAATCTACAGTTTCACCTCCTCACAGGCTCTCCCTCCCTGGGGGTTCCATGGCCCACACAGCCTTATGTCTTTTTCTGTCTTTGATCCAGTCTTTTTTTCTCCACCTCTGCTCCATAGGAAACTTGTACCTGTCTTCTGTCCATTGATGCAAGTGAACATTTTGCAAATCTCAGACCTCACCTCTGCTCCCCAGACTACCCTCCTATTACTGGGGTGTCGGCTTGAGTCTGTGGTGTCCCGCCAACTCCAGTGCTTGCGTGCCAAGCTGTCTAGGCACATCTCCAAATCCTCTCTCTGGGCTGAGTTAAGAGAGAAATGCTCCCTACCCTGAAAAAAATGACCTCGATCATTATCTGTGTTTGCAGTCATCGTAAAATGCTACAGACAACCAAATAATCAAAGCGTGAGCATGCTCAATCTAGAAAAGTGAAGTTATTTTCTAGTTATTTGCTAGAATTTATATTGTTTTTTCCATTAAGAAGTAGAAGGAGGAAGCAGAAGGTGAAGTAAGGAGGATAATGCCAAGGAAATAGGATGAGGTAGGAAAAATAAAAGGAAAGGAGAAGGGAGGAGGTAGAGGAGGAAACAGACACAGGCCAAAAAGGAGGGGGAAAAAAAACTGGATTAAAACTATGGATTAAATAGACAAAAAAAAAAAAAAAAAAAACCTTCACCAATTTGGGGGTTTAAAGCCGATCAGCTAGATAAAATGTAGTTACCATTCACTTTGTGAGAATTCCACTCCTTCAACTCATTTAAAATTAACTTTAAAAAATTAACTGAAATTCTCACCTAAGCTTAAGCAAAAACTGTCTCCATGGAAACCATCTAAATGCGGCATATCATGGAAGCACTAAACCCAGTACGCCTTAAAGAACGCACAGATACACACGCTGCTTGGGAGAAATGAAAATCTTTCAAAATTCCAACTCGATGGCAAGGAGTTATTTTTGTAATTGTGAATGATTTATCATAAATATTTTAAATGAAGGATCATAAATTATTTAAAAAATCCATTTGATGTTTTTCTAATGTGCTAATAAATTGAATATGATTCTCCAATCTGCTCTTAAAAAGATGTTTTATAAATGGATACCATAAAAAAGTGTACCATCAAGTATGGTGTTGACTAAAAATGAAGTTGTTAATCAAAGCTCCAAAGTGAATAATTTTCGTAGTGAGCAAATGCATAAAATAAAATATGCTGTCTTGCAAATATTTTCCCCCATGCCAAGGTTTACCTTTTACTCTCTGGGTGGTATCTTCTATGAACAGAAGTTATTGATTTACATGTAGTCGAAAGTACCATTTTTGGCTCTAGAGTGTTGGTTTCATCCGGGACCCAATTTCATTACAATGGGTTTAAAATGAGCTTTGCTTTCTGGCATAGCCATTCAATACTTCCAATTCTTCTTTTGAAAAAAATAATAAATCAGGGGTGCCTGGGTGGCTCAATCAGTTGAACATTCAACCCTTGATTTCATCTCAGGTAATGATCCCAGGGTCGTGGGATCCAGACCTGGGTCGTGCTCTGCACTGAGTGTGGAGCCTGCTTGGGATTCTCTCTCTCTCCCTCTACCCCTTTCCCACTCGCTCTCACTCTCTCAAACAAAAAGATAATAATAATAAATAATGCACTATGTTTCCATTTTACTTTCCATATTAATTTTTGTATTTGAGGTAACACAAAGGATCAAATTGCCACATCAGCTAATATGAATCAGAAATCCCACCCATTATGAAACTTGACTATTAATTCCAAGGATACAAATAATCTCAAAGTACAGGTGAAGCAAGGAGAAATCTAGAACCTGCAATGCCGTACGGTTTCCTTCTTTTAGCATCAAAATGCTATCTGGTCCCAGATAAACATACAAGGTCTCTAAACAAGGTGTGCTCTCCTGAAATATCTCCAAGTTCTACCCAGATACAAAGTTTACATGGAGCCACATGCTATAGATTTAAGTGACAGGTTCTTTACCAAAAGAAATATCCTGGATAAACAGGTATGAATATCCTAGATATGGTGAAAATAGAATTGCTTATGTAAAGGCTTCTTTACTAGAAAATACCACTATCTTCTTTTCAAGTGAGTTTTTACTACAAAGTTTACAAAGATACTTGACCCAGTCACTTCTTTTCTTTGAATACTTCCTTTCACTGGACATC
Organism: Lynx canadensis; assembly: GCF_007474595.2. NCBI lineage: Eukaryota > Metazoa > Chordata > Mammalia > Carnivora > Felidae > Lynx > Lynx canadensis. The sequence goes on along the minus strand of NC_044311.2, from coordinate 3,584,619 downwards.
CTTAGTGAAAAAAGAATGAATTACAGACCTGCTACTTAAGTGATTTATCTTCAAAGACCATCTAGTCTTGTCATATAAACTATTGTTGTGGGAATGTGACTAAAATGGTCTATCATTCATAGATTAATTAGGATTAAGTCACCATTTTTATGATCGTAAGCCTTTCAACAGAGAAAACATACCTCCATCTTTTTAAGTGTTATTCTATGTCCCAAAATATTTTAACTATTTTCTCTATAAAATTCCTCAATATCTTTTGAAAAACATATTATAAGCATTTTGTGATGACGGGCTGGTAACAATACTTATTGTGGTGAACGTTGTGTAATCTATGGAGTTGTCACATCACTAGGTTAAAAATGATAATGTTTTTGCAATTGATGGCATCTGTTTAATGTTTATTTTATTTTGGGGAGGGACAGAGACAGAGCACAAGTGGGGGAAGGGCAGAGAGGGAAGGAGACACAGAATCCGAAGCAGGCTCCAGGCTCTGAGCTGTCAGCACACAGCCCAACGCGGGGTGCAAACTCAAAAACCACAAGATTATGACCGGATCCCAGATCCAACACTTATCCCACTGAGCCACCCAGTTGCCCCTGGGATTGATGACATTTTTGTTAAAATGTATTATTTTTCTTTCTCGTCTTATTTTTCTATTTTAATGGCTAGGATCTGTAGTACAATGTTGAGGATATATGGAAATAGTAGTATCATTTATTCTCCTATCTTTCAATATATATACATAAACTAGTAGAATAATGTTTTATTTTAAGTGATTCTTAAGTTTTCCTATTTCTAAAGTAGTTATTTAAAAACAAAAACAATCTGAATTTTATTGAATATTTTATTCATCTCATAAAGTGATCATATACGATCTTTCCCTTTAAAGGACATGTTAAATTACATTATTGAAAGATCTTTTTAAATCTTAAACTGTCCTTTTATTGAATTAATTCTAGGTGATGGATTTTGTTAGCTAGTATTGTTTGTTGTTGTGATTGGCCTATATACCTTTCTATGAATGCATAAAAGCTATACTCAGCCTATAAATTAAGTTTCAAGGGTTTCCTCCTTTCATAATTTCTGTAACATTTTGTATAATGTATGAATCATCTTTACTCTGCAAGTATGTTCAAACTCTTCCTTACAAATCTCTGGCCATGTCCTTTTTTCCTGAATAGACTTTTCTATTGGTTTATTTCATTAGCAATTAATAAATATACATTAAATAAAATTCCCCTAGCCAATTATTTCCCTTCTCTATGGGCAATAACTGTTCTCAGAATTGTTTATATTCTTGTATTCTCATTTCTTATATTCTGCAATTACCACTGCATTATTTTTAAGCTTCTGTTTTGCTCTCCATAGTTTAGGTCATTCTTACTTTAAATAATGAAAGTATTTCTCTTATATTTCTTTCTACTACTTTTAGGATCACTTTTCCCATAAAAATATTTCATCCACCTGATACTTGTAAAATATGATATCTCAATATCATTTTTTTAAAATTCTCACATCGAAACTCTATTGTCATCCAATAACCTAATTTTAACCCAGTTTTGAATTAAACTGTCAGTTATACTCTAAATTCCAGTATTTGTATATATTTTGACTGTTGAGTTGATTGCATTTGTCTGCTTATTTATGTTTTAGTAAACTTCTCTTTTAATGTTTATCATTTTGTAAAGTTAATGTCTGAAATAGTAGGTCTTCTATTATTGTGAGTTTTTAAAGACTTTACATTTTGAGAAGTTTTTAGAAAAATTGGGTGGGAGGTACAAAGATGTTCCATATACTCCTTACCCCCAACACATGCAAAGCCTCCCCTACTGTCAATACCCGCCAGGTAAATGGCACATATCGTCCAATTGATGAACCTATACTGATACATCATAATCACTCAAAGCATAGTTTACATTACGGTTCACTCTTGGTGATGTAAATTCTATGGATTTGGACAAATATACAATGACAACTGCCACGTATCCATCACTATATGATCATACAGAGTATTTTCACTGCCCTGAAGATCCTCAATGCTCAGTGTATTTATCCAGCCTTTTATCCCCAACCTCTACTGACTACTGATCTTTTTACTGTCTCCATAGTTTTACTTTTTCCAGAACATGATATAGTTGGAATCATACAGCATACAACCTTTTCAGATTGCTTCTTTCACTTAGTAATATGCATTAACTTTCCTTCAGGTCTTCTCATGGTTTTATAGTTCATTTCCTTTTTATTTGTCAAACCCCGAATAATATCCCGTTGTCTGGATGTAGCATAGTTTAATGATTCATTCAACTAATAAAGGACATCTGGCTTCTAAGTTTTGATAATTATGAATAAAAGCTGCTAGAAACATCCATACACAGATTCTTGTGGGTACACAAGGTTTTTGGTTACTTTGGGTCAATACCAAGGACTGTGATTGCTGGTATGGTAAGCATATGTTTAATCTTGTAGATAACCTCCCAACCGTCTTCCAAATCGGCAGTTCCATTTTGCATTCCAACCAATGAATGAAGGTTACTGCTGCTTCACATCCTTTCCAGAATTTGGTGTTGATGGAATTATGACCATTCCGGTAGATGTGTAATGGTATCTCATTGTTTGAATTTGCATTCCATAGGAACACATGATGTGGAGCATGTTTTCAGATGTTTTGTTTTGTCTTGTCTTGTTTTTTGCCATCTCCATATCTCCTTTGGTGAAGTGCTTGTTAAGGTCTTTGCCCCGTGTCATAATCAGGTTATTGGTTTTATTACTGTTGAGTTTCAAGGCTACTTTGCATATTTTGATAACAACCCCTTATGAGGTGTGTCTTTTGCAACTATTTCCTCCTAGTCTGTGACCTGTGTCCTCCTTCGCTTCACAGAGAATTTGTCTTTTACAGAACAGACATTTTTTTTTTATTTTAATAAAGTTCACCTCAACCAGTATTCCTTTCATGGATCATGCCATCAGTGTTTTATCTAAAAGACATTCCCATGCCCCAAATCGTCTAGGTTTTCTCCTCTGTTATCTTCTAGGAGTTTCATAGTTTATGCTTCCAACATCCCTGCCATTTCTGAGTCTGGTGCCCATGCTTGTTCAATCCCTTCAATTCACTTTTTGCCTTTTAGTATTCCCTGTAATTTTTATTGAAAAGTGGACGTGATGTACTGGGTAAAAGGAATTATGATAAATAGGCCTTTAGTTATGTAGTGGTTTGTGTGTGGTGGGGGGGGGGGGGGGACATTCTACATAGTCCTATGATTAGGGCTGTCTTCAGATGAGCCGGTGCCTCTGGGCTGGGAACTTCACCAGTTTTTCTCAATTATTTTCCTCCCATTTAGGTGGAAAGAATGTCTCAAGAGGGGCTGATTTGGGTATTTTCCCTCCCTCAAGATCTGATCAAACCTCAGCAGGTTAGGCTCTGGTAAAACCCCTATTCGTTTTCTTTTTTTTCCAGAACAACTTTTTAAGTTGCTCACAACTTTGTGGGTTTTGTGATAATTGTTACCTTAGAACTGATTTTTTTAGGATACTTGTTATTTTTATCGGGCTCTACATTTCCATTTGTTTATGTTTTCTTCCGTATCCCATGGTAGCATTTTAAGGTTTTCTTTCTAGAGATTTTACATATTTTTAACACAGTTTTTCTTCATATTGCATATATATTACTAGATATTTTATCTATTTTGTTGCAGCTGCCAAATGTGTTCTTTCTTATACGTCTGTTAAATATAAAACTCTAATACATATTAACTTTTTACTCAACAACCTCCTTTAAATTTTCTGTCATTCGTGAGAGTTTGTTGGATCCCACTATAAAACATTTAAATCATCTAAAAATTGTGATCATGTTAAATATTCTTTTCCAATATTTACATGGACCATTTCTTTCTTTTTATATTTCTGTTGGGTAAGACCTCTAGAACAGTTTTTTGGCCTTCTGACTTTATTAGAAATTAATATAATATTTCCCAATAGCCACATATATTCCTCATGCTAAGGTAATATTCATATTACAAATTTTATTAGGATATTTTATTAAGGGCAGATATTGTCATTCAAATATCTTTTCAGGATATGTAATACATCTTCACACAATTTTTCTCACTCAACCCATTTATCTGTTATATTTTATTCATAGGTTTCCTAATACTGTTCTATCCTTGGATTTCTGAAAGAAATTCCATGACTCTGGGAGAAAGTCATGGGGTATTATTGTCCTTTAATTATACTGTTGAATTATGCATTTTTGTGATTTAAAACATATTCCTTGATGTATTTAGTTATGTCACCTTTCCCATTTCAAATATATTTATATATGTACATACTAGCTTTTTCATTGCTTCAACTTTAAATTTTTTATGCTATGCAATATACACACGCGTACACATAGGAATGTATGTAGTATATTAAATGTAAATCGGTGCAGCTGCTGTGGAAAATGGCATGGAGGTTCCTCAAAAAATTAAGGAGAGAAATACTATATGATTCAGTAATTCCAGTACTGAGCATTTACCCAGAGAAAATGAAAACACTAGTTTGAAAAGATACATGCACCTTATGTTTTTTGCAGCATTATTTTCAATAGCCAAAATAGGGAAGCAAACGAGGTGTCCATTCATAGAGAAATGGATAAAGAAGATGTGCTATAAGTATACAATAGAATATTAGGCAGATATAAGTATACAACAGAATATGAGGCAGCCATTAGAGAGGATGAGATCACACCATTTGTGACAAGATGGTTCGGCCTAGAGTGTATTATGCTACGTGAAATAAGTCAGTCAGAGAAAGACAAATATCATAGGATTTCATTCCTATGTGGAATCTAAAAACACCAAATGAATAAACAAACAAATAAAAGGTAAATCAGATCTCTAAACATAGAGAACCAACTGACGGTTGCATGAGGGAGGGGTCTGGAGGGTTAGGCAAAATGGGGGAAGGGATGGAGTCTTTGAGTTACGGAATGAACACATCGTGACAATAGGAGGCACGACCTAGGGAAGACAGTGCCGTCTGGTGACAGACGGCGACTTGTGGCAAGCACAGCGTAGTGCATACACGTCGGATCACGATGTTGTACACTTGAAACTAATATAACATGGTGTGTCAACTATATTCAACTAAAACATAATGTAAGAAAATATAGTATATTTAATTCTCCTTGTCACTTCTGTAAAATAACTAAATATGACAATCTTTTTTTTCAATTTAATACTTTTGAAGAGTTCTTTTCTTTGTTTTATGTTTACTTATTTATTTTGAAAGAGAGACAGAGGGTGAGCAGGGGAGGGGCAGAGAGAGAGAATCCCAAGCTGGCTTTTGCACTATCAGCACAGAGACCAATATGGGGCTCGAACTCCCAAACTGTGGGATCGTGACCGGAGCCGAAACCAGGAGTCGGGTGCTTTAACTGACTGAGCCACCCAGGTGGGGCCCCTGAAGAGTTATTTTCTTGATTGATCAGTAGTGAAAATAAAGACTGGCTTTTTTTTTTTTTTTTTTTTTTTTTTTTTTTTTTTTACCAAATAGTGCCTCGTTTACTGTGGGTACTTGACAACTCCTGAGGGTGACTATCTTTATAAATTTTTTCTTAACAATACCCGCTTAACTGCTCTAATATAAGAAACAACATGGGGCGCCTGGGTGGCGCAGTCGGTGGAGCGTCCGACTTCAGCCAGGTCACGATCTCGCGGTCCGTGAGTTCGAGCCCCGCGTCGGGCTCTGGGCTGAAGGCTCAGAGCCTGGAGCCTGTTTCCGATTCTGTGTCTCCCTCTCTCTCTGCCCCTCCCCCATTCATGCTCTGTCTCTCTCTGTCCCAAAAATAAATAAACGTTGAAAAAAAAAATTAAAAAAAAAAAAAAAAAGAAACAACAATAACATTTAGTTGGTGCTTTTCATTCAACAGGGTGATCATCACACAGATTTTAAATGAAAATGTGGCAGCAGTTCTGTGAAGCAGTTATTATGATTATTATCCTATTTTCCAGATGACAAAACTCAGCCACAGAGATATTTTTAAAAATTGCCAGTGGTCCCCCAGTTTTGATCAGTGTATCTGGGAACCTGAACAATCTTTTGCCTCCAATACTGGCTCTTCCTGAAATCCAAGGCATGGTTACTTTCTATGTCCTTCGGAATAGGTCCTTCCACCCCTTAATCAGCCCAAATGATTTAGTTTTCTATTGTTTCTCTTTTCCACCCTACATACCTCCTTTTTATGCCCTTGACAGATGACCCTGAAATAGTACATAATTATCCTTTGTACTGTATTTTAAAATGAGTGTGCTAGTTCATGGATGTTTCAGCAGGATTGATGGAGTAGAATTTTTTTAATATAATTTGTTGCCAAATTGGCTTTCATACAACACCCAGTGCTCATCCCAACAGGTGCCCTCCTCAATGCCCATCACCCATTTCCCCTCTCCCCCACCCCCCTATCCACCCTCAGTTTGCTCTTGGTATTTAAGAGTCTCTTGTGGTTTGCCTCCCTCCCTGTCTGTAACTATTTTTCCCCCTTCCCCTCCTCCATGGTCTTCTCTTAAGTTTCTCAAAATCCACTTATGAGTGAAAACATATATCTGTCCTTCTCTCACTGACTTATTTCGCTCAGCATAATACCAGCACTTTCAATAACAGCCAAATTATGGACAAAGCCTAAATGTCTATCAACTGGCGAATGGACAAAGAAGATGTGGTTTATATATACAATGGAATACTACTTGGCAATGAGAAAGAAGGAAATCATGCCATTTGCAGCAACGTGGATGGAACTGGAGGGTATTATGCTGAGTGATGGAGTAGAATTTAATTGATATGGAATTTTCTTAAAAGTTTATGTGGTTCTTAGGTAACTTCGATTTTTTAATATTAAGAATCTAAGCTTCTTAGCACTAAAGCATAAAAATAAAGTCATATGTTCAGAAAATACGTCAATAGCTGTAATTATTGAAACAGTTAATGTAAAACATTAAAAACAAAGCTGATCATGTTATTGTCATTCAACAACTATAAATTGTTACCGTGATAATTATTGCTACACTGATTTCCAGTATTGCCCTTCACAGTTTAGGGCTTTCTCTGGGCCATAAAAATTGCTTAGTAACAGTAGTGTAACTTTTTCCTGACCACTTAGCTGGTTCTGTCTTCTCAGAGGTAAGCATGCCAAAAATTCAAGAGAAAAGGGATGGGGAATAAATGATTGGTCAAAGTACAAAAGAAGGTACCAAAAGACAAAGTCGAGGACACCTTGAAAGTTCATCTCTGAAACAATAATGTAAGAAATGCAACCATACTCAACTGGAAAGAAAGAGAATGTAATGAAATAAAAAGGGCATTTGTAAGGATTAAAAAGATCAAGCGTAAAGTCTGGAATGTGAGAAAAGAAATTAAGAAAAATATTCTCAGTAAGCACGCACCCTTAATTTTTGGAAATTTACTTTCCTTGCTTAAAATAAGACCTGTTGTTCTAAGGCTCCCTTTCTCCAAATAACTTGATATCCCATCATTCTAGGCTGTATGGAAGTGTTTTTCATTGACACAGTTTTCATTCTCTGAAAGAAGAAATGGGATCATGCGGTCAACTCACACTGTCCCACTCTCTTCCTGCTGGTCTTTCATCTATATGGATTTAACGGGGCACAGGCTTTCTGACTAGGCTCAGTTTCTCTTTATAAAAACTGAAGTGATGACCTCCATGCTTCATTTAAGATAACCAGTCCTGAAGAGGCCAACCTAAGACCCATGGAGAGTAACGAACATCAGGTGTTTCAGTGCTTCTGCAACCTGATTCTGCTACTACTTATAGCCTTGCCTGGCTTCCTTTTCCTTAGGATAAAATACAGATGTCTAGACATGGGCTACAAAGTCTAGGGCTAGCTTCACTAGCCATTTCTCACCACCCTTAAGCGACATCCTCTATAGAGGATGGATAACTGAGAAAGTTTCCGGAGAAACTTGTCTCAGCCCTTGCCCAAGGTATTGCCACTTGTCTGGCATCGTCACCAGGACTTCACTGTTCAATCCAGGTAACTGCTTGGGGACTGTGGGGAACATGGTGACACTGGCGAATTCCACAATCACGAGTCCATGGCCGTACCTCCCGTGCTGTGAAGCGATTTCCTCGATCATACACAACGCTGTGTGAAATGCGATGGCGGGGGTGATGCCTCATTAGCAAGGGGTAACTGGACCTCAAATCCAAAATGGAAGTAAGGCATAGTACGTTTGCAATACAAAAGATCCCTTAAGGCATCTCTCTTAGTATTGCCACGCCCTGTGGTTCAAGTCTATGAAAACTACAACCCAATTCAGGCAGAACTCCTTATGGCCCAAACTCTTTAGGAATGCAGGTTTGAGTTCCTTAAAATCAGCAACTTTAAGAGTAGGATTACCCTTGGTGTGGAAAGAAGTATGTAGGCAAACTAGCCCGGGGTAAGGATATTTTCCATTTTGTTTTCTTTCGTTTTGTTTTGCCTTAACTTTTTCTTCACCAGTTGAGAGCCACCGCCAGCTAGGTGCTTGCTGAAGGCAAAGGACGCGTGGCAATGCGTCGCAGAAGAAGGTACTTGTAAAGACCACCTACGATCACGTGACCAGTTGCGGAAAGGAGCACTTTAACTGCCACGTGTATTTCGTTCTTATTTTGTTAGGAACCTGTGTGCGTGTTTTAAGTAAGTACCTTTGTTTTCCTCCCTATTTTATCCCTTTATCATGTAACAAAATACGTATTAACCTTATAGCGTAGTGTTTAAGTTACAGGACATCAAGGAAAAGAATCAACATCACCCAAAGACTCTGTTTCCTCCCCTGGGAAAGGGCTAGTACATTCTTTATTATATGCAGTATAGTTACATTGCGTTAGGTAGGAGTATTACTGTGCTGCTGTGTTTACTCAGAGATTAAGTGTGTTTTAAGGAGATGAGTACAGGTGCCCCGCTGACAAGGCGTGGACTCCTGATAGTTCATTTTATGTGTCAGCTTGGCTAGGCCAGAGGGCTCTGACATTTGGTCAGACCTGCTGAAGGTATTGTTTAAATAAGATCAATGTTTCAATCAGTAGACTTTGAGTAAAGCAGATTACCCTCCCCCTAATGTGGGTGGGCTTCATTCCTTCAGTTGAAAGCCTTAAAAAAAAAGACTACCTTCCCATTTCAAACAGAAGGCATCCTGTTGGCCTAATGGCTCTTGGATTCAAACAACAACACCGGTTTTTCTCTGGGTCTTCAACCTGCGAGACTGTTCTGCAAATTTTGGACTTGCCAGCCTTTGTTAATTGCATGAGCCAGTTCTTTAAACATAAATCTCTGTGTCTCTGTCACTCTGTGCCTGTGTCTCTGTCTCTCCTTCTCTCTCTCCATATATGTGTGTGTGTGTGTGTGTATACAGACACACACACACACACAGAGATAACCCTATGACACACACGTATTTATAATTTGCTGATTTTTATGTAATATGTAAACATTACTTGGGTACAGATTTTTATCATTTTCATCGAATGCTGGCTGTGTCCCCAGAACTTAGAATGATGCATGGGCCATAGCTGAGCCTCCGCTAAATATCCATTGAATGAATGAATGGAGCACAGAGAAGTTCAATAATTTATCTAAGCGCCATGGTGGGTAACAAGGCAGAATATCAACTCAGGCCGACCCAACTCAGAACTCAAAGATTACCCAAGTAACTAATATGTCTCAAAATGCATATCCCTAAAATCAGCAGCTTTCATTCTAGGATTAGAATGAATCTATCCTTAGAGTAGAATCGAAGATGTGAACAAACTAGGCTTCGATAAGAATAATTTTGTTTTTGTTTTAACTTTTTTCTTCAATGAAGATGGTTCCTTTTGTCCTTTGAAAACAAAAGAGTTTACATGGGTTTTTTTTGTAAATTTTTTATAACATTTATTTATTATCGAGAGACAGAGAGACACAGAGTGCAAGTAGGGGAGGGGCAGAGAGAAGGGGAGACACAGAATCTGAAGCAGGCTCCAGGCTCTGAGCTGTCAGCACAGAGCCGGAAGTGGGGCTTGAACTCACAAACCGCAAGATAATGACCTGACAGGCTGAAGTGGGATGCTTAACCCACTGAGCCACCCAGGCTCCCCTACTCTACATGTTTTTAATGCAAATATCTTAAGGCAGACTTCAGCCTGTTTTCTAATCTCATCTGGAAGTCACAGGTACCTTAATATAAAGAACAGTTAATCTGTAACTTGAATGTTTGTATAGCAAATAGGAAGAGTACAAGGTCTTGGGGCACTTGCATGGCTCAGTCTGTTAAACATCAGTTAAAACTTGGTTTTGGTTCAGGTCAAAGTGAGTTCAAGCCCCGCATAGAGTTGGTGAGTTCAAGCCTCACATACAGTTATGTGCTGGTGGTGGAGAACCTATTTGGAATTCTCTCTCTCTCTCCCTGTCTCTCCACCCATCCCGTGCTCGCTCTCTCTCTCTCTCTCTCTCTCTCTCTCTCAAAATAAATAAGAAATTATAAACTTAAAAAAAACAAGATTTGTAAAGCAGAAAGATAGACTTCTTCATATTAATATAGTTTAACAGATGATTAATACTCCTACAAAACAAGTTTATGTTCAATATTCTCACTGGTTTTCCAAAGCCCAAAACAAACATGAAAATATTATGTTCATGAAAGCTGTGTTTCCTGTGTCAGAAGTCAGTGTAATATTTGCCGGCCTATCTGGAGCACATCTTATGGAGGTTGTATTTATTCTGCCTGTTCAGATGAAAGCTGTAATAATAAAACTGTCGTGGGGAAGGTGACTGTCCTCTCTGAGACTGTGTTATAAAGCATTGCTGAGTGAAGTGGGTTCTTGTCCTTTTCTTCAATCATTGCCAGGATCATGGTTCCCAAGTTCAGGTCTTAGCAAAATGCCTGCAGGGATATCTCTGAGTGTAGCTGCATCAAGTCAGCTAAACTTGTTTTATTAAAAAAAGTAAAAAAAAAAATCCAAATCCCAGACTAAGGACAGGTTCATACACAGGGGAGACTGTAATTAATCTTAATGTTAGTAATGTCAACTATTTTCATGACTATCATGATAAAGCCATCAATTACTCCCAGCATTAACAGAGAAGTTCAGCTAGTGAGCTGACAACTTTACCAATAGTCTCTGACCTAATCCTTGCACTAGCTTTGTGGATAAATATTATCAAAACTATTTCAATGATGAGCAAACCAAAATCAAAAATATTCAGTCATTTATGAAATCGGTGGCAAATGTCATGCTTCCAAACTCATGCTGCTGTTGAAGTACATGGGGATTTTGTAGTTCTCTCAGATGTGACAAGTTATAGAATTGATTAGTTTCTCCTATTTGGAGCCATTTCTGTGAAATTTCTAGAGAGAACTACGTCCTGGGTGGCCCGAGAGTAAACAAGTCCTTGCAAAAAACTGTCCTTGCAAAAAAAAAATAAATAAATAACACTTGCCAGGGGTGAACTATTACAGATTCAGAAAATAATTAAGAATCACAATAAATTTTTGTGTCTGTGTGTGTCCCCTTACTCATAGCCCTTCAGCACCAAACTATCCATTTTGCTATTATTTTGAAATTGAGAAGATAATATGCAGCCACAGACAAAAGGGCTCCATTTGTATCCGGATGTTAAGCAAAGAATGTATATATGCGTAGACATATGCAAGTTCTTGAGGTTAGCGACCGATCAAAGTATTTACAGAATTATAAGCCTTGCGACACCATTCACTAGTATTCTTTTTCTCAGAAAAGTTTTTGAAATTTAATAGCTTCTCAGATTGCTCATGTTTCAAGAACGGCAGGGGAGAGTATAGTTTAAATCGAGGTGAACTTGAGTGTGAATCTCATTTCCAGATACTAGGTGTGTGACCTTGAACAGTGAGTGTGGTGTCAAGGCTGCCTAACCGGAGATTTGGGGAAAGCTACAGAAGCTATAAACACCATGGTTTAAAAAGAACAGAGCCTGACATGCTTAACATTCTGATAAGCAGATGCTATATGTCTCCTCCTATGATAGGCTCAGCGGTATGGACAGAAAGCATGAACCCTGGAATCCAAAGAATTGTACCAAGCCCAAGTTTTTGCCATTCCCTAGCTACATGACCTAGGTCATTAAAAAAAATCACACCAGTGTTCTTAGATTATCCATAAAATAGAAATAGAGACATATAATGACAATCTGAGAATAAGATGAAAAATATTTAGGGGAATATTTTCCAGTATATTTCAGAATAAAGAAGAGTCTGCCAAATTTTTATTTTTTTAATTCATACTTTACTACCTTTAATTTCTTTTATCTAAAAACATGATTTCATTTGTTTTTCCCTCTTTTAATTTAAATTTGAGTTCGTTAACTTGCAGTGCAATATAGGTTTCAGGAATAGAATTCAGTGATTCTTCACGTACATATAAAACCCAGTGCTCATCATAACAAATGCCCTCCTTAGTACCCATTACCCACCTAGCCCATCTCCCATCCACCTCCCTCCATCAACCCATAGTTTGTTCCCTATCATTAAGAGTCTCTTGTGGTTTGTTTCCCTCTCTTCTCTTTCTCCCCCTTCCCATATGTTCATCTGTTCTGTTTATTAAATTATACATGATTGAAATCATATGGTATTTGTCTTTCCCTGATTGACTTATTTCACTTATTATCATACATTCTAGATCCATCCACATCATTATGAATGGCAAGATTTCATTCTTTTTGATGGCTGAGTAATAATCCATATTATATATATATATATATATATATATATATATATATATCTTCATGGATTGGAAGAATAAATGTCTATACTATCCAAAGCAATCCACACATTTAATACAATCCTGATCAAAATACCACCAGCCTTCACAGAGCTAGAACAAACAATCCTAAAATTAGTATGGAACCACAAAAGACCCCAATAGTCAAAGCAATCCGGAAAAAGAAAAAAGAAAACACTGGCAGCATCGTGATTATAGATTTCAAGCTATATTACAAATCTGTAATCATCAAGACAGTATGGTACGGGCACGAAAACAGACACACAGGTCAATGGAGCACTATAGAAAACCTAGAAATGGACCCACAAGTATATGGTCAACTAGTCTTTCACAAAGCGGTAAAGAATAGCCAATGGAAAAAAAGACATTCTCTTCAACAAATGATTCTGGGAAAACTGGGCAGCGACATGCAGAAGAACGAAACTGGACCACTTTCTTACACCAGACACAAAAAGAAACTCAAAATGGATGAAAGACCTCAGTGTGAGACAGGAAACCATCAGAACCCTAGAAGAGAACATAGGCAGCAAACTCTTTGACCTTGGCTGGAGCAACTTCTTACTAGACACATTGCCAAAGGCAAGGGAAACAAAAGCCAGCGTGGACTACTGGGACTTCGCCAAGATAAAAAGCTTCTGCACAGCAAAGGAAACAAACAAAAAAACTAAAAGGCAGCCTACAGAATGGAAGAATATATTTGCAAATGACAATCTGATAAAGGGTTAGTATCCAAAATCTATAAAGGACTTATCACACTCAACACCCAAAAAACTAATAACCCAGTTAAGAAATAGGTAGAAGACATGAATAGACATTTTTTCAAAGAAGCCATCCAGATGGCTAACAGACATGTGAAAAGATGCTCAACATCACTCACGATCACGGAAATACAAATCAACGCCACAATGAGATACAACCTCACACCTGTCAGAGTGGCTAAAATTAACCACACAAAAAACAAACAGGTGTTGGCGAGGATGCAGAGAAGGGGAACCCTCTTGCACTGGTTGGTGGGAACGCAAACTGATGCAGCCACTCTGGAAAGGAGTATGGAGGTTCCTCAAGAAACCAAAAATGATCCATCAGTTGCACCATTAGATATTTACCTAAAAGATATAAAAATACAGATTTGAAGGGGCACATACACCCCAATTTTTATAACAGCATTATCAACGATATGCAAACTACGGAAAGAACCTAAATGTCCCTCAACTGATGAATGGATTATTCATGCTTTAAAATTCAATACTGGGGCCCCCCGGGTGGCTCAGTCGGCTGAGCGTCCGACTTCGGCTCAGATCACGATCTCATGGCTTGTGGGTTCCAGCCCCGTGGGGGGCTCTGTGCTGACAGCTCAGAGCCTGGAGCCTGCTTCCGATTCTGTGTCTCCCTCTCTCTCTGCCCCTCCCCCACTCGTGCCATGTCTCTGTCTCTCAAAAATAAATACACATTTAAAAAACTTAAAAGAAAATAAAATTCAATGTCAACACACATACATCAGAACCAGAGCTCCCCAGAGAAGAGGCAGAGATCCTGGAACCTCTTGTGCCAGAAAGTAAGTGCTCATATAAAGGATGGGGACCTGTCAAAAAGTACACAACAGTCGACCTGAGAGTATTCCAAGTCACAAAACTGGAACAGTTTTGAGCAACAAAATAATAACAATAGTACCGGATTAAAAAACATAGAATAAAATTAATATCAATGATTCCAAATGGATATAAATACTCCAGTAAATAAACAAACAAGGGAGAGAGACAGCTCCTCCTTAGAGAAGAATTCCAAAGGTAAAAGGAATGATGGAATATATAAATTACAAGCAGAGTTCCTGCTAATGATTGCTATGGGCAGGATTTAACGATGGGTGATAAAATCAGAGAGCCAAAGTTTGAGAAAAAAACCAATGTGTGCATAGTCTCAAAATATATACCCCAAGACATTTACTAACGACCAAGGGAGGGAATAGGAAATTTACAGTGAAGAAACCCAGCAAACCCCACTTTTGACAAGTGGATAAGAGTAATACCAGTCATAAGATACACTGACATTGTGTAACCTGATAGAAAATACTAAAAAGGAGGGTCGCCTAGGTGGCTCAGTCAGTTAAGCATCCGACTTTGGCTCAGGTCATGATCTCATGGTTGCTGGGTTCAAGCCCCACGTCGCGCTCTGTGCTGACAGCTCAGAGCCTGCAGCCTGCTTTGGATTCTGTGTCTCCCTCTCTCTGCCCCTCTTTCCCCCTCAAAAATAAACAAACATTAAATAACAAAAAATTTTTAAATACTAAAAAGGACATGTCACTCCTGGAGTCCTCTATAAAAAAGACATAATGTCTGTCTAATCATGAAAAATATATATCAGGTAAACCTTAGTTGAGGGACAGTCTAAAAAATCACTGTCCAGTACTCTAAAAATGCCAAAGTTGTGAAAGACAAAGAAAAACTGAACAAATGTCACAGACTGAAGTAGAAAACTAAATTTCCATGTGGGATCCTGGAACACAAAAACGATCTTTAAATAACAGGTGAAATCCAAATAGCATCTTTATTTCAGTTGATAGTATTTGCATGGATATTAATTTCCTAGTTTTTATCATATACCATTAGTACACGTGATGTTTACATTAAAGGACTGTGGCTGAAGGGGATACAGGTAATCAATTTCTTTAAATCTAACATTATGTCAAAATTAAATCTAAAAAATCAGTAGTCTTCGCAGACTATCAATAATAAATCCCAATACTGATTTTTTAAAGAAAAAATAATACCATTCAAAATAGCAAAAATATTACCAAACCCTTTGAAACATAGCTATCAGGAAATATTGAAAATCTAAATAAAGAAGAGTATAAAACTTTATGAAAGGCATATAAAGTGTCTTCATAAAGAGACCCACCATATTGGTATATATGAAGCTTCAAGATTATATACAAAAGTATTGTTCCTGACACAATCAGAAATTCAATATGATACTAATCAGATTACTTATGTGGTATAGGACGAAGCCTGACACTCTGACTCAAAATTAGTATATGGATAATATACAACTACTGAATAATATACAGTATAGAATACAATTTAAAATAATAAAGAGCAATGAGAGAAGACTTGCCACACCAGATTGCCAGCTTCCTATTCTATAAATCAATGGCGATTAAAATAATGTAAGATTTATACCGGAGGGAAAAGACATCTGAGACTTATATAACTGCATATAGGAGGCTGTAGGAGCGGGGCAATATTGTTCAGTGGCCAATGGCATGTGAACTCCAAACATATTGAATGAATTCACAGAAAAATACGATTTTTTATTATTGATAAAGTTACTTACACTCCTATGCTTGCAGTTCCTTATCTGCAAAATGCTTACGTGAATAGTCAACTTACGTGTTGATGTGACTGTTAGACAAGTTATGTAGAGCATTTAATGGACATTAACACTCAAAATGGTAGGCTATCATGATTTGCTATTCTTGTGATTCCATAAAGAAGGTATTCTGAGACAATGGGGCTAAGATTGAAGTTAGATCCTTGTACTTCCTTTTAAAATATAATAATAACTACGTATAAAGAACAAAAGTAATTTTCAAAATTTCCCGAGAAACTCTTACAGCTGGAAAAGATTTCAGCTTTCTCCTGAGGCTGGATGAAAGACTTCTGTGCTAAAATATTTTAAATTGTACCACTCTTGCACAGAACTTCAAAACATGCCATCCCTAAAATGCGAGAACAGAGACACTGAAAGAAACAGAGTGCCTGTTTTAGGGCCACAGAATGCAAAGCTGAAGTATGTGTTTTTCTTCTTTCAGACAAAAAAGAAGGGGGAAAAACGTTAACATATTAATAATGTAAAAGGAGAGAGATTGAGTGACAGATACTGGGTTGTTTTTTTTTAATTTTTTTTAACGTTTATTTATTTTTGAGACAGAGAGAGACAGAGCATGAACGGGGGAGGGGCAGAGAGAGAGGGAGACACAGAATCGGAAACAGGCTCCAGGCTCCGAGCCGTCAGCCCAGAGCCCAAAGCGGGGCTCGAACTCGCGGACCGCGAGATCGTGACCTGAGCGGAAGTCGGACGCTTAACCGACTGAGCCACCCAGGCGCCCCGAGTGACAGATATTGTAACTATCATCTGAAATTTGATTTTGTTCTCCCTCACAGAAACCTCACCAGATTTCTGGTAGGGACCAGGCATCGTTCCACTGTGCCTGATTAAGCAAAAACAGTCCATTAGAACAACGCTATTTTGGATAGGAGACCAAAAACACAGGCAACAAAAGAAAAAAGAAAAAGAAAATGGAATTACATTCAATTTAAAAACTCTGGCATGGCAAAGGAAGCAATCAGCAGGGGGAAAAGGTGACCTACAGGAGATTTCTCAAAATATTAAATATACAACAACCAACTGACCCACAGGATCTACTTATCCCACTTCTGAGTGCATGTCCAAAGGAAATGAATCAGTATCTCAAAGAATTCCCTCCACCACCATGTTCCTTGTAGCATTATTCACAATAGCCAAGGCATGGAAACAACCTAAATGGTTCTCCGAAAATGAATAAAGGAAATATAGTATTTACATACAAATGTTCTTCAGGCTTCAGGGAGATCCTGCCATTTGTGACAATGTGAACGAACCGGAAGGACCTTACGCTAAGGGAAATAAGCCAGTCGCTGAAGAACAAATGCAATATGATCCCACTATATGAAGAATCTAAAATAGACAAACTCGTAGGAACAGAGAGTAGGACAGTGGTTGCTAGTGGCTAGGGAGGGGGGGGGGGAGAGGGAAATGGGGAGATGTTGGTAAAAAGAGTACAAAGTTTCAGTTATGCAAGACGAATGAGTCCTAGAGATATACTTCACAGCATAATGCTTATAGTTAACAATACTGTATCGTATTGTACTGTCTTTCAGATTTAAAATTTGCTAAAAGGGTAGATCTATTTTTTTTCTTTTGAGAAAGAGAGAGCGGAAGCAGGGGAGAGGGGCAGAGGGATAAGCGAGAGAATCTTAAGCAGGCTCCCTGCGGAGCACAGAGCCTTACGCGGGGCTCCATCCCACAACCCTGAGATCATGACCTGAGCTGAAATCAAAAGTTGGATGCTCAACCGACTGAGCCACCCACACGCCCTGCTAAGAAGGTAGGTCTTATGTTAAGTGTTCTTACCATATAGAAAAAAAAAAAAAATAAGGAAGACAGGAGAAAATTTTGGCAATGTTAGATATGTTTATGACATTGATTGTAGTTTGCTGTTTATGACATGATATATACAGCTCTTTGAATGTCAGTGATACCTCAAGAAAGTGGTTTAAAAAATAACCAAACAAAAAATCAACCACGAAAAATCCCAAAGCGTGAGCTGTCTCTAATAAAAGCTGTGACATTTGCATTGTTAAGAACTCCGCAACGGCTCCAAATCTATGAAGCAATTCCTAATTACCACCTACAAAATTGACCTGCGAGGTAGATTAAATTCTAATTAGAAATGCAAATCCTGCTCAAGAAGAGACTACCTTAATCTATCCGTGATCCAGCTTGGCTTTCTGCGACTACCAGGAGATGAATCATGCTTCACAATTCTTGAGTCTAGGGTAGTTGTTAGGAATCTGCTTATAAAAGTATTGTGACCTGTCCCATCGGCACATAAAATGAATCCATGCATTCGGTCACTCCATCCTGCACTCATATATGTGTCTGCTCCCATCTGATTGCTCTGTGGCAGTACATGAAGGAGAAAGGTTTTCTTCATACTCCAGTGGAAAGATGGAGAAGTCAAGAGGTAGTTCCAATAGGTGCTGTTAAGTCCTACAATGCATCGTGTTGGAGGACTGTTATGTGCTCCAATGTCATGGACCATGTGGGTAGTGGGCAGTGCTCATGAACCTAACCTGAAGCCATCGGGGAACACTTTGTAGCCAGTGGGCCATCTAAGAGACAGAGGAGAATGTTACCTGATCTTTCTCCTCTCAGCTATATGGCAGGGTGGTTAGAGAGTGGCGTGGTGGCAAAGTTCATAAATCAGGTGTGAGTAACTTACGGGTAGAGGAGATTATATTAAATTTAAGAATATGAAGAGCTCTAGCATCAGGGTCAAATGTTAAACAAACGTCACCGGTGGATGTTGAAGTTACCCAGAGTAATGACAGAGCTTGGAACGGAATGCAAGACGGTAAACCAGAAGACAAAGAATAGAATTTGATCGATCGATTGATTAACCAGATTAGTCAAAGGGTGAAGGGTAGAGGGTGGGATCTTCAGGGTCACAGTATCCCTTTCCTTGAGGGTAGAAGAGAAAAAGGATCAAGAGTTATGATGTCCAGGGGAGCCTGGGTGGCTCAGTCAGTTAAGTGTCTGACTTCAGCTCAAGTCATGATCTCGTGGTTCACGAGTTCGAGCCCCACGTCAGGCTCTGGGCTGATGGCTCGGAGCCTGGAGCCTGCCTCAGATTCTGTGTCTCCCTCTCTCTCTGCTTCTCCCCCACTCACACTCTGTCTGTCTCTCTTTGTCTCTCTCAAAAATAAATAAAACTCATTTAAAAAAAAAGAATTATCCTGTTCAATATTATAGACACAAGCACATTTGAATATTTAATTTAAATCAATCAAATGAAAGGAAAAATTAGTTCCTAAGTTACCCTAAACACTTTTCAAGTGCTCCATTGTCACATATAGCTAGCGGCTACCGCATTGGACAACACGGATATAGAATACGTCTGTCACTGCACAAAGTCCTATGGCACAGAACTCTGAGAAATTCCAAGCTACCTCTAGAGCCCGAGGTATATGAAGTATAAAAGCCTATGCAGCACAAACGTGAGATAACTTCAGGGAGCAAATGCCTTCATTAGAAGAAAAAATTATGTGTTAATGCCAGAGGAGAAGGGACACTTCAAAATGTTACAGAGAAAAAATGGGTTCCTTTGGGCGCAATGGAAAGCCTTGGGATGGAAGAAAGTAGACAGAGCTAGGGACACAGGACAGAAAGGCTAAAAGAGATACATAGGCAAGGAGGTGAGGAAGAAAAGAGTCCACAACGAAGATGGAGACTGAGAAGTTGTTACGGGTGATGAGAAAGTTTCCAAATTAATTTTTTTGAGGATTCTTCTGGTAGAAAGGGAACTCAGGTCTGAGCCGCTTGCCCTTGAAAGAGAGGCATGTTCCATGTGAGCAGAACGAAAAAAGGGCTGTCCCTGCATGCTAAAAACTATAGCAACCTATAGGTAACTCACTGGAAAATGCCAATCTCTTTCTACCCAGATTGTTCTCAGGGGGGTTAGCCAAAAGCCACAGAGACTCCTAAACCTCCAGCCAACACTTCAGATTTATAATAAATATCATTCATTTTACAAGTCATAAAACACACAGATATTTCTTAATCATGGACATTTAATGCTTTGGAGAATTGAATTAAGGCATTGTAAATTCTATTTAATGCTTGAAGATTATCTGAATTTACTCACGTCATTAGCCTGGAAAATCTTGTAAGATACTTTCCCTCCAGATCATTAGATAACTTTGGTTACATTATTTTTTTCAACATTCAGTGATTCATCAAAGTTTTATTGAATCCATCTCTGTAAAGGACATTGTGCTAGACATTTTTTTTTACTAGGATAATATATTTACCCTAACACCAACACCCTCAGGTAAATATTAGTAATGCCCATTAAGAGAGGATCAGAGGTAAGTTAATCACTCAAGACTTACAGTTAGAAAGTACCACAGTCATAATTTCATCCAATAATTCATTCCTTCTACAAATAATTTTTGAGTGAGTACCACATATATGAAAAGCACTGTTTTAGATGCCACGGATACATCAGTGAACAAAAAAAGAGAGCCCTGGTGGCTGTGAGAGGAGAGTCAAGAGATGAATTTTAAAAAACCATGTCTGTGAGGTTAAGTGTTCTGAAACAAAGTGCAGGACATATAGAGTATTGGACAGGGTCATGTTTTACGTAAGCGAAAAACAAAGAATAATCTCTCCGATGAGTTTAAGTTTGAGCAGAGATCGGAATGAAAGGAAGGCGTGAATGATGAGGGATCTGGGGTAAGAGATTATCTGGCAGAGAAGACAGCATGCAGGTCAGGGTGAGTGGAAATTAGATAATAAGGGAGAACAGAGAGCAGACGGTAGATAAACACCGCAAATCAGAAAAACCAGTTCTTAAAGGGCATCCACCATAAGGACTCTGGATTTTACAGAGGCAGAGAGGATCCATTGGCAGGGTTTCAGCAGAGGGTCAGACTGATATAACTTACTTCCAATAGCCTCCCTCTGTGTGTTCTGATGGCCGGGGCCTAGGTGGTAACAAGGAGACCAATTGTGGGGTCATAGTAGCAACCCACAGAACAGATGATGATGGCCCAGACCAGGTTCAAATCATCAGAGGGTGATTTCTGTAACTGCTGCGAAAGGTTCAATAGGATTTGCTGATGGACTGAATGAGAAGAGAGTCAAAGATTCCCAAGTGCAGTTGGTGAGACCAATGTGGTGCCATGATTTATAAAGATAGAAAGGTGGCAGGATCATACAGAGGCGAGGAAAAATCAGAGGCGCGCCAAGGGAACGATGACATGTCATTTTCAGGGAAGGAAAACCCTAACTTACCAACAAGATTCCAGTTGAGTTTTCCTCGCCGAAATGAACAGGGCCGTGTGGCCTACGGTTGTGATGACCGCTTCACTCTGCGAAATTCTCAGCAACTCGGACTCCTTTCAGCATTGGTGGGTGGGGGGGCTTGATCTTCAAATCGCCAAACCTGCAGGCTCATTCCAATCACCAGAAAACATTAAAAAGGAAAGAGGGAAGTAGGGCACAGTGTGCCCAACAGCACCTCCTTTCAGGGAAAAGATAAAGGACGTTATCACACTGGCACACATAGCGGAAAGGGCTGCAAGAAATATATACGTTTTTTTGTTTCTTCTAAATAGGCATACGCCCAGCCAAGTAGTCATTGACTGTAAAGAAAGGGAGAGGAATAAAAGGGATAAAGCTGATTTTCCTAAGGGCATGCAGGCAAAACGTGGGAAGGATTTTCTCAGGGAATGTATGATCCTCATTGAGCAGGCGTTAACTCTTAAAAATCTTTTAACTTCTTTCAGCCGTTCTGATGTTTCAGGAAAAATGTGCTGAGTATTTACAGGTGAGAGGGAGAGTCAGGGCAAGTTCAAGCCACTCAGGTATGGATCGCAGGGATCTCGAGAGGAGGGCAGAAAGAAGAATCTCATTCAGTACGTTCATGTATGTCATGGAAACCTCAGCAGTGACTTATCTTAGGTCCCACCACTGGTTAGAAGCCAGGGCAGGAGAAAAATTTAAATTTCAGGTGGTGAGAACCTCCACATGTTCAACATTGGTACCCAAGTACTGAAAATGGATTGATTAGAGTTTGCGATGCGTCTGTGATGTTTTATACACAATATTTTTAAAAATTATTTTTATCGATATGTAACTGACATAGAACATTGGGTGAGTTTAAGGTCCAACAACATGTTGATTTGATACAATTACACATCGCAATATGATTGCCACTCCAGCTTTAGCTAACATCTCTATCATTTCACATAATTACAGTTTATTTTTCTATGGTGGGAACAATTCAGACCTAGTCTCTTAATGACCTTGAAATTTATATCGCAGTATTGTTGTCTGTAATCTCTATGCAGTACGTTAGATCTCCAGGAGTTACTTCTCTACAAGGTCCAAGTTGGTACCCTTAAACAGTATATCTCCAATTCCCCTATGCCCCAGCCTCCGATAACTACCAGTCTACTCTGTTTTTACTAGTTCGGCTGTTTTAGATGCCACATATTAATGACATCGTACAATATTTGTCTTTTTCTGACTCATCTCACTTAGCATAATGCCCTCAAGGTCCATCCATGCTATTGCAAATGGCAGGATTTCCTTCCTTCTCATGGCTAAATGATATATAATGTTTCATTTTGTGTGGGTGAATACATACATATAGATATAGATGATATAGATAGATGATATAGATATAGATATAGATATAGATATAGATATAGATATAATTTGCGTGTGTATATGTGTGCGTGCGTGTGTGTGTGTGTGTGTGTATCACGACTTCTTTATCCACTCATCTGATGGTGAACACTTAAGTTGTTTAAATATCTTGGCCATTGTGAATAATGCTACAATAAACATGGGAGTCCAAATATCTCTTCCCGAACCTGTTTTCATTTCCTTTGTGTATATACCCAGAAGTGGGATTGCTGGATCATACAAGTAGTTCAACTTTTATTTATTTGTTTTCCTTAGAGAGAAAGAGAGAGAACACATGTGAGTATGAGAGAGGGGCAAAGAGGGGCAAAGAGGGAGAGAAGCTTAAGCAGGCTCCATGTTCAGGGCAGAGTCAAATGCAGGGCTCAATCCCAGGACCCTGGGATCATGACCTCAGCCAAATTCGAGAGTCGGACGCTCAACCGACTAAGCCACCCAGCCACCCCTCTATTTTTAATTTTTTGAGGCAAGTCCACACTATTTTCCATAGTGACCGGACCAATTTACATTTCCAGAAAGGCAGAGCAAGTGCCTGAGGGGTAAAGCCTTCAGGATACAGGCTAGGCAAACAGGTAGCTATGGTCTCCCAGGTGACTTTCCAGGCCCTTTGCTACTTCTGGGCACCGCCCAGAGGAACAACTGAACCCAAGGATATACAATGGAAAGTTTCCTTTGGGGGTGCCTGGGTGGTTCAGTCAGTTAATTTCAGCTCAGGTCATGATCTCACAGTTGTGAGATCAAGCCCCACATGGGGCTCCATACTGAGTTTGGAGCCTGTTTGGGATTCTCTCTCTCTCTCTCTCTCTCCTCTCTCTCTCTCTCTGCTCCTACCCAACCAAATAAAAATTCTGAAAAAATTACAAAAAAAAATAAGAAAGAAAGAAAAGAAAAGAAAAGAGAAGAAAAGGAAAAGAAAAGAAAAGAAAAGAAAAGAAAGGAAAAGAAAAGTGCTTTTGGTTTGCTATGGCAGTGGACCCTATTTGAGTTGGATCGGAACACCAGGTGCCTATACCAGAAGGCCAAGTTACCTCCCAGCCTTGGGACTCTGGAAGTGGACAGACTTACAGCCTGAGCAGGTGCATTGACTCCCCCAAAATGGCCTCTGGTACTGCAGCCCCATCACAGCTATTGGGCCAGACCTCTGTCCCCCACAGCTCCAGGCCCCTTGGGTGAGCTTCAGCTGCCCTGTGACTTTGCCCTGGGGAGGGGATGTCAACGAGGACTTGGGTTTGCCGGGTCTGTGGTGCGAACCAAGGTCCTTTTTGAGGAGACTGGGAGGAGAGGCCTCAGGCACCAGGGCCCCTAGACCTTTCCCATCCCAGGGCTCTCCTCCTGCTATAGAACTCCCCACAGCCCGGGAGATTCAGCTTCCTCTGAGAAGAGGGGTTGTAACAGCAGCTTCTGCAGCCTGAATGCACCTTCCTCAGAACTGCCCCGATGCCCAGCCCATCCCAGCCCCTCCTTGTGGACCTCTGCTCACTCTCCCCTCCATGCTAACGCATCCGAGCCACAAAGTGCTCTCTGTGGTCTCCGGCCCCCCTCTCTTTCCCTTAGGGGCAAACCCTGCCCTCTACCCACCTGAACCAGGCAGGAAGGGAAGGGAAGGGAAGACTAAAAACAAAGTAACATGTGGTAAGTCCTATTTTTCCATAGGCCATTGCCAATTACTATTTTTCAAGCTATGAACAAGCTTTTGAATACGATTTTTGCTCATTTCTTAATTGCAAGTAGCCATTCTCCTCTTTGAAAGGTCATTCCATAAAAGAAAGCTTTGGTCATGGTTGAGGCCTTTAGAGAAAAGGGGAGAAAGCATTACTCATTAGAAGTAATGAGATTCACCCCTTTTTCATTGAGGTATAATTGATAGAACATTAGTTTCAGATGTACAGCCTGGTGATTCCATACTTGTATCTATTGCAAAATGGTCACCCCAGTAAGACCAGTTCATGTGGGTCACCACACAGAGTTACACATTTTTTTCTCATGATGAGAACTTCCAAGATCCATTCTTTTAGCTACTTTCAAAAATGCAATATGGTGTTAAAGATAGTCACATGACTTACTCATTTTACAACTGGATTTTTGTACCTTTGACCTCCTTCCCTTATTTTACCTACGCCTCCCACCCCTCACCTCAGACACCCAGCAATCTATTCTCTATATGCATAAGCTCAGGGGGTGTGGGGGTCTTTTTTGGGTTTTGGTTTGGTTTTAGCTTCCACATATAAGTAAGATCATATATAAGTACCTTTTCCTGTCTGACATATCTCACTTAACGTAATGTCCCCGAGGTGTCCGTCCATGTTGCAAATGGCAGTATTTCATTCTTTTTATGGCTGAATGTTTATAATATTCCACTATTATATCATTATGTAATAGAGCATATAATAAATATTAATATATTCTATTAAATAATATATAATAATTTAAACATTTATCATATAAAATATATATTTATATATTTCTTTATCCATTCATCCACCGATTTACCCACTAACGAACCTTGAGGTTGTATCTATGTCTTGGCTAATGTACATGATGCAGCGATGAACATGAGGGTTTAGGTATCTTTTTAAATTAGCGTGTTCATTTTCTGCAGATAAATACCCAGAAGTGAAATTATTGGATCATATGCTCATTCAATTTTTAATTTTTAAAGAAACTTCCGTACGATGTTTTCATAGTGGCTGCACAAATTTGTATTCACACCAACAGTGCGCAAGAGTTTCCTTCTTTCCTCATCCTTGCCAACCCTGGTTGTTTGTCTTTTTTATGGCAGCCATTTTAGCAGGTGTGAGGTGATATCTCATGGTTTGGGTTTGCATTTCTCTGACGATGAATGATGTTGAGCATCTT
The DNA here is from genome assembly GCF_007474595.2 of Lynx canadensis. Lineage (NCBI taxonomy): Eukaryota > Metazoa > Chordata > Mammalia > Carnivora > Felidae > Lynx > Lynx canadensis. Next base: position 3,558,968 of record NC_044311.2, on the reverse strand, counting down.
TTCATGTGTCTTTGGAAAAATATGCCTTCTTTGGAAAAATATCTATTCAGACGTTTTACCCATCTTTAAGTTGGATGTTTGGGTTTGTTTTTGTTTTTTGCTGTGGAGTTGTATGAGTTCTTCATATATTTTTGGATGTCAGCCCCTTATTAAATCTATGATTTGCAAATATTTTCTTTTATTCAGTAGGTTGCCTTTTCATTTTGCTGATGGTTGCCTTTCTGTGCAGAAGCTTTTTAGTTTGATGTAGTTCTACTTGTTTATTTTTGCTTTTGGTATCAATCCAAAAAATTATCACCAAAACCCATGTCGAGAAGCTGACCCCCTATGTTTTCTTATATACCTCAGGTCTTACATTCAAGTGTTTCATCCATTTTGAGTTAATTTTTGTGTATGATATAAGAAAGTGGCCCAGGTTCATTCTTTGGCACGTAGCTGTCCAGTGTCCCCAACACCATTTATTGAGGAGATGGTCTATCTGTCACTGAATAATCTTGGTTCCTATGTCATAAATTGATTAACTACCTGTTTTATTGTTGGGCTCTCTATTCTATTCCATTGATCCATGTGTCTGTTTTAATGTTAGTGCTCTACTGTTTTGATCACTGTTTTGATTACTACGGTTTTGTAATAGAATTTGAAATCAGGGAACATAATGCTTCCAGCCCGTTCTTCCTTCTCGAGATTGCTTGGGCTATTCAGGACCTTTTGTGGCTCCATACAAACTTTAAGATCGTTCTATTTCTGTGAAAAATGCCATTGGAATTTTGGTAGGGATTTTATTGAATCTGTAGATTCTTTGGATGGTAGGGACATTTTAACACTATTAGTTCATGAGCATGAAGTATTTGCGTTTCTTCAATTTCTTTTATGAATGTCTTAAATTTTTCACTGTATAGCTCTTTTACCTCTCTGGTTAAATTTGTTCCTAGATATTTTTTGATGAAATTGTAAATGGGATTGCTTTCTTAATTTCTATTTCTGATAGTCTGGTGTATAAATATGCAACAATTTCTGTTTATCGATAATAACATCTACTTCAATGTAGATATAATAGCTATGCAAACTAATATATGAGAGTACAGATGGGTTTGTCACATTTTTACCAGCATGACATTAATTTAAAATATTGTGTAGGACTCTTTAGCTCTCCACACAAGTGGGAAATGCATCCCATTATATGTATAGATATAGTTAAAGCGTATATACAAAAATATACATATATTTAAATATGCATTTAATATGCACACATACATGTATAGATAGGTAATAAATGAGTTTAAATATATATCTATAGACCAAGATATGTGGAAGAAAGTACAAAGATTAAGATGATTATGATACTGTTTCTGGATTTTTTTCTTTTGCTTTCCCTATACTTGTCTATTTTCTGCGATAAACATGCAGAACATGACTAGGGGTGCCTGGGTGACGCAGTCGGTTAAGCGTCCGACTTCGGCTCGGGTCGTGATCTCATGGTTCATGAGTTCGAGCCCCACGTCGGCCTCTGTGCTGACAGCTCGGAGCCTGGAGCCTGCTTCCGATTCTGTGTCTCCCTCTCTCGCTGCCCCTCCCGCTCTTACACTGTCTCTCTCTCTCAGAAAACAAATAAACACTAAAAAAAAACCACGAATGACTAACCGTATAAAAATTAACATATGCATTTTAAAATACTGATCAAGATCCATTAATTTGATTTCAGGGTCTACTAATGTGGTGTGACCCAGAGTTTTCAAAACTGCTCCGTTTCAACCTTCCAACTGCCATTTAATCCCTTTTTACACACTTAAACTCAGTAGATACTAAGTGTTTTCAAAAATTCCTCCAAGACCAGAGAACTGGCCACCTCATTGCCATTCAGCCTCCATCGTGTTTAACTGTTAGACAGTTCTTCCTTGGTCTGAACAAAATAGTGCTGTCTTCCTTTAAAATGTGATGCTGACTCTATTTTTGGATGCCCTGATAGTAAAACTCGTCTTTTTTCCACAGGTTAATCGTTCACTTTTAAAAACATAGCTACTATATACCCCTAATTGTTCTCTTTTACAAGCTCAATATCCCTAGTCTCTTGCTTGATCCTAATGCCTTAGCAGAACTAGTTACACTTGTAGGAAGGAAACCCCAGTGAAAATTTCCTATATTCTTATGAATCAGAAGAGGAAATATTCCAGGTAGTAACCATGACCCAAACCAAAGTGGTAATGGATGGGGTAGTGTATTTAGATGTGGGGGAGGGCCAAAAATGTGACACATCAATATATAATGCAGACATCTAGGCAAAAGTATTCTTTGAAACTCCCTTTCAAGACTTAGAATTTCCTAGAAAATATAAATTGCATTTTCTATTTATTTACTCATTTACAGCAATCTAACTCTTGGTCATATTGTTTTTGCACTATTTATTTACTTAGTCTTTTTTAATGTGTATTTATTTTTGAAAGAGCGTGCGCGAGAGAGACAGAGCGTGAGCAGGGAAGGGGCAAAGAGAAAGGCAGATACAAAATCCAAGGCAGCCTCCAGGCTCCGAGCTGTCAGCACAGAGCCTGACGCGGGATCGAACCCACAAACCGCGAGATCATGACCTGAGCTGCAGTCGGTCACTTAACCAACTGAGCCACCCAGGTGCCCCTGTTTTGCGCTATTTAAAAACAATTTACTGGTTCTTATTAGTCTCTTCAACACCATTGATTCTTATTAGCTCTCTTTTATTTTTTTAATTGGGATTTAAAATTTAATTCTGTTCTTTTAATCAGTATTTCCCTTGCTCACCTTGGCCTCATTTAACATGCCAATATACGTAGTGTTCTCCAGAAGGCTCTGCAAGGTAATTAAATTTTTATTTACAGTATATTTTATGCTGCAGTTAGCTTTGTTTGGCTTTGTATGATATACTCCCAAGTGTCGGGTCACATACGTTTCCTTAGGCACCAATTAGTGGAAAGGGCAATATAAAAATGATCTGGGAATACTGAATTCAGTGAACCATATAGCTTTTCTTGCAGAACTTATTCTCATAAACTTAGCATAAAAATGCGTCTGTTACCATGATCTTTTGGGGTTGTGGTAGAACCTAGGATAGAGAATTTGCCCAACTTCATTTGGACAAGAATGCAAGAGCTAGAACTCTCACAGTATTTAATTTGTTTGTTGACCCAGATACCCCTCCCCCTGCCCAATATGTTCCTTTCTCTGCCTAAAATATTGAGGGAGAATAACTTGCCTAAAGTCACACAGGGAGTTAATTGCAGGGTCCAAGCCCTTCAGCATCAGGTCCTGCTTTTTCAACTTGAATGTCCTCCCCACGTATGAGTGAGTGTATCTATCAATCTCCCCATGGGGTGGGGGGGTACACTTCTTTAGAATAGGGGCTCACCCATTATTTCCACCATGTATCCAACAAAATGTTTCTCACATAACACAGTGTGAGTCCTTTAATAGCAGGGTTTGTGGGGTCTTTTTACTTTTGTCATTTCAGAGTCAAGAACGATATACTTTGTTGGATAGACATGTAGGCTGATAGATGGGCAGATGGATGAATTTGAACACATTCTTAACCTGGTTTCTGGCTGTGAGACTAGTTTTTCTTTAATGTTTATTTATTTATTTTGAGAGAGAGAGAGAGAGAGAGAGAGAGAGAGCAGAGGAGGGGCAAGAGAGAGGGAGACAGAGAATCCCAAGCAGGCTCCGTGCTGTCAGCACAGAGCCCAATGTGGGGCTCAATCCCACGAACTGTGAAATCATGACCTGAGCTGAAACCAAGAGTTGGCCACTCAACCAATTGAGCCACCCTAGGCGCCCCTGAAACTCATTTTTTATCAAGGCTTTAACACAGTGAAAGGCTTTGCCTGCCCTCACGCATCTGAGAACCTCCCCCTGATGTTGCCTTCATGCCACGCATGATCAGGGAACACCTCTGCATACCAGCCTCTCTCCCAGATCCATGAGTCTGAGAACTGTGTTTTTCCATGACAGGGTTGTTGTGAAAACCGGTGGGGTTATGTCTGCTAAAATACTTTGAAAATGCATCTTCGAAGTAGAGAAAAATGCAATAAAATAAGGGAAATGAGGCAGAGAGGGAGCGTGAATGAAATGGAGAGAGGAAAGAAAGAAAAAAAAAAGGGAGAGTGAAAGAAAAAAAAAACATAAACACCATGCTGGAGAAGGGGTACTGCTCTTACTGAGTCTCCAGGTTCCCTGGGATGGTCTAACTCACCAGTGAATGGGTGCATGGACAGCATGGGGAGGTGATAACAAAATTCAGCTGAATCCGGTAGGCCTGGCCTCGGAACCTGCTGTAGTATTCACCTGCTATACCTTTGAGCAAAACATACAAGCCCTCTGAGATAAGTGAGGCTTGAATCCCTGACCGACTTACTACCCCAGGTGGCTATGGGTCAGCTGAACTCATGTGCACCAAAGGATTTGACTCACGATAAAGTCAAGGGCTCCGGGAAGTCAATATTCCTGCAATTGACATTGTATCTCAGGATCTAGTAGCTATCAGTTTGTGAAGGTCCCTGTTCTCTATGAGGCCCACAGATGAATGTCCTGTATCCAAAAAAAAAAAAAAAAAAAAAAAAAGGATTTTTGTCATCAAAGGCTGTCATGCAATTCCTCATCATAACCAATTCGTTTGTCTCTCATCCTTTCGAGCCAAGCCCTTGATGGAGCCATGTCTGACAAAGAAGGTGTCACATGAACTCACTCATGTCACCAGGTGGTGTCCAGCTTTCTATCTCTGTTCTGTGGAAAAGGCCCAAGGAGGTACGGGAGAGAGTAAATGCAATACACAAGGTCACTCTGCCCGAGTAGTAATTAGCAGAAAATCCTAATCTGAGAAACTGCTGCACGAATCAGAAAGCGGGAACTCGTTGTGAAATAAAGTTTTTACGTGTGACCATTCATTCCCTTTAACTTTGAAATTTTCCTTTTCTGAAATAGTGTGGATATTTATTTTTTCCTGGGGTATTTTCTTCCATTGCTTACTGCTGGTTCAGTTAGCAAAGCATTCCACTGGCCTCTGTTTATCTAGATATGATATTTTCAATCTTTTATTGGGACGTGCGCCCAACAACATTTAATTTTGAGTCAACAATATTCTTATCATTGGCATCATACAAATAGGTGCTCGTCAACTTCTAAGAAAACATGCCTGATTGTTAAAATCAATAAAAAGTAGAGGTAAAATTATTTTAAAAAATTGTAATGTTTATTTATTTTTGAAAGACAGAGCGCGAGTGGGGGAGGAGCAGAGAGAGAGGGAGACACAGAATCTGAAACAGGCTCCAGGCTCTGAGCTGTCGGCACAGAGCCCGATGCAGGGCTCGAACTCACGAACCCGGAGATCATGACCTGAGCCGAAGTTGGACGCTTAACCGACTGAGCCACCCAGGAGCCCCATCATTTTGTTCTCCATCGTAAATAGTTGCTTGCTTAGTTTAATTTTTTGTTGTTGTTTCAGTTTGTTTTATAAATACCTGGATAAGATGGGAAAGGGAACCATCGTTTCAAATTTTCATCCATTGTGATACATTAGTCTTTATAGCAAACTGGGTACTATTATACCTACTTTCTCTCTAATCAAAGGTGAATCTGAGGTTCAGAGTGATAAGTAACTTACCCATGGACACATGGCCAGTCAAATGATTGACCTGGAATTTAAATCCAGAACCATCAGAAAATAGACATTTCCTCCATTCAAAAACAAGCATCCTTTCTTGCTAGATTAGCCAGGACTCTTTGGATTGAAATAAACAGAAAGGCAACCTGAGCTAGGTCCACTTGAATATCTTGGAATACTTTCTTCCAAACAATAATGGGAATTAAAAAAAAAAAAAAGAGTTATTAAGCTCATGCTTCAAGTCTTATCACTAAAGAAGAATAGTATCTAATTCCAATCTGGGAAATCCTGGGGAAGATTTCTGACGCCCTCTGGTATTGACTCAACTGTGTACCAAACAACTAACTGGTCAGTGATCTATGTGCAATGTTTGTAGCAGAGACAAGTAAATCGAAAAGGAGCATGTGTGTGTGTGTGTGTGTGTGTGTGTGTGTGCGCACTGTGGTTGAGAAGGATGAGAGGGGTTGAAATCAATAGACACCCGATACAGCCACTTCCAAGTTTAATTCATGGTCCAAGGAATGGGCTAATTGCAAAGTTATTTTTTTAAGTCCCAAATTATTTATACACCAAGGCAAGTGTAGATTTTAATTTAAGGAAACCTAAATATGATATTTTTTCTTTTCTTTTTCTCATTTTTTTAATGTTTATTTGTTTTTGAGAGAGAGAGCAGGAGAGAGGCAGAGAGGGGGGCACAGAGGATCTGAAGCAGGCTCTGCGCTGACAGCCGAAAACCCAGTGTGGAGTTCGAACACACAAACCGCGAGATCGTGACCGGGGTTGGAGTTGGACGCTTGACCGACTGAGCCACCCAGGTGCCCTTGAGTTTTTCTTTTAACATTAAGTACTGAGAACACAAAAATTTGGTGAAGAGGAATTGAAACACCTATCTCAGAGAGTCGAGCGACCGGAAGGATTATTTATGTTTGAATTATCTAAACACTTACCTGAAATCTTAGTTAGTTTCCTGTACCGTTAACCGCACCGTCAGACAATTATTCTTGAGTACCCAAACCTGTTTGCAATTGATTCTCAAATTTTTCTGTCCAGAGACAACACATTCTTTACAAATGTTCGATACCGTCTCTCAATTTCAACACAACAATCACCAGTGCCCGTTTTAAAGTTGCCATTTAACCTCGTACATTTCCGTGCCAGTGTCAACCTCAACTAAAAAGCTATCATTGCAGTCACAGTGCTATTATTTCCGGTATCCAGGAGTGAAGGTACAATTATAATTGTTAACAATCTGGAGTGCTTTTAAGAGCTCTGCTAGGAAACAAACCACCCTGGAGTATTAAATCTTTCTGTAATCGATTCTTCAATTTCCATCGAAATGTAGGCATAGGAAGAAAAGAAAAAAAACCCACCTTCAGTGTTTGTGTCATTCCCGGGGGTCAAATGCCCTAAATGTGGAGAGGAGTGCTTGGTGCTGATAGCTCTTCCACCGTGTGATTTGTCAAAGTTCACCCCATTCATTCTGGGAAATGATAATTAACAGATTCTGTTCCATTGTCCCGTCTGAAGGCCTAGGGGCCCACTTGAAACAGGCGTTCTTAGACAAGAGTTCTGTTTACTGTGCCTTAATAATAGCTCAGCATTTTCAAAGGAAAATTCACAAAGAGGAAAAAAAATGTGCTGGACAGAGGGAAGATGAAATTGTTCACAATGTAAAAGTGAGTCTCGGAAAACAACCACAATATTGAAACTGTTCACAGATTTTAAGAAACGCCTTCCCACAAGTTAGGCAAAACAGTGATGTCGGAGGCATACCGCCGAAGAAATCCTGAGTGGACATAGCTTTTCTTCATGGTGGACGTTCATGAGAACGTCAACTTTATGAGTCTGACACGTCGAAATGCTATTCGGTGTCATTTAAAAGAGGATCGATTCCAGCCACTTTGGAGCATATGCAGTAGTGGTTTGCTACTGCTCATTAGAATCATCAGACATTGTACCAGAATAAACATCCAGAATGTCAGCCACCATCAGGTCTGTGATCAGTACGTTCTACACAACAGGTGAAGTGGCGGGGGGAGGGGGGGACATTTAAGTCACAAAATGGCGACCGAACACCCTTCCTCCTCAACAACATTCTTGGAAGCCTCACCGGACCAAAGGAGTCCCGTGTCCCATGGCTACCCTTTGTAAGGCTATTTGATAGCCGCCTACATCAAAGAGGACACAAAACAGGGTTCCCCTCGTCATCTGTGGAGGCCATGGTCTTTCAAATATTTCTTTCTGATAAACTCCCTACTTCATTTTGAGAGATAGAAGTTATCTAATTACAATGATGCATGACATTGAGACACAGGAAATAATGGTGTTCTGATTCAGAGTACTTCATAGAGATTTGGGACCGAGCACTGTAACACAGAATCTGCAAATTCTCTTTTTCTATCTCTAAAACGGACCTCCAGGGACAGAATAGAGAAAATGGCATACCTCACCAGGTCCAAAAAGGAGTCTTCACTATTGAAGACCCTGCAAGGAGCAGCCATGATCTGAGGACCCAGTGGCAACCATCTGGAAACAATGCCCAGAGAGTAATGCTTCGCCTTGTGGAACACTTTATTATTCATAAGGCATTTTTCAAGTTTGCTATCTTATTTGATCTTGGCAGTGATACTATGTGATAGGTGTTATTAACCAACTTTACACTTGAGGATATTGAAATTCAGTAGGTACCGGGGAAGGCAGTGTAAGGCAGGGTAAGATACAGAGCTGGGAAGGGAATGCATTGCAATGAGGTGTGCGAGTTAATCGCTTAAAATCCCAGGATACTATCTCTGTAACTGAAAATGATGATAATACCGTTCACACATTGGGCTGACATCCTCACGTAAGGCAAAGTGCTCTGGCCAGGAGTGCCTGGCTGGCTCAGTTGGATAAGCGTCCGACTCTTGATTTCGGCTCAGGTCATGATCTCATGGTTCGTGAGTCGGAAGCCTGTGTCGGGCTCTGTGCTGACAGCTTGGAGCCTGCCTGGGATTCTCTCTCCCTCCCTCTCTGCCCCTACCCTGCTCTCTCTCTCTCTCTCAAAAATAAATAAAAACATCAAAAAAATAAAATAAAACATAAATCAAACCCTATCATTTCCTTGCTTAAAACCATTTAATAATTCAGCCACTTTTCATTGCATTTCACCTAAAATTATCTTTGCTGGTCTTCAAGAATCTGCATCAGTGGTTGTAATGTAAGCCCTGATTTTTTTTTTCTTTTTCTTTTATATAACGCAAATGGCTGACTTAAACTTTGATTGCCCAGGCATTCACTTCAAAGACAGCCATCTCAATAACCCATTACCAGACATACAACCAGATAAAAAGAGCCAGGCCACCTTCCCCCACAGAAGCTCCTTTTTTTCAAAGATCTGGCTTTATTTGGATAATTGACCATTGGGGCCACTTGTCTTTTCTCACACTTTAAATGATCACTCTTACATTTTAAATTCACCAATAAAGCGAGAGCCCACAAAACCCTAGACCTCTATCTTCAACCTCAATAAAATTAGAGCCCCAGGACCATGTCTAATCTCTCTTTCCCTCTACCTGTGACCTCCTTGTGTGGTCCCTTGTGTGCTATGTAATTTCCAGGTCTTGTATGTAATAAACCTGTATTTTTTCTAAGTTTCCTGCTGGTTATTGCCAAAGGGCATCTGGCAATCACAATGAGAATCACAAAGGTTCAATCACAATAAGAATCACAAAGGTTGATCAAGTGGGAACACTGGTTTAGAAAGGGGAGATGTCTGTGGGACGCTCATTGGGGCCCAGATGAGCGTCTCTAGATATTTCTAGCATGCAGCTATAGTATGGATAGACCGAGGCACCAAACAATAGTACTCAAATTTGAAACATGCATCAGAATTCCTTGGAGGATTTGCCAAGATAGACTGACCAGCTGCATGGCCACAATTTCTCACTCTGTGGGTCTAGATCAGCCTCAGAATGTGCAATTCTAATAAGCTCCCAAGCGACTCTGATGATGCTGTCACTGGAACCACACTTGGAGGACCATTTCTCTGATATGATTGAGTCCCTCTTATATCTCTGACCTGGTCCCCTACACGCTGCCCACTGTCACTCAGAACCAGCCACAGCGAGCTTCTTTCAACGGCACTTTTCTCCTGAAATCTCTTGCCATACATATAGGCATGGCTGGCTTCTGTCTTCAGATTGAAGGACAAATATCACATCTTTAGACTCACATTTCCTGACCACTGTTTCTCATTTTTTTCTCTTAACTTAGCCCCTAGCAATTGATTTTTTTTTCATATCACCCTGTTTTATTAAGCTTATAGCAATTATAACTCTCTGAAAATATTTCACTCCTGTCCACCTCATACAATGTAATGTTTGTGAGAGCAGTGACCTTACCTGTCTTTCAATGCTACGTCTTTAAGGCTTAATATGAACATAGACTCTTATTTTCGAAGAACATCTGTTAGCAGATTATGGAACACTAGTTGTTTAGAACAGAGTTTGGGAAATGTTGCCTATACATGATGGGAAAATATTGCTTTAACTTCAGATGTGCAGCTGTGAAGTTAGGGAACAGTTCACAAGACCACCCTCCCTTCTGGCAACGACTGCAGAGCTCAGAGGTCCCCATGATCACCCTCAGATCGAATACTTTGCCCAAAAAATTATTCAGAACTCACTGAAAGCTGTCACATTTTGGTTCAGTAAAAGAACACAGATTAAAATTAGGCAAGGGGAAATGAGCCTAAGGCAGAGTCCATCAAAATTCCAAATATGGAACTTCCAATTGTCTTCCATCCACGAAGTTATAGACAGCATCAACCCCTCCCAGCAATGATGCGTAGCAGTACACGTGAAGTATTGCGTACCAGGGAAGCTCATCCGAGACTTGATGTCAAGAAATTTTACTCGGGCTTGGTCACAAAAACATGGTTCACTTTCCCTATGGCTGAGTCTCCAGCTGTTCCAGAGGTAGACCAGATACCTCATGGCCTAAAGAACCCACAATAAAATGTTGACTATCCAGTGTGGCCCAAGGACCCCAGGTAAATATACCTTTAATAGGTAGGACATTCCAAGGATGTGAAGATCACCTCCCAGGAGCTGAAGACAAAGGCTGGAACTTCCTTTGGGTGAGGTTAAGTCTTTACTACATAGTAGCTCTACAAATTGAGTGATAACATATGCACATCCTTTGTGCACACAGAAATCCCTTTGAGAAGATTATTTACTGATGAATTCTTCCTTTGCTCATCCATTGACTCATTTACTTTATGCAATACTTATTATATGTGGAACTAAGTCCTTTTCCTCAAGGAGCTCAGAATCTGATAAGGAAGACAAACATGTAAACAATTGCTAAAGAAATACGAGGATTTTGGAGTTGTACGAGGACTGAGCAACTTGGACAAGGACAAGCAACTGTGTAGGAATTCTGGATCTTAGTGTGTTAACAATGAAATGAAGCAAAGGGACTATGTGGTTGATATTTCAGTAATGCCTCTTGATTCATTTACACCTCCCTGTAAACACCTGCTTCTGTGATCCCCTCACGCACGAGCCCTAGGTCTGACTGTGTAGTTTGCACATCCTTGAAAGTCTTTCTTCGTTTTGGACTTTTCTTCTTGATATTCTTTGAGAACACTGTGTAAATAAGCTTGAGCTAACCTGTTAGAAAACGATAGACCATAGGCAGGAGAAACAAGCCACTTTGACCAATATAGCCTCTCAACCAATATAGCTGACTAAGGTCAACCCCGATCCTTCTGTCATGAGCCCACCTGCCTACTGACCACAGGCCAGCAGAAATCAGCCAAGTGGCTTGGACCAGAAGAATAAACTACCCAGTCCACACCCTGTGAGCTAAATAAAAAGGCTGTTTTAAGCCATCAGTTTTGTGGTGTTTTGTTACACAACAAAAGCTACATATGTATAGACACAAGATTAACTCTGTGTTAATCTTGGATCATACATAATATAAAATCATAATGTTTTCTATTTCTAGGCCTAAATAAGTTGATGTGTAGCCTGAGAATAATAGGGATAAAATAGGTCAGAAGGTTTTCAATGATTTTTATTCCAGGAATAATGTCATCTTTTGTGCTGAATTGTCTCTTCGTTGGGTCATCATGCCCTCTCAAAAACTGTGCTCATATATGAAAACAAATAGCGGAGAGCATATTAAGAAGTCAAGAATGAAATGTTTTTCATAATATGACATAGAAAATTGCTTGCTTCCATTTTGCATGCCTAGCCGATGCTAGTAAAAAGCTCCAAACTTATAAATAAGAATGTAGTAGTCAGAATGCTACTATAAACATTATCTTTCTAGCCCATAGCTTGTTTGCAAAACACGTTAATTAAATTATTTAAAAATTCACACACTGTCTCCAGTTTCACTTTGTTCCAATGTTTTCTCACCCTTCCAGAATCTATCTACAAAGAAAAGTGCAACAGAACTTGCTTGAGAAGAAAAAAAAAATAGAAATGTTTTGGTGTTATTTGTGTTGAGAAAGAAGAAAATATTAAACATCTTGCAGAAAACCGTTTCCAGAGAACTCCTGGAGTCCCTCGAGGTATCTCAGATAAGTCTCCAGGAAGCATCTGAACTTTTCAAGGATTATCTAAGGCCAACTGAAAAAGTGAAAACTTGGGAGAATTTCCTCCACTGGCTTCCGTCTTCAGGTGTAGTCACAGGTGCTGATATCTCGCCTTTCACTGAGTTGCCAACCTGAATTTTGAAATGAGACCTGATCCCCAAAGCCTAAGAGAGAGCGGAAGTAAAGCCTTCTGCAAAACAAACTCGATACAAGAGAGAGTCCCCAGTGGCTTTAAATACATCACGGGGTTCAAAATGTGTCTCTTTGAAATAAGTATCCTCTAACCGTTTGCTGTTTGAGATTTAGTGACCGATTGTTGTTGTTGATGTTCTCATAAATTTGGAATTCTTGAACTCCATTTAACAATTTTCCTTTTAGAGAAGCCTTGAAATGGCACGTTGATTTGCTGCGTTGGGTTTTGATGACTGCGGAGAATGGTTCTTTTCAGCCTACTTGTGTCTTGAGTTCCTTGTGATAATAAATGTTCCATAAGCTGACTTGCTTTTCGTTTTGATCTCAGGCCTCCTGTGCAGGTGTATGTGGTTGTGTGAAATAAACCAAGCTGTAGACTATTGTGTTTTTATTAAAATTAAAATCAAAATCCAGCCCAATGCCCTGACCGTGTGGTTTTAAGAACTAGCAGCTGTCTTTCCTGTCAAGGAAAGATTTGGGTAAATATGAAAAGGGATTTACATTCTGTTGAGTGTTGCGTGTCAGGGACTTCAGAATACTTCCTTTCTTAATCTTTTCAACCATTTGGTAAATATATATATATATATTTATATAATATATATATATTATATAAATATATATATATATTTATTAGAAACAATAAATATGAGAAACTATGTAGATTAAATAACTTGTCTAAGACCATAGGTTTAGAAAGAAATACAGTTACCTGTTTCTTATAAATACCTTAATTTTAGGATAATATCCTTCCAACAGATTTCACGAAAGCCTTAGAAGGTGAGAATTCAGTAAAGACTCCCTCTTTTAGTATTCAGAAGAAGCAATAATGTAGTATATATGTACATACGTATGTTGTTAGCAATTTGTTTAAAAAGTTATAAAAATAATACACAATTATCACATACAAATTAGCAAGTATTGAAAGGGAAAAGGAAGGGGCTATGTCTATACACGAGTTATCTGTGAGTCAAATATTTAAAATTAGTGTCTCTGGAACACTGTTTGACATACTGCTTGATTATATTGATTTTCTTCTAATTTATTATATTGTTTCTTTCTTTACTCTTTACTATCTTTATATATGCAGATAACTCTATATATCTCTTTAGTATCTCTATATATGCAGAAAAATGAATGAATTACAGTTTTTGAGAATGTTGAATTATCACAAAATGAACACACCAGGGGACCATCACCAAAATCAAGAAACAGAACTTTAGAATAGAATATTCTGTAGTTCCAGAAGCCTCCTTTGTGCCCCTTATAATTCCTTCTTCCTGTCTACCCTCATCACTATCCTATAATTGAGCATGGAGCCTGCTTACAATTCTCTCTTTCTCCCCAACCCTTTGCCCCTCTCCTGCACTCACACACACTCTCTCTCTCTCTAAAATAAAAATAAAAAAAAGAAATGAGCTATCAAGCCATGAAAAATGGAGGAAACTTAAATGCATATTGCTAAATGGGTGAATATTTTTGAGTGAGTGAATGAACCAAAGGGTAAGAAAGCCAGTTGAAAAAGGCTACATTCTGTACGATTCCAACTACACGACATTCTGGAAAAGGCAAAACTGTGAGACGGTGAAAAGGCTAATGGGGATCATGAATCATGGTGAGGTTGGGTAAATAATAAACAGGTGGGGCAAGGGGATTTTTAGGTTGATGAAATGATTCTGTACACTGGTTGATACATTTTACATTTATACAAGGGTGAACCCAAATATAAGAGATGCACTTCAGTTAATGTATCAATATTGGACGACTAACCATAAAAAAGATATCACATCAATGCATGATGTTAATAATAGGTAAATTAAGGAGAGGGGACGGGGAGTATATGGAAACTCTGCACTTCCAACGCAATTTTTCTGTAAACCAAAAACTGCCCTAAAAATAAAGTATACATTTAAATAAGAATATATGTGTACACATATAAACATCCAAAAACTTATGTCTAGAGAGATACACCAAGTTGTTACCATCAGGTAGAGAAAAAAGAACATTACGGATGAAGGGAGAGGGTTGGCCACTCCCACGAAAAAATTAACCTAAGAGCGCAGATTCATAAATAATATCTGAGCTTATTTTTCTAAAAAAGATACCTAACGGGATAGTCATGCAAACATTAACGATGATTATATCAAAAAACACATTTCCGAACATGGCTTTCTCCCTGATATTTTGCAGGCAGTGTTAATTTCTACAATTATGAGTATAGTTTATAAAATTGGAGGAAATACCAAGTATGACTAATTTTGTTGAAAAATATATGAACATACAGTCAGGACCCAAGGGGTTCTCTGGGCTTTAAAGTAAAAATATATACTGGCAATAAAAATACAAGTGTTTCTCCTCCATTATTTTTGTTCAGTTTTATGACTAAAAATACTTCTGTTTTCCCGTAAATTTATTTTACTATGGTGAATTCTTATTCCAAAACAAATTTGCTTTCATCGCTATTCTCAAATATACACGTTTATAGAAAAAATGATAGCGATATCAAAGCTATGAGGAACCGAGTATTATGGTGGTAGCTTTTATTAGATGTTCACAGCATTTTGCGCATAGACACAGGCTGAGTCAAGCATAGATGTGTAATTTCCTGCACACGTACAATATTGTAGGTCCTCCAGCTACGTTCTGACTAATCGATAAAAATAACTATGAAGAGGTGCAAACTGGTACAGCCACTCCGGAAAACCGTACGGAAGTTCCTCAAAAAGTTACAAATAGAACTACCCTATGATCCAGCAATTGCACTGCTAGGTATTTACCTAAAGAATACAAAAATGTTAGTTCAAAGGGATATATATGCTCCAAACTTTATGGCAGCATCATCAACAATAGCCAAGTTATGGAAACAGCCCAAGTGTCCAATGACTGCTGAATGGATAAAAAAAGATGTGGAATATTACTCAGCCATAGAAAAAGAATGGAGTCTTGTCATTTGCAATGACATGGTTGGAGATACAGAGTATTATGGTAAGCAAAACAAGTCAGTGAGAGAAAAAAACTATTATATGGTTTCACTCCTATGTAGAGTTTAAGAAGCAAAACAAAGGGGAAACAAAGAAGTGCGAGGGAAGCAGACCAAGAAATAAACTCGTAACTAGAGAGAACAAACTCATGGTTACCAGAGACAAGGTGAGTCAGGGTAAAATTTATGGGTAAAACAAGAGGTGGGGATTAAGGAGTCTACTTGTGATGGGCACTGGGTGATGTACGTAAGTGTTGAATCACTATATTGTACACCTGAAAGTAATACTACACCCCGCGTTAACTGAGTGGGATTTAAATAAAAACTTAAAAAATAATAAACAAAAAAAAAGAGGTCATTGGTTAATTGTGCAATCATCTCCTTGAGGCAGTTGGGCCGGAGTCTAGAGGAATTGATGTGTTCTACTTGGAACTACAGGCAGAGATGAAGCTTGACGCCAGGAGGACAGAGCCCCCAAAGACGTGTCAGCGGCGGTGTAAGGACTATGAATGCAAAAGGAGGGTGACAAACTCCCTTTCTGTCTGGGAGGTGCTGTCGGCATGACCGGGCTACAATGGCTCAAGACCCAGCCTCTTTGCGGAACACTCAGAACCAGCCTTATCACCATCTCCTAAAGATGCACCCTCCTTCGAGGTCTGTGTATAAACTATGGAGCCCCCTCCAGGGCCCTGTTTTACCATCAGAGGCCAGGTAAGGCCACTCCTAAGAATTGTGAGCATCGATCCCACAGAGTCCCTCCTCTGAAGCTTCTCTACGTTTGGTTAGAAGCTCATCTCTTCCTGTACCCCAAGCAGTTATTACTGAGTTATTTCAGTGTTTTTGTTTCTCCTTCAGCTTTTTAAAATGTTTATTTAGCTTTAAAAGAGAGAGAGAGAGAGAGAGAGAGAGGCAGAAAGAGAGGGAGACACAGAATCTGAAACAGGCTCCAGGCTCTGAGCTGTCAGCACAGAGCCCGACACGGGGCTCGAACTCATGGACCTCAAGATATGACCTGAGCCGAAGTCGGACGCTTAACCGACTGAGCCACCCAGGCGCCCCTCTCCTTCAGCTTTCTAAAAATAGGCAACCAATTCCATGTATTAAATACCTTCTGCTGGAAACACTGAAAATGATAGTATTTTTTTAATGTGTGCCATTCGCACACACACACACACACACACGCACACACACACACACAGGATTTCTGGAAAAGTAGCACATGGATGTGAGAAAGCATACTATTTCAGGGACATGGAAGATGGGCATTTCTCATACACTATCAACATGACTCTGCCATATCACCCAGGACACGTCATGTCAGTGCCATAAGAATCCACTGTCTCAGAAAAATGCGAGTTCCAGTAACAGTTAATGTTTTCACCTATGAGTTGACAAAACCATTTTGTAAACTTTGAATACACATATGAATATAACATAACCATAAACAACAACCAATCTTGGCCCCTACCCTCAACCCACACACATCTACTGAGTTCACGTCTCAGCTCTATGGTTATGTGGGTTCAATCTGCTCAGGAAATCCTAATTTCAGTTCAGAATTCTTGGGATAAATGCACCACGAGCACGCTGACAGCTCTGTAGCATTGGAGTTCAACAAGCCCCCGAGTTCTCTCAGTCTCAAAATACAACCAGTGTTTTCCATGGTGGGGGAGGTGAATTTTTTTTTTTTTATATACCAGGAAGGGACACAACAGTATAAAGTCCCACTTCCCCTTGGGTTTTGCAACAAACAAGTAGTGGTTTTTTCTGG
The DNA here is from genome assembly GCF_007474595.2 of Lynx canadensis. Lineage (NCBI taxonomy): Eukaryota > Metazoa > Chordata > Mammalia > Carnivora > Felidae > Lynx > Lynx canadensis. Next base: position 3,541,825 of record NC_044311.2, on the reverse strand, counting down.
CCGCCTTCACGTGGTCCTATGTGGTTGTGGGACTGTCACTTGTTTCAGATGCTTTACATATTCCAATTAATGCAATTTTATTGCATATAACCCTAAGGCACTTCATAAAAGGCTGACATTTTCCTCGAACAAACAAATAAAATATAATATAAATTTCCAGCATGTTCTGGCAAACACACACACCCTTCCACACACTCTCGCAGTGCCATCATCTCCACATAAAAATGTTTTATGAGGTAACAGACTTCAGATGTGGAGCTTCTGAGCCTGCCAGCGTGAGCTCACAGACAGCCCTTTTGGTTCAGTGTTATTGCAGAGTGAACAGAAGGGGCAGGAAGGACAGAGGTGTTCCTCGTGCAGATGGATTCTGAGACGCGCAACGCCCAGACCTGCCATGGGAATTGGCCCCGACAGGCAGCTCAAATGCTTAGTTTCTTCCCCTCTCTGTCCCCACCTTCATTGGGTCACAGAAGGTTGGCCAGCAGCATGGAATGACTCTCAGGGAGCTGCGGGCAGGCAGGTAGAGGACTTCATTTTTTTGACTGTCGATTTAAAGAAAATCACGATCAGAGGAATTTTACAATTCAAGTCTACAAATTTGGCATGGAAATACGATGCGGTAGCTTCGTGTATTCCCTTAGTTCATTACTCCGTGAATCGGTACATAGCATAGCATGTCCGGCCAGGCCATTTCTCCTTCCAAGCAAAGGGCACAACCAAGGGCACTGTTTAAAGTTGTGCCTACTGGGAGCATGTCCCTGACCAGTGCCCTTCAGGGATGGTCCGGGGTGGGGGGGGGCAGCGGGGCTGCAGCTGTCCACTTGCTGCCCAAACACCATGTGGAACCATCTGTAAACCTGGTCCATGTCTTCTCTTCCTCTGTTGACTGATTGTGAGGACTCCAATGAAGCCATGGGTACAGGCTGGGAGAGAGAAGGTGATGTAGCAGGAGGGGAGGCCATGGGCATCTGGGCCACCTTTCCAAGTAACTACTTGTGCCTTCGGGCTACAGGTATCATGGAGGTGCCACTGCCATCCAATAATGGAGTGGGTTGTGCATGCCCAACGTTGCGACTTGGTGGGTCACCTAACGCCTCGTTCACGGTGGACAGTTCACATCACACGGTAACCTGGTGGCCTGTGGTTAAGTGTTTAATCTCTACCAAGGCCTGGTAGCAGGCCAAGGACTGTTCCTCAAAGGGGAAGTCATTACCTGCGGAGGACTGTGGGGTGTTTGCTCCAAAATCATAAGAGTCTGCCATACGATTCACCTCTAGGGGCCTAGGAAAAGCTGCAAACCATCAGCATGCCAATCTGCTGATGACGCTTTGCCAGATGGATAGGTTCAAACTAGGTACAAGGGGATGAGTTAATTTGCTCCAGCAGTGAAACTATATTTGGTACAGCCTCCCGGTTGGAGTCACCACCTACTTAAGCTTAGTAATCCATTGTCATTCTCCAAGATCCGTCTGTCTGCCGCACAGACCAAGTAGGTGAGCTGAGTGGGGAGGTGACGGGAATCCCCATCCCTGCATCTTTCAAGTCTTTGATGGTGGCACCAATGTCTGCAAACCCTCCACGAGTACAGTATTGCTTTGTTGACTATTTTTCTGGGTAGAGGCAGTTTTAGCGGCTTCTAGTTGGCCTTTCCCACCACAACGACCTTCCCTCCACGGGTCAAGAAACCGAGGTGGGGATTCCGCTAGCTGCTGAGTATGTGTATGCCTACCACGCGTTCTATAATTTGGCAAATAAGCACAGGAAAGGCTTGGGGGTCCGCTGGATCCACTATGAGCTGGACATGAGCTAAAACTCCATTGACCTTCTGAAACCTCGACACTGACTCTTGGACCACAGGGATGTGTTGCGTCTCCTGCAATCAGTCAGTGGCATTTCAGAGCCAGTTCAGAGTTTACCGATCGAGTAAGCATTGGGCAAACTTCCTATCTATTTCACTCCGAGAAGCACCGCGGTCGATGAGGCAACGCCATACGTCTGCACACGCCAGACTCTCCTTATAGCTGTTGGACTCTGCTGTCTGTCCCGGTGACCAGGGCCACCTCACCTTTGGTGATCGAATGTGGCCATTTGCCCCCCGTGCCGCCCTGAGATCCAGTCACTCCCACTGCATTTAGCTTTCCCGGGGCAGTGACCGCAGTTCGCACACGGAGGCCTCCACGCCGGGTCATCACAAAGTTCTTCAAGGATGCCCAGGTTCTCCTCACAAATGCATTTCTCACAGGATCAGCGATGCGTCTTACAGACCTACCCAGGGTGGGTGAGTGGGCCTTAAACGGCAAACTCGGTCTGACATTCCAACGTCCTTGAGCTTCTGCACCTTTCTTCTCCATCAAACCCAGGCGTGTCAGGCACTTCAGATTAATTCACTGTGGGCCACCTTTTGGTCCATATTTCAGCCAATCACTGAAGTGGTAAGTCCCTAACAACTCAGGCTGCAGCATTAAATGCAGAATCGCTGCTTAGTGACTCCTTGTCAATACATCTGGCTTGATCCAACTTTCTGTTGGATCCAGTTCAGAGCCAGCCCCGCACGTGTTCCCGTGATTTGTGTGGGTATAAAGTAGGAGACTCAAGTCCTCTTAGAGACGCACACCTCTCACTGATCACGCTTTGTACTTCACCTTTAGGGGCCTGCTGGGATTCGGGTCTAGTCCTGACAGGGTCCTGCCATGGGTCCTGACAGGGATCGGCGGTGTCTTGCCTGACACTCCCTTGCAAGGGAGGCCATGCCTGTTTTCTCGGGCCGTGGAAGATTCACTTGACTTCCGTCTAGTTAAAACAGCTTCACAGGAGACAAAGAACAAAAGATTGACGTTCGGAATTTATAAATCCTGCCCGTGTATCGATAAAACAAATTAGCCGCAAAGTAAAATGAGTAATAGGAAAGCAGTAGCCAATACCCACGTGGAAAAATATTCAGCATCATGAGAGAAGTGAGAGTCAAAGCGCTTTGTATCCAGCACTGGCTATGGATTTACATTTTTAAATATTTATCTTTTTTGAAAATTCTGAGAAAAATTAAGTTTTGGCAAGAACGGGAAGCAGTATAACCCCTACGTGCGATTATAAAAAGATACAGTTCCTTTGGAAAATAGTGTGGCATTACCTAGAAAATGTTGCACGCTTCATATCCATTAACCCAGCTTAGTACGTATCCTAGACAAGCTTTACAATATGCACTGGGACATACGTGCAAGAATATTCAAAAGAGTGTTGTTTGTGATGGCAAGGAGTTGTTAACAACCCCAAAGTTTATCCATGGAATAATGGAGACATAAAAGAGGTTCAATCAATAATCAATTACTGAGCAGCATTGAAAACAAACGGGGAACCCCAAGAAATCCATGTTTTGGATTCTATTGATATAAAAGCCAAGATATGCACACATGTGGATACATATTTTAGAATAAATAAACAGGGATGACCCGTGAAGACAAAAATACTAATTCACAGAGATACATGCATCCCAATGTTTATAGCAGCATTATCTGCAATAACCAAATTGTGGGAAAAAATATATACACACACACACACACATACACACACACTCACACACCCACCCTCCCCCCCACAATGGAATATTATTCAGCCGTAAAAAAGAATGAAATCTTGCCATTTGCAACAACATGGATGGAGTTAAAGAGTATTATGCTAAGTGGAATAAGTTAGTCAAAGAAAGGCAAATACCATATGATTTCACTCATATGTGGAATTTAAGAGACAGAACAAATGAGCAAAGGGGGAAAAAAAGAGAGAGTCAAACCAAGAACCAGTCTCTTAACTATAGAGAAAAAACTGATGGTTACCATAGGGGAAGGTGTGGGGGATGAATGAAATAGCGGGCAGGGGTTAAGGCGTGCACTTGAGGGCGCCTGGCTGGCTCAGTTATTAAGCATCTGACTTTGGCTCAGGTCGTGATCTCACGATATGTGAGCTCTGTTTCTGGTAAGCTCGAGCCCCCCCTATGGGTAAGCACAAGCCCAGCATGGGGTAAAAACACGAGGTTTGCTTTGGGTGAGACTCTCTTTTCTCTCCTCTCTCTCTCTCTCTCTCTCTCTCTGCCCCTAGCTCACTGGTGCTCCCCTCTCTCTCAAAAAAAAAAAAAAAAAAGAATGATATACACTTGTGCTGAGCACTAGGTGATGTATGGAAGTGTTGACCTGAAACTAACACTGTATGTTAACTAACTGGAATTTAAATGACAACTTAAAAAAAATAATAACAAAAAAAGATTATTATTTCATCTCCTAAACAAGGTGTTGGACACATGGGCAATGATTTAATTGTTATCCTTTAAACTATGCCTTTTACATTAGAGATTATAAATGAATATTTCATGTATTCTAAACATCGAACTTTTTAAATCATTATAAATGGGAGCCACGATTGCTTGAGGCAACAATGTAAGTTTAGGTTGTCTGATTTCTAATTCAGACACCACCAAGGATATTATGTATAAATAACAGATCCTCTCTATTCCTCAATTTCCTTATCTCTAATACTGGAGATAATAACAGCATCAAGTGTTTTCTTTTAAGATGATTAAATTAGTCCATATCAAAGCTCAATCTGATGCCTGCCATGGAAGATATACATGTTATGAGTTGTCTGGCAAATACAGACCTGAAGATGTAATATTTCAACTTTGATAAAGTGTCATAAGTCATACAATATGATGAAACCTCTTCTAATTTGTTTTATATGTCTATCATATGCCAAATTACTATAGCGGTGGCACAAAAACTCAATTGTATACACGACACAGATATAAACAGAATAAATAAATAGACATCTAATCAACAAATATGTGAGTGTATTAAAAGATTACTACACCAAGCAGGCTTATTCTAGGAAGGCAGGCATCGTTTAGTTTTCAGCAAATATTAAGCTATTCTAGTACTTTAAGACTCAAAGAGATTAAATTATGTGAGGATCTCAACTGGATGCCAAAAATAGTAAAATATTCAACATTTGGAGCCACAACTATTATATTAGCTAAAAATAGAAGAAAATCTTATATTTGACTTAATATCATGAGGACTTTGTACCAGAAATTTAATGAAATGAAATTTTAATGATAAAATATTTTATACAGTCTGACCAGAATCAAGAAGGAGATAGGAAAAACTCCTATCACCTTATATTTTTTACATTGCAATGGACTGTCTAATAAATAGAAAGTGAAAAGATAAATAAATAAATAGTATATGAATATTGGAGGGAAAGAAGCCAAATGTTACTTATTTCAAATAATATTATTTTCTACACAGAAAAAATCCAAAAGTTCAAGGAAGTACGTGGAAACAAAAAGACCCACATAAACAAATCCAAAGCTTTCCTGGACACCAGCAATATTGGAAAATGCACTAGAAAAATGGATTCTTCATTCACAGTAAAATGAAAACCTTGACCAAATCAGGGATGACTTAATTATAAACGTGAAGGGTCTATCAGAAAAACCAGGGGCGCCTGGGTGGCGCAGTCGGTTAAGCGTCCGACTTCAGCCAGGTCACGATCTCGCGGTCCGTGAGTTCGAGCCCCGCGTCGGGTTCTGTGCTGATAGCTCAGAGCCTGGAGCCTGGAGCTTCGGATTCTGTGTCTACCTCTCTCTCTGACCCTCCCCCGTTCATGCTCTGTCTCTCTCTGTCTCAAAAATAAATAAACGTTAAAAAAAATTTAAAAAAAAAAACTAGAATGACACAGTGAAGGACATAAGCATAGAGTTGAATAAAGGGAAAGCCACACGGTATTTCTGGGAGCAAATAGTCACTGCCGTGCATTCAAAACTCCCATGAAATGTTAGACACTCAGCAACAACCTGGGCGATTTTATCTAGATAGTGTGTAAGATAGCACCTGTTTCATGGGATAAAGCCATGAGAGATGGGGCAGACCTTTCAGACTTTAAAACATATTGCAATGGTATGGTAATTAATCAAAAAATTTAAGTATTAGTGAAAGAAATAGATGAATAGAACAGAATAGAGTTCAGAATTACACCCATTAATTTACAGAAATTTGATTTATTCTGTAAGTGGAATTTCAAACTATTGCTGAAAATATCAGAAGTCAGTAAATGTTGTTGACATAAAGTTAGACTGCTCTTTCGTGTAAGTAAAAAAGATAGCAGGTAGGAATAGAGAAAGAGAGAGACAGAGATTAAGGGTCAAAAGTAACACTTTATGAATATATGTGGTAGTATTAAAATATTTTATGAGATAATATACATGTAATTTGGTGATAGAAAAAGTATTTCCAGGTGCAAAATCTAAAAGTCAGAAGGTAACATCATGACAGAATTGATTTCACACATATCATATGAATTGTAAAAATTCCCATAAGAGTTTGACATGTGACAGATGCGGAAACTTGTTTGTAACGTGGATTTGTACAAAATACAAATCCATAGTCATAAGCAACTAAAAGATCTCTCTTGGAAATAAAGAATAGAAAAGGGACATAGAATATGTACAATTAATCATTACCTTATGAAAGACCATCTTTCTATTGACACAAACCACTTCTGACCCCCATCTGTCCCTTTTCAAAAATACTTTTCCTCTTAGTTTTATTTTTATTTTTTATTCTAATCCAAAATACCATTCTACCACTTTCCCATAGATCATTATGATGACAGTAATATATTGTGCATTATCATTAACTGATTTTCAGAATTTCTCGATAGATGATAGATAGATAGATAGATAGATAGATAGATATAAATTTATATATGAAGACTTTATATACATTATTTTACATATGAAAACTAATGGAGGCAAGATTAATCTTGTCTTCGCTAGGATCCATGCTACAGGGAGACTCAAATTCCTGCGTTTTACTCTTTACATTACGTTTTACTGGAAAACATGGGTGGAATTGAGATTCTAATGGTTTTAGACAAAGGAGGTCAAAATTCAGGGATTTATGATCTAGGGGTGAAACTAGAAGCTTTCTTAGTTGGAATATTGAAACTTGAGTTCACTGGTGCACTAAGTTCAACAAGATTGAAATCCAGAAATTCTCTGGCATGCAGTAGAGAAAAGGGGTCGAAAGGTCTGGGATATGGAGATGCTAGACTAGACGCTACCCCTCAGGAGACTCGGAGGGAACTCCACTAAATTATTACAAATGCTTTGACGAAGGGAACATCAGCATCCTTGTAACCCTCTGTTACATTTGCTTGTCTATTGTACTGTCTTCAGTCTGGAGATAAAAGGGGAATTGGGGCTCCCAATTTTGGTGAGAATAATATGATCTTGCAGTGGCCGATGCCACGTGGTGGCATTTAATCGTTTCTTAACAGGGGACACAACTGCCGCGATAATCCACAAGGGCACAGTCACAATCCAAGTGTTTTGACTCTCAAGGACAGATGACAGTGACTAATTTTTCACACAGCCCAAAGGAAGGGACTAGATGGACAGTTTACTAAGGTGCTACTTGATTTATGTAATCAGATACATTCTAGACCAATGGAGATAAATCTGATTCGAGTTCCCATAGTCACTGCATAAGATGAAAAATCAGTAGCTGGGAAGTCTAAAGAAGAAGAATGTGGATGTTCTTCTCGGAATGGAAATAGAATAAGAATGTATCTGTGTCCCATGAAAATGCCTACAGGTTGCGTTCAGTGTGGCCCAGGTTGCCAATATCAAGGTGGTCAGAAGAACTTATCTTGGGGCTGTCAGGGAGCTATCCCGGGTTTTGCTTAATAGACTCATGAGCAAAGTAGTCACTTTGGCAGCCATGAAGGTTCCATGTAGGCTTGCCTACATGAAATCTCCCTCACCATAGGTGATCCTGACTGCTGTATCTACAAAGTGTGCAAATTGCCAATAACAGACGTCAAATCCAAGCACTGATATGGCACCATTCCCAGGATTGATGGGTAGAAGGGATTACCCAGCCACCTAGTGACAGATTGATTGCACTGGAACTTTTCCATCTTGGGGAGAACAGCAATCCATCCCTATAAGAGATAGATACAGATGCTGAATGCAAATTTGTCTTCTTTGTCCTCAATTCTTCTATCAGCCCCATCTTGACTGACGAAATGACTTATTCTCTGCTGTGCATCACACACCATTTTTCAATCGTGGAGAACCTCATTTTACATGAGCTTAGTACCTATGACATTTGCTGGTCTACCATGTGTCCCATCACCGAAAGGCAATCAACTTGCTGTAACAGTGAAATGGTCTATTAAAAGAAGAGTTGCACTACCAACCAAAAGATGCCACCATATAAGATCCAGATGCTACTTCAAGGATGTGGGATAATCTTTAAATCTGTGCCCAATATATGAGGATATATATATATTTCTCTATAATCAGAATACATGAATCCAGGAATTTGGGGTGGACATAAGAGGGTTCTACTCAGCCAAGGAGTCACTAAGAGATTTTTGTCTCTTGTCCCTAAAACCATGAACTTGGCTAATTTAGAGTTCTTAAGAGAGGAATATTGTTTCATCAGAGAACATATACATGGGTCCCCAAATTAGAATCTGAGAATATCCATTTGCCAATTTGGTCTGCTTTTGCTATTGAAATGCTAAGCACAGGGGAAAGCTGAAGTGGAAAGTTCCATTTGCCAAAGGGAAATTACACTGTTGTTACACAAAAAGTACAAGAAAAATTATGTTGGTACCCGGGTGATTTACATGGGGACTTATAGAACTTTAATGTCATTGATGGGTGCCCTGGTAAATTACCTGGATGATGACTCTGTCTTTTACATGCTATTTGAATCTTTTGTGGTGAGGGTATTTCATAGTTATTTCTACAATAAAAATAGATAAAAATTGAACAGTTAAGAAAGTGTTAATGTAAAATACATTAAGGGAACAACAAAAAGAATTAGAAAGGAAGTAAGGATTTGTCTGAGCTTTAAAACATAATTTAAAAATTGGCAATGAATGACAAGGTAATAAAAGCATATGACAATGAAAACATGGAAGAATAAAACAGGAGAGAATAGTTGGGATAGAAAAGTTAGTTGGTAAACCCCAACAGTGTGTTCACGATGGCAGGTGGGGTGAACAGGGAGGTCTGAATCCCTCTATTCTAGTCTTTGGACTATATCCCAGAGATGATAAAGTGTCATGCAGAGAAGTAACATGATCATATGTGCATTTTAAAAAAGACTTCTGGGAGCAAGTACCTGGAAGGTTAATAAATATTCACTGATTGAGTAAATAAATAATTGAATGAAGAAGAGGGGTATTGCTAGAAGGCTATTAAAATTGTTCAAGGAAGAGTTGTTGAGAGCTAGAAAAATGTTCCCAAAAGTCTGTTTTTATGCATCATGAAATCTATACACAGTCTTTTGTGGACTTCAACCAGCAATGAAATGAGGTAATGCCAGACATGGCCGTCAATTCCAGATTCTTCCATACCATCTTTTCAAGAATGCCTCTATATGGACAGAACTTACACTTAAAATGGGGGGGGGGGGGAGACACTAAAAAAGAAAAGGAAATTTTCTCTTTATTCTAACTGTAAGAACACAATGAGATAAAATTTATTTTTCCGCCCAAATGTTTGATCAGGACTTATTGCCAATACTCTCTGCACTTTGATTGGTCCAATGCTACACAGAGCTAGTCGTGTGGCTATTGGCAGTAAATCATATAACTGTACTAACTTTGGCCAGGAGTGCCTACATGTTATTGAATTAGAGGCTCCACGCTGATATTTCAAAGAATCAAAAGGTCATAGAATGATTCATATATGGCAATATGAAGTACAGCTACACTGTCCCTTTTTGCCTTGCGAATACCTCTGGTATGAAGTGTAGAGGAAAGTCATTAAATTGCATCTTGTGTTCAGTGGAGATAGGGGGTGACCGTCGTCATAATCAAGATGAACAACAACAATATTTATTTTCTGTAATTACTAATGCTTATTTTTAGTATATTTAAACAGCATACTGCCAACATTGGTTCTGAAGACGGCAATACAATATGTTCTCCCTCGCGTACCAGACCTTCCAAAGGCAAATTACCTAACCCCGCTGAGCCATACTTCCCTAAATTGTAAAAAGAGGATAATAATACTTGCAGGACAGTTAAGAGGATTAGAGATTATTTGCTTTCAGTGCTAAGCAAAGTTCCTTTTGCAGAACTCCTACTATGCAGTCGTTAAATCTTGCAGAGACATTTGTATAGTGATTTTCCATTTATTAAAAAAAAATACGTATAATATGTTGGGCTAGCAGCCTCTGAAAAGACCCACCTCTTGTTATGCATGGGCTTGTGTCATTCCCTCCCCCCTCCCACCCTGCCCCCGAGTATTGGCTGGCCTAGTTGCTTCCTTCTAACCAATAGAATACAGCAAAGGTGGTAATTTGTTACACATTAATAGATAACTCATACATATGTATATAAAATTTACATAGCAAAAGGACTCTAAACTTGTTCACCAGTATGCTGGGAAATAGGTTATCTCTGCACAATGGAATACAATACAGCAATCAAATGAAATAAAAAATGCAGGAGCTTAAGCAGCAACACTGATCACACAAACACAATATTGAGCAGAAGAATAAGACAGAGTATTTGCAGAAGGTACCATTTACATAAATGTCAAAAACACATAAACTTATACCATTTAGGAGCTGTGTTCAGAACAAATTGGAATAAAGCAGAATGATAATTATGTGACTATTTAATATTATGTCAGAGCTTCTAATATGCCCAACAAGGGTTATCATTCTTTCTTGACAAATGTAAATTTGTTCATTTCACTAGGGACAAGTGATTTGAGCCCAGATGTTTTACAATTCTGTAAATTTACATGGTAATTTGCAAAGACAAAAGTAAAAAAAAAAATCATAACCGTGATTACTTTTTTCTGTCTGGTAGAATATTTTTGGAATAACAGAAATGTTTAAAAAATACAACACTAGAGACTGTATAAAACTTGTAGGTAGAAGTTAACTCTCTTACTTAAATATCATATTATTCTAAGAAGTTTTAAGTTTGTTAATTAACATTCCCCAATGTACTTGATCAAATGAATCAGGGCAAGTTAAACGGGTCACACACACTATAGAAACATAGACCTAAAGACCTCCTGAACCAGCGTGTGCTGATTGCAGTCACCGTGAAATTTCACTTTTGAGTATTTCTCCATGGAAAATTCGTTCACAGAAATAATATTAATAATTTTAGAAATGCACTGATAACCTTGGTTGTGCTCAGGTGTTATAAATTAACCTTACATCTAATTATCATTGTCGATAAAGACTGTAGAAAACATATGTCTAAACTAGGAAATTGCTGGTAAATTTAAACATCTTTTCTTGTACTCTTCACCAACCATACATCTTATTCAGTGAAATGTCCATGTCTTTTGCCCATGTTTGGATTGTTGATTTTTTAATTTTAACTTTTGAGAATTCCTTATAGTCTTTAGCTAGGAGTTATTGGTCAGATATGTGATTTCTAAGCCTTTTCTCTAAGTCTATACCTTATTTCGTCATCTTGAAGAGTGTATAGCAGGGGCGCCTGGGTGGCGCAGTCGGTTAAGCGTCCGACTTCAGCCAGGTCACGATCTCGCGGTCCGTGAGTTCGAGCCCCGCGTCAGGCTCTGGGCTGATGGCTCAGAGCCTGGAGCCTGTTTCCGATTCTGTGTCTCCCTCTCTCTCTGCCCCTCCCCCGTTCATGCTCTGTCTCTCTCTGTCCCAAAAAAAATAAAAATAAACGTTGAAAAAAAAAATTAAAAAAAAAAAAGAGTGTATAGCAGAGGGAAAAACATTTAATTTTGATGAAGTCCTTTTTATCAATTTTTCTAATAATCATGCTTTTTTGTGTCATGTCTAAGAATACTTCATCAAAGCCTTATATCCGAGACTTTTTCTTCTATGTTTTCTTCTAAAACGTTTATATTTTACAATATAAAGTTTTTACATTTTATACTGCAATCTATAATTTGAATTAATTTTCATATCAGTTGTGAAGTTTGGAATGAAGTTAATTATTTTTTGACTATGGATATCCAACAGTTTCAGTATCATTGTTGAAGAGATTATCCTTCCTGCACTGAATTGTTTTTAGAACTCGGCTGTAAAATCCAAATGTTCATCAACTGGTGAATAGGGAAAAAAATGTGGTACATCTGTACAGTGAAGTATTATTTGGCCATAAAAATTTAAATATTGATACATGCTACAACATGAATAATTGAAGAAAACTGTGCTAAGTGAAAGAAACTAGTCACGTGATATCTCATTCCATTTAGGTCGAGTGTTTAAATTAGGCAAGTCTAAGGAGACAGAAAGTGGTTGCTGAGGGCTGGTGGTTAAGGGATGTGGAATGTTACAAGGTGATAGCTAAAGAGTATAACGTTTCTTTTTGGGTAATCCATTGTGGCGGTCCTTGTAAATGTCTGTGAATATACTAAAAATCATTGTACTACATATTTTAAATGGGTGAAGGGCTGCGTTGTGTGCTATATCTCAAGGAAGCCGTTAAAAACTAAAAGTTATTCATACTTTTGTTATTTTTGCCTTCTCTATTTTTTCCATTGGCCAAGGTGTCTATCCCTCCAACCACACAGTCTTGATTATCATAGCCCTACGCTAAGGCTTGAAATCAGGTAGCGCTTTTCTCTCCCATTTTTACTTTTAGAACTTTTGTTATTCTGGTTCCTTTACCTTTCTGGTTAAGTTTTAGATTAACTTTGTGTGTCAAGCAAAATCTTTCTGAGATTTTGACAGCATCTATATCTCTATCTGCATGTAATGATGTATCTATATCTCTACCTGTATGTCATCTATCTATATACACACATACATGTGCGCATGAACATGTCTACACACATCTATCAGTTCTGTTTCTCTGGAAAACCATATTATAATGTCACGAAGAAAGCTCCAAGAAGACAGTCCCTCTGTGTTTATTTCAGACGACCTTGTATCCCATAGGAACACTGGTTGTATCCCTATTTTTTGATGTTGGGTCTGGGAAACTATTCCACGGTTTGTTGTTGTTGCTATTGTTGTTATTGTTTTTCTTAAAACCATGTGGTCCAAATTCTTCCCCTTTCTAGGTAAGGGGAAAGTGAGTTACAGAAACTCAGGGATTCTGAACCAAAATTCTTTACCAGGGGCAAAGGAAGACACCAAGGCTGTGACAGCCTTCCAAATCCATGAGGGAAAGTCATGGATTAGATGTAGAGGGACCCAAATGGAATGAGTCTGACCCAAGAGGTACCTGCTAAAAATATGCATGAAGAGACAGGCCAACATAAGTACAACTTCATAATAAGTATGTAAGTAAGAAAAGAAATATATACATCCATATTTTTAAAAACACAAATCATTTACCATGTCATCAGGGGAATTTTGGTGGTCTACAGAAACATCTGGTTATTGAATAAGGCATGAGACAAAGTCATTTTGCCCCCTCGTTCTCTCTATTTGGAGTTATGAAGAGCTCATTGGTCAACAGAAAGTCAATAACCCCGAGGAAGAACCTGAATTCACCATGGAGGCTGACTGCCAAGCAGCTGTGGAATTCAACTGATGCCTCTTATTATCTAGTAATCTAATCTTGAAGACAAGAGAACCGTTTGAGAAGACCCCACCAATCATGCTGTCTCTCCTTGAGTTCCCTACCCTTGTTTGTCTTCCCCTCTTTCCGTTTGCCCATCTCCACCTTCTGGTATCTTTCCGAGCGGCTGCCGCGAGGGAAGAAGTGGCTGAAGTTGATGGCATATGTCATGAGTTTGCCTTTGGAGAGAAGCTTCTGCTCAATCCTTCATAAGGCACAGGGGAACTTGTGGGGCATTAGCTGCGAGCACCAGGTTTTGCCACTGAACCAGCGGCAAATATTAACCCGGAGAGAGCCGAGAAGATGGAGTCTTGCAACAAGTAAAATATTTCAGAAGCAACGATGTGGTAGATGGTAGGGATGGCCAGTAACACAAAAAGAGTATGCAGAGAAATGGCCTAGGAATTTCAGATTGCATTATGGACTCCTGTTGGCTGGGGACGATGAATGGCAGAAACCACTGATCTAAAGGCCAAGGACATATTAATCCATCTCCTTTTATGTAATATACCAATCTGGAATCAATTTTAAATAATAGGTCCAAATTTCATTCTGATTACCATGGTTTTGTTAACACTCTGGTGTTTGGACTATTTGACAATGTCATTGGAGTCTAAGAATATTAACACTGGTCCAGACAATGCTTTTTCTATCTCTCTCGGTCTCTCTCTCTGTGGAGAGATGATGATAGATGATAGATAGATAGATAGATAGATAGATAGATATAGATACTCTCTCACTCTCTCCCTTTCTCTTCCTCTCATTCTTCTTACCTCTTAGAATGATTTTACTCCTACCTGACTATGGACTCCTGAAGCATTGTAGTTCTGTCTTTAGTATTTTGTAAAGTCAATAGTGAAATCACTAGAAAATAGCCTCCCAACTTTATATCTGCCTCCTGGGTTTTTTCCTCACAAAATGATTGTTAATGAATCTTATAAAGAGCTTAGTGAACATTAATATTAGAGTACCTGAAATGATGCGTTAATTAAAATTAAGTCCCTTTTTCATCTAAGATGTGATAGGAAAGAAAATTTGACATAGGCAAAACATCACTGTGAATTTTAATTTAAAAAATTAGGAGTGGCTATACCTCACATAATCACAATTGCCCAAAGATCCTGTAGACAGAATACCTCCCTGATTTGGTCAGAAACACCATATTATAGCTGAAGGGGACTAAATGTCACAGAGTACTATCTTGCTTCTTCATAGTGTCACTATAATTATGAGTTTAATATTTAAAATTTGTTGATTTCATATTTGCATGTATGTATGCTAACTAAAATTAATTAATTTTAATTGCATACACCAATTACAACATCAGACTCATTTTACAACATATTATTCCTCACTGATTACGTATCCTATAAGATTGCTTTAATTTTTCATTTTATACTTTAAAGTCAAATAATAATATGTATTTCTAATTAAGCCCGCTTACATATCTCACTTCTGATTAAGCCATGTTTTAATATTTTATGACACCAGCCACCTTTAATTCCCCACTCTGATAGCTCTTGCCTCTCTGTGCTTGCTTTCCTTGTCTCCTATATCTTAAAGTGAGTTCTAAGAGTCTTGTCTTTTCTTTTCTCTTTAAGATTTTACTTTTAAGCAATCTCTACACCCAACGTGGGACTCGAACTCACAACCCCGAGATCAAGAGTCTCATGCTCTACCGGCTGGGCCAGCCAGGCACCCCGAGTGTTTACTTTCCTAATTCTGTTTTCAAAAGCTTCCAGATTTTTCACCCAAAAATGAAGACGAAGTACAGAGAAAACGGCTTTGAGTTGTTTGAAATGATGAGGGAAATTTATTAGGTCATGCCATGTGCAAGGGCTCTTTTTGGGGGTTACCCTATGCTTTGCTGTGGTGTTCAGTGAGTTAAATATTTTGCATTTAGAAGTTTTATGTCTGAATCTTAGAGAAACCTAATATAAGTATGTCTGACCTCGACCAAGTTATGATTATCACATTATACAGTGATCTTTCCATTTGCAATAAGAATCATAAAATAATAAAATGGAATTAACATTTGGTGACTATTTACCACATGCAGAGCCTCACAATTATTATTTTATTCTGTCCTTATAAAATGCCACAGCTGAGGGAAAAACAAAAACATGGCTGAGAGAATTGAGGGCGGGAAAGGTTAAGAAAGCGTGTGTGTGTCTGTGGCCGGGCCCACGGCTTCAAACAGCGGAGCCAGGTTACAAAGACACTTCTAGCTTAAAAGCCCATTCCGTTCCACTCTAGTCCCACACTGCCTTCTGTCCTTCTAAACTAATCAGCTGCCCTAATGTATTTTAAAGATTAAATTTAGATTCAAAGGACATTGTCATAAATTCAGTGCTTTCAGATATATTGGCTAAAGTTCTTTGGATACCACATTATTAGAACTGGGCTATTTAACTCACTTTCTTCTTCCCTTCTCCCTCACTTCCCTATCTCCCTCATTTAGTACCCAGGAAAGTCACCTCCAGTCATGAAAGGAGAGGAGAAAAAAAAAAAAAAAAAAAACAGTCATAGGAAGAGAAATTAAGTTCAGGACCTTCTTTAAACTTGAGTTGGTCTAGTTTCCCACCACGAATTATTCTGTAACACAGACCCCCAGAACACTATGATTA
Source organism: Lynx canadensis (assembly GCF_007474595.2). Classification (NCBI taxonomy): domain Eukaryota; kingdom Metazoa; phylum Chordata; class Mammalia; order Carnivora; family Felidae; genus Lynx; species Lynx canadensis. The sequence goes on along the minus strand of NC_044311.2, from coordinate 3,525,623 downwards.
AAATAATTCTTTCAAACAGTTAAAAATGAAAAAAAGTACATTAGCTTTGGTTAGATAAACATAAAAAGAGCATAGTGTTTAAAATGAAAAGAGAAGAGAGATCAGAGGTGGGAAATATAAGTGAGAAAATAAGTAAAACAAATGTGACTGCTATGTTTCAAAATAAGAAAAAGAGGGGCATGTGGGTGGCTCAGTTGGTGATGGGTCCCACTCTTGATTTTGGCTCAGGTCATGATCTCACATTGGTGACACAGTGTGGAGCCTGCTTGGGATTCTCTCTTTCCCTCTCTCTACCCCTTCTCCATTTGTGTCCTCTCCCTCTCACTCTCAAAAAATAAAAATAAGTAAACTTAAAAAAAAATAGAAAAAGGACATCTAAAGTGAAAACACAGAAGACCCCTCAGGCTGTTGTTTTGATATGGTGATATGGTGATATGGTACCAGAAAACCAAGAAAATTATAATACAGTAAGTCTGTGATAGAGCAACTACCACAAAAACACATAAACTGGACTGAATCAAAATTGAATATGTTGTTCCTCAAAGGACATCACCACAAAAGTGGAGAGCCAACCTCCAGAATATAAGAGATATTTGAAAATCACATATAAGTTCCAGTATCTTCATTATTTAAAGAACACACCTCAACAACAAAAAGACAAACAACCCAAGCTAAAAAAAAAAAAAAAAAATTCACAAAGGGCTTGATTGGGCATTTCTTCAAAGAAGGTGTATAAATGGCTGACAAGCACCTGAAAAGATACGTCATGCCATTAGTCATTAGAGAACTGCAAATCAAAACCATACTGAGGTACCTTTTCATCTCCACTAGAATGGGGATAATAGGAAAACCAGAAAACAAAAGGTGTTCATGCAGATGCAGGGGTCGGGGGGTTAGAAACCTTGGGCATTGCTGATGAGGGTGTAAAATTGTGCAGCTGCTCTGGAAAAATGTTTGCCAGTTCCTTAAAAAGTTGGGTGCGGGATAACCACATGACCCAGCAATTCCACCCAAAAGAGTCGAAAAGAGACACTCGAACTAATACACGTAGGTATGTGTTCTTAGGAGCACTATTCACAATAGCCAAAAGGTGCAGGGGCGCCTGGGTGGCTCAGTCGGTTGAGCATCCGACTTCAGCCCAGGTCATTATCTCATGGTTCTTGAGTCTGAGCCCCACATCGGGCTGGCTGCTGTCAGCATAGAGCTTACTTTGGATCCTCTGTCCTCCTGTCTCTCTGCCCCTCCCCCCACTTGTGTTCTCTCTTTCATAAATAAATAACCATAAAAAAATTAAAAATTAAAAAAAAGGTGGAAACCACTCAAATGTCCATTAATGGATGAATGGATATATAAATCAACGGTGGTATATTCATGCAATGGAGTATCAATCAGCCATAAATAGGAAAGAAGTACCAATCTATGCTACAATGTGGGTGGACCTCAAGAATATTATGTTGAGTGAAAGATGCCTGATAGAAAAGGTCACACAATGTGTGAAGGGTGGCTGTTTAATGGGTACAAGGTTTGGGGGATGAAAATGGCTTAGATAAAGTGACAGTGGCATGAGACTGTAAATATGTTAAATGCCACTAAATCATATACTTAAAAGTGGATTATTTTATAGTAGATGAATTTCACATTAATGAAAAAGAAAAAAAATTAAAAATATATATATATATATATGTGATGTACACCAGAGAGAAAACATATACAGGGCACCTGGGTGGTTCAGTCAGTTAAGCATCTGGCATCCAACCCTTGATTTCAGCTCAGGTCATGAACTCACAATTCAAGCCCCTGCATTGGGCTCTGCAGTGACAGCATGGAGACTGCTTGGGATTATCTTTCTCCTCTCTGCTCCTTTCCCACTCACGCTCCTCTCCCCTCTCTCTCAAAATAAATAAAAAAATTTTAGAGGAAAAAAAAATAAAACACATTGATGGGTTAAAACATGGATGGTCAATATTTTGTATTAAAATATTTTTTAGTAGGAAGGGAATCCCAGAAAGTAAAGATTAATTGGGAAATCTACCAAGTAACAAAGCTAATAAAGACAAGACTAAAATGAAACCATAGAGAAAAAAAAAAACAACATTAAAATGAAACAGGTAAGAAAAACATGTCAGAAAGACAACTGAAACATCTAAAACATCTAAAGAATGAAACCAAAAAAACCCTGCATAAAGATTCTCACCATTCGTGAAATTACTTGGACTCAGTGATTGAGTTATGGATCAATGACTATATAAAAAATAGAAAAGAAAAAAACTCATATAATTCTGCTATTTTACCGAGAATCCAGGAGAATGTGAATCTGCATCTAGACCAGCATTTTAAAGCAGACCACACTCTCTAAGAGGTCTGCAGCCCATCTGATGGGTATGTAGTCTGACCTGCCAGGCAAGTTCAGCCACAGGGTCACTGGCTAAAGAAGGATCAATAGTCCCATCCTCGGGGCCAGGGAGAGAGAGATGGTGGAGGGCTGGGGGTGGACAGGTACCCAAAAGTGCACGGTCTAAGGACACTGAAGAAAACACACATGCATAAGCTCATGGCCACCAGAGGGTCCTGAGTCCTTGACTACGGCTCCCTTCAGACACTGCAGTGCACTGGCTGTGGGTCAAGTTTGAGGTACAGAGAATAGGCTTCTTCCTTGAGACCTCCCGGGCAGAAAGCCTTTGTAATTGCAGATGGCCCAACCTGAAAGAGCTCACGTAGGTTTTACGGCCGGGAGCTGGACCTTTACTCCAAAGTATAACTTTTATATTCTAGAATTTTGCAAAGTTCACAACGTTATCATGTTTGTTATCATACTGAATCCACACAACAAGATGTAACTCCAACCAGTTTTCATACAAAGAAATCCTTGAGGTTAAATAACTTATGGCCACAGTGCTAGGGGACAGTCAAAATACGTCTAAAGTGAAATGATTTTGACAACCAAGTCAACGCTTTTCTGAGAATCTTCCGCAACATGCAGGTGCAATTTCTTCTCTGGTTCAAGACAGCATATAATAGTCAGGAAATAAATCTCATGAAGAAAAAGGCTTCAGATTCTGGTTCATGAAGTAAAATTCGGATTGAATATTTTTTGGCCTTTTCCACTACTTTTAGAGTCTTTTGAGTTTTATTAAGGTTGAGTCCCACCTGCTAAGAACAACTCTTTCACTTCCTGTATGGAACAGGAAGTTCTGAGAGTCTCAAGTGGCTTTCTGGGGGCCCCCAGCAAGATGACATCACACATGAGGCATTATTAGGAATTCTTCCTATGTGAATTAACAGGCTTATTCTTAGTACCTGTGCCTTTTGGGGAAAATCATGACATTGGACTTGAACTATGGAGGGTAAACTGACCTATATGTCTACTATCCAAGCTTTCAGTTTCTCGCTTTCAAATACTGGATTTCAAGACATATCAACCAGGCTTTAACCTACGGTGAGATTTGGTATGTGTCAAAGCTAGCTGGTCTGTTGCTGGAACTCATATTCCCAAGAGGAATCGGGATTGGGGACCGATGCTGTCAGCACATTAGTCGCAAGTGAGAGAACACTGAATTTCATTCCAAGTTGGAGGAAGTAATCCTGGTACCTCCTTATCCATTTTACTCATAAAACCAGGCAACAAGACTAACATGAGTAAATGTAAGTCATGGCTAATTCCAGATGTCTCCATGTTCTTCATAAAGATTACATTTGGAGGATAAAGTGGATTTCTATCATTAAATAAATGAATGAAAACAAGTTTTGGCCAATCGGGAAGAAATGATTAAGATCAGTTTTAAAATTCATCGATTATAAAAAATTATCCCCAAAAAGTAATAAATATATCTATTCCTTTGATTAAATAATTTAATTTCCTAAGATCTTATAATGAAATGATTAAAATGAGCACAAAATTTATGAACATGGATTTTTAATTCCATGTGATTTGTAATATCAAAGAAATGGAAACAACTTAAAGCTCCAGTAAAAGGAGAGTAATTAAACAGCTTATGCTATGTTTATAGAAAGAAATGCTAAAACCATTAAAATGACCTATTCAAATAATTTCCAAGGCATGAACAAATCGTATATGTGTAAAGTTACGTGATAAAACCATTTTTATTACATAAGCATGTGTGTGCAATAGATTGTGATTGATGATGGTTTTCTTGCTTAAATTCCATATTTTCTACAAGGGCTCCTTGTCACTTTCATCATCAGAAAAAATATAAATACTGTAATTAAAATATCTAAGAATTGCTGTCTGGGTTGCACATTGCTTTTTCTTTGCACTTCATCTTCATTATTTCAGTGAGAGATTGCAATTACGAAACAAATTTTTTTTTTTCCCGCAGAAAATCATTCCTCAAACATCTCTTATCTGAAGACTAACCAAAACCTATTTTCCCTGCTTATTGATCTGGTCTTCTCTGTGTTTTCCTCCCTCCTCCCTTCTCTCTCTCTCTCTCTCTCTCTCTCTCTCTGTCTCTCTCTCTCTCTGTCTCTCTCCACCATGCTGAAGTTTTTCACCCACACTGCTGAAATCACTGCATGTGATGTAAACCTCTTTTTCATACCAGAAAATCTGAGGAAAGTCTGGTAAAAGAGCATCAAGTCAACTTTTTGGTTAGAACCTTTCTGCAAATCAGGATGTCAGTAAGACAACCTCATTTTGTGCTTTAGCTATTTCTACCCGAATCGTTTATGACACATGTAGTTACTGCCCTATTAGTTTGTTTTCATCTTCTCTATAATTTTTCTCTTCCACCATTATGAAAAGGTAGTCAGAACCTTTTTATTTCCTTTCCTCGGTGTCCATCACAGAACAAAATGGAACCTGATTCAAAAGGACGGAATACTTAAAGAGATGTGGGAGTTCTAAGGTAGAGAATTTAGGGTGGTATCTTTTAGAAGTCTGGGGAGGAAGAGGGTGTTAGTTCTGGTAAAAAGTTGGGAAATCGTAGAGATCAATGGACCTGGGCATCCTGCTGGGAGATGTTAAGACCTGTTGGGGTTAACTGCCTGGTGGATCTAGGACAATGAGGTCCAAGATGCTTAGATTTTCAGGTATCTCACAGAATCTTGTCCCTCAAGCCTGACAGGGAGACAGTATGGCCCCCTGACCTATCTCACAGCGGTGGGACAGAAGGTACTTGAGTGCTGTAAACCCAGATAGATCAATCATGAGAGAGACCGCTCTAATATTTACGCATGTCTCAAGGCTTTACCCTTTTGTATATCCTACCCATCTGGAGGGAGGAGGGGCAGATTTGAACTGAAATCATTTTAAAGAAAACAGAGACACCTTAAATGTTCCATATGTAAGTTTCTTGTTGGAGGTTCATACCTTCACAGAGAGAGCATAATATTCGTTGTGGCTTCATTTTTTAAAAATTATTATTAGCAGTAAGCCATTGTCACTGATTGCTCTGAGGAGGTCTATGGTAATGATAATTATAGGAGCTGATATATCCTTACATAGAGCTTTACAAAGCAAAGAAAAAAAAATACTCACTTTCACAGACCATTTGCTCCTCATAATAGCTTTGTCAGAAAATGAGGGATTGTTATCAACATTTTCTATCAGGAGAATGAGAACCAGAGCGGCTAATATGACTTGCAAATGGTAAGACTCTGGAAGATGCCAAAAAAGTGACAGCAACCCAAGGCTTTGGAACCCCATCTCGCCCAGCAGATCCAGGCCCAGGAACCATGGCTCCGTCTTGTCTTTCTAACTCTGAGGATAAACAGACCTTATGGAAACCGAGAGCTACACTTTTTCTTTACTTGTTTTGTGTCTGCTTTTCTGTCTAACTCACTTTGAGGACCAAAGACTTGGGATGCGGTTCCAGAAGCTAAGTGCAAATAGGAGACACAGAAATAGTCCAACCGCAAAGTTTCAGAAGGCGAGTTGAAGAAACAGATGGGCCGAATGAAGTATCTATCTAAAGAGATTGTGCCAGGAGGCACTAGGAAGAGGAAAGTTAGACCCAAAAGAAAAAAAAAAAAAACAATCTCGAGGGGGCTAGGACATAAATGAGGACTTCAAGTCTGAGTGAACCAGCACATTCCATGACCAGACCCACAGCTTTCCAAAGATCCCATTTTTTCATCTGGAACACAGACTAATAATAACTCATCCTGTGATTGTTCTCCATAGTTAGCAAGAGAAAAAGGATATAAACAACAAAACACCAAATTGTAAATTCTAAAACACTTGACAAATGAGAGTTAATTATTTCCTATCTGTTCATATACAAAATTCCAGAAAGACTGCAAACACTTTAGGTAGGGCAAGCATAACCTAAGGGAGAGAAAGCATCAAAATGCTAATCCCCAAATTGAAATTTTTAGAGCTGTGTATTTGCATATAGCCTAAAATCCCTTCGAAAATAGCTGGAATGTATTTAGTTACTTTTAAAAACCACATATTGAGTTGTTATTAATTTATTATAGATGAGGCAATGTTTTCCTTTCAAAAAGTTCTCTTCGCCACTGTGCCAAAGGCACCAGTAGAGAATTTAGAGTGTTTTATATTCCATAGAATATGCATAGCGGAATCAATAATAAATAGAATTTTCCACAGTATAGAGTGTGAGGCACTCACTCAGAGACGCTTACTCCTGCGGAGCTAAAAATACCTCAGTGACAAATTTCAGGAAAGAAAGGAAAAGAAGAGAATTCTGTGTTCATTACCCAAGGGTAGAACCCTGCCTGAATGGTCCACCGTGGCTCGATACTCCCTCTCAATAATGCTGAGCGTTAAAACCCCAACCTATTCCAGGGTACATCGCTATGACGCCCCTTCCCCAGTGCAGTGCATGGTTCATTTTCATGAATGATTCCTCCACGCTGAGGACTTCCACTTATTTCTCGAACAGTCCCGGTAACCAAAGACACATAAGTTTATTAATAAGATGAAAGGCTTATTGTACGAACAAATGTATTGCGTTTTTGAAAATCTTGGTGAGTCACTGCATGTGGATAACATCTCTATAATCAGTGAGCTGAGGGTCTGCTCCCATAAGGCTTGTCGGAGCATGGAAAAAAAAGCTGAACAGATTACAGTCCCAATGGCATCTTTTCATAGCATTTTGGCCTTTCCACATGAATAACCAAAGAAAAAGGAAATTAAAAGGAGACCACAGGACATTAAATCACGAAGCTAAAGAAACCTAACCGATGAAGCAATCAGGAAATTTTTTTTTTTTGGTCTGTCAACATGAGTTAGACAGCATTTAAGGATTCTAAGATATGGCGAATACAGAATTGCAGCTCTTTATAATCATTTGCGTAACCTATGTGGCCCTGATGATTTACAATGAAGACTGTCAAAATAAACTAAATGCTGCAGATTTTTTAATTTTTTTTTTATGTTTTTATTTATTTTTGAGACAGAGAGAGACAGAGCGTGAGCAGGGGAGGGACAGAGAGAGAGGGAGACACAGAATCCGAAGCAGGCTCCAGGCTCTGAGCTGTCAGCACAGGGCCCCACGGGGGGCTCGAACTCAGGGACCGTGAGATCATGACCTGAGCCGAAGTCGGACGCTTAACCCACTGAGCCACCCAGGTGCCCCAAATGCTGCAGATTTTAATCTGACTGTGAAGTGTTGGCATATGAGGGGTTGATAGCAGGTAATGGCAAAAATACCTTCAGGACAATAAAAATCCAAGTGCTTATCCACCATAAGCCTCCAATCCTGAATGAAAATCCGCTGGTCAAGCGTGGCCACTGGAGCAGACAAAAACAACACAATGAAGAGCTTCCAGGTAGGTTTTAAATATCTGAGCTACGAAAGAGAGGAACAAATTCATGAGAGTGTTAACAAAAAGAATTAGAGGTTATATAATTTATACATCGGGGAGATGTCTGGAGATGCGACGGTAGGAAAAAATTAGCCTCTAAAACTTTGGGGTTCAAGTCTTTCCTCAGCAGCACACTTAACGGGTGGCCTTGGAAAAGTCCTTTTATTTAGCTTTGATTTCCAACTATACCAAAGGAAGCTGATAAAATCTGCACTATCTATTTAAACCTGTTATTGACAACGTGACTTCAGAAAAGACACAGGGCATTTTACTGCACACAGATAATTCTCTTTAAGTAATTTTTTAAATTTATTTTGAGAGAGAGAGAGAGAACAAGCAGGGGAGGGGCAAAGAGAGAGAGAGAGAAGGAGAGAGAGAATCCCAAGCAGGCTCGATACGGTCAGCGCACAACTTGACATGGTGCTCAATCTCACAAACCTTGAGATCATGACCTGAGCCCAAATCAAGAGTCAGCCACTTTACCGACGGAGCCACCCAGGTGTCCCACAAATAAATAGTTCTATACTGTGTGTGTGTGTGTGTGTGTGTGTGCACAAATTATTAAATGCTGATCTCATGTTTAGGTCATTTTGTGTGTAGTATGACCCAATTTTGTAATTTCCAAGTATATTCCTATATCCGAAATGATTTAATTCTATTCATGCCTTGTGAAATTTCCAAGAATTAAATAAGAGGTATTATATATGCACTGAGCTATCACTCTGGGAAAGAAAGACCTTCAAACCGAGTTAACTTCTTGCCTTAGGTCCAATCAGTTTAAAATTACATGTGCAGGTTGCCCTGTTGAAAAATGAGACCACAACTCTTCTACTTGGTAACACATGCTGAATTTAAAAAAAAAAAAAGGAAAAAATCCTAAATATTGGTGGATGAAGAGTGTTTACTGGCAAATAGGGCTAAAAAAAAAGCACCTGAAATAATTTTCTAATTAACCTTAGAAGTCTTTGCTGTCATGAATATAAAACTAGATAGTACTCGTCTTCATCAACATGTAACTTTTATGTTATCTTCTAGAAAACTATTTGCCTTTCTAGGCCATTCTGTCTGAACCTGAATCCAGTTGGTTCATTTATTCATCAAAAATTCATTTACTCATTTTCCAAAGGTTATTTCTGTTATTCCTTTATACACATGCTTTTCTATTATTTTTCTCGTTTACCTGCTAATGCCCAACATTTGATATCATCCTTATTTTTTCTGGTTCTAATGTACCGTATACTACCCATCAACAAATAATGCTTGTTCTCTGCACAAAGTAGATCCAGAATTAACCCTTGTCATCTCTCCATCTTGGAGATAATCATCATCTCTCACTTGGAGTTTGCAGCAGCCCCATCTGAAAGACTGTCCTTCTTGTCCCTGTACAGTATGTTCTCCATTCACAGTCAGAACAATCATTTCAAATTGAAGTCCTGTCACTCCTATGCTCTAAACCTTCCAGTGGGTTCCCATTTAAGCCACCCTTACTCTTGCCCTCGATCATTCTGCTGTAGCCACACCAGACTACCCGCTATGCCAAAACCTCACAAACACGCTCCCATGTGTCCCCCTCTGCCTGAAATGCTCTTTGCCAGCTACTTCTGTATCTCTATCCTTCATTTTCTTCGGGTCTTTGCTCAAAGTCACCTCCCCGATGGTATGTAAACTGATCAACAGATTTCAAATGACACCCTCCATTATTCTCTCTTCTCATTCTCTTCCTTATTTTTTTATTTTTCTCCTTAACACTTACCACTGCGTGATCTGTTGCGTGTCTTACTTATTTGCTAATTGTCATTCACCTCCTTCCCTTTTAGGGAAGTGAGGAAAAGGGTGTTTGTCTAATTGTTTTCATTGGTGTACCTCCTTCCCCCCGGTAGCTAGAAAACACCAGGCACCCAGGGCCAAGGATTCAAGGAACAAGCATTGAAAGAATGAATTTGTTTCAGACAACGGAAGGGAAAAATAAAGAGTCTAATTTCCTAGATCTAGGAACACAGGGACTGTTGTATGTGAAACAAAGATTCTATGGGGAGACTTGAGTAATTTACTTTTGGGGAAAAGTTTAGAGAAGTAGAAAGCACATTCATTTCTAATATTTAGCTTTTAAATCTTAGTGCATATCTGGCAGTAGATATGGATTTAGCAGGGGTCACATAGTGACATGTGCAGTGCTATTTTATAGTTGTTTGCTTCCAATATGACCCACCTTCATAGGGCAAGTAATGGGATTTGGCAGGCAGATGCGGAACCCTCAGACGGCATCGTGATCGTGTTGACGGTGAATGTGGGGTTTCTTACCCATACAACGGGAATGATCTCAGATTGCTTCTCAGTAAAATGAAGATCACATAACCAACGTTGCCACCTCGCATCGGTAGTGCAAATGTGAATTTATATACCATTTCAACAGATGCCACATCTCAGAGAAAGAAAATGACCGTAGGTTTGTCTTCCGGTTAGAACAGCAGGTGTTGGTCATAGCACCTCACAGTGTCACCGGAAGGATCGGGGAGGTTGATACGTATAAAGGGTCTAGAGCAGACGATACATAACGTAGACTCTAGCAACTTCGGATGCTAACTTTATTTGAGACATGTTAGAGTTTTAAAGGCTGATTTCTGTCTATAACGGAGAAAATGGAGGCAAAACATTAGAGCCCCCATCTCAAACAGTTTGAATCCCACAGCACAAGACCTTCCTCTCCTCCTCATCGGGGGGAATTATTCTTCAGTGTAATTGTAATGATGTTGTAATCAAAGCAACTGAGGAGAGTTTGAAATAGAAAGGGATGGGTCCAGAAGATGCTGCTCAATGAATATAGGATTCAGTAGAGAAAACAACAACAACAACAACAACAACAAACCAACACATGCCCGGTAACTGTGTCTGGGAAGGACATTATTAACTCTGACCAAGAAAACCCATACTCACATTTTGTATTCTAGAAACATAATTGGCATAGCTGGCAAAATGGGATGAAAAAGAACGATCCTACTGGAGGCTTATTTTTACTTTCGCTGTAAAATCGTACGGCATCACAGAATCTCTGCGCCATCTCATTATATAAGCAACTTGAACTATGTGATGTGAAGGACACACAGAGCAAGCAAGGGCCGAAGAACACAGCCTCTTCGTATTTTATCGAAAGGTGATTTGTAAATTGTCGAATCGGTAAGTATGAGCCTGAACTACACCTTCTCAAAAGCCCAGGTACTAGACAAGTCTGATTAAATGTGCCACTTCACAGATTTTGAAAGAAGTGGCTGGGTATTTTCCTTTTAATCTTGAGTGCTAGGCAATTTGGCAATTCTGTTTTAAAGTCCTTGGTTTAAAAGTCCAGTGAGTACTTTATTTCAGGTTTGGAAATACTCTTCTGTTGCAAATCCTGCGGTTTTCATAGATCTCACAGAAAACACAGCAAGAGTCCTGAGGTTGAAGGCATAAAAGCACAGCAACGTAGCTGAATTCACGGCCGTGTTTAAGAAAAATCAGGCCAGAATATCCATGAGATTGTTTTGAACCAGTAGGAAAGAATCTAACACTCTTACGGGGGGATTCATCGCAATTAGAGAGTCAGTCACCACTTCCCGAAAGATTAGTGAGGAAAGATTCTACTCAAAAAGGGACGGTGACTCTGCTTTTCTGAACAGATCTGATTTTGCCATTCTTCTGCTTAAAATCCTTTAGTGAGCTCCATTGATCACAGAGGAGTTTCCCTCCTTAGCCTGGACCCTTGTCTTCACACACTCCCGTCTGGTTTTTCCAGGGCCTCTTGGCCCAGATGTCAGAGGCACTCTACACTTACCACCCGGAGTACTTGTTACTAGCCTACTGTGGCACAACCTTCCCATGTAACTTTGAAACGCTCACTTCCTCTGCCCGAAAGACATTGGGGTCCACTCTCTTGACCGGCAAACTGTATCACCATATGTGTTTTTGCCCGATTACATCCTTGCACATCCTCATATACAAAGTTCAGTCATTGCTCTTTCTAGAACGTCTTCTCAAAGCTACATCTCCTAACCTCTGTAGGTTCTGTAGGATCTGCCAGGACCCTGCACCTCCTTCTAACTGGGTGCCCAAATGGAACAGTAAATGTTCATTTACCTGCCACCCTTGGGAGTACCTCTCCTTTACGAAAAGTACTTTGTTTCTAGTCTTATTTGCAGTTTCAGTCTATAAATGCTTGATGCATCGTAAGTGCTCGAAATTGTTTGTTCCCCACCTGAGAAAAGAATCTTTTTGAATCACAAAAAGAAAGGTTTATATATGAAAACCATATTGCTTTTTGTAAAAAAATGTTTCTCCTTGCTAGAGACAGAGAGGTATTTTAATTATGGTCCTCCTTTCAATGATTTTCATAATCAAGCATTTGGGTATAATTTTGTGAAAGTACCAATGAGTCCACTGGACTTACTTAATTGTAATATAATAGTTCATCCTACTGAAGGCACCTTACTTTTCGCTGATGTGATAATGATGGTCTATTATGAGTCCATTAGGGTATTCCTTATGGAGCCAACACAGAAAACAAACGCTGTAATTTGCAGATTAATGTTTGGTTATGAAACAAAAGACTTATTCTTTCTTCCAAATGATCCTATCCTGTTTGGTATCTGTCATGGAGAATGGGACAATAGGGGAAGGACAAATATTACATGAAAGCCTAAAAGTGCCATCATAAGCAACACGGAATGCAGTCAGAAGCTCGACTGGGAGCCATTTCAAGTCTAGCTGATATTGGCTCCCTCTACTTCTTTGTGCCATGCCCTCTTCTAGATGAAATTTCTAGAGCTTCCCAGGACCTCATACCCGATATGGATGCTCACGGAAACAGCACAGGAAACTCATTTTTCCATTGAGTGCTAAAATTTGGCAGGAGGAAATTATTACCTGAAGGATCTAGTCTTCTGAGAATTAACCCCCAAGTTTGTTTTTCAAGGTGAAACTAAAACCAAAGTTAGTTTGAACTTTGAGTCCTGCGGTATGTGAAGATGGCCTGAGGAAGATCTTTGATGCACACAATAATCTTACAAAAAAAAAAAAAAAAAAACACCCAAAAAGTCATTATTTGAACTAGAATAGCAGAGTATGGTCTGTCAGAGGCAGCCGTAGGAGGAAGGCTCAGTTCCTCAGATCACTAGAAATTCACTAGATATATTCACCTTCGTGTCCACACTGTCAAACAAACAGCACATAGACTGTTTTCCTTAAGTGGTTTCTGCTACGAAGAATATCTTCTACCTATCTGAATTCGATTTTATTTTCTTCATGGCCAAACTGAATTCTTCCCTGCCCTGTGGAAGTTTCCCTGACAAGCCCAGACCTTCAAAATATTTCTGTATTTAGAGATTATATCATGTAACTTGACACCTAATTACATTTATCATATTGTCATCTGAGGCCCCTTGAAAGCAAGACCTAAATCTCAGTTTATTGCCAACTCTCCCATAATATTTCAAACACTATAAATAACATAGTTCTTAATAATATATATATATATATGTATGTGTATATATAGGTGTGTGTATATATATATATATATATATATATATACACACACACGATGACTGTTTTCTGAGTATTTGGAATTCAGTTAGTGGGTAGGAATCTACACTGCCACATCTATACCACATCTACACTGCCAATTTATACCCCTGGGGATATTTTCATTAGCTTTCAAAAGTGAGTTGAAACAGATTATATAATTAACTAAATATTAAAGCAGAGTAAAGTTGTGAAATAGACATCAGCAACCACATGGAAGAATTTGGTTACTGGACTTGACGTTGAATACAGATCCTGAGTATCTGAAAAATAAAGAATACCGATTTAGCTTTAAGGAATCTCAAGCTTATCTGGAGAATAAAAATGTTTCATCATGCTAAGTGCTGTAAAAATATGACATGTGGGTACTTACATAGTTTTTAATAAAATGTAAAATGCTTTCAGTTGCATTTTCAGATGATGCATATTTATTCTCCAAAAGGCTGTGCCTTATTGTAAACTGTTATTATTGATATCTAAAAGAATTCATGTCAATTGGATATTACTTATACCAAAATGGTGACTGAATGCCAATCCTCAGGAAGCCAGGAGAATATGGTTAATGCCTGCTGGTTTCTAATAACCTATTTTAATACAAGGCTTGAACGTAAAGGACCAACAGGGATAGATAATACATCTACCTTGGATTTGTTTTTCCTTCAATTACCTCCAATGAGCCTTCAAAAAGAACAAAATTACAGTCAACTCACGAATTAATTCTCTAAGGAACGTTTGAATGCTTTGTCCTATTGATTAATAGGGAATCATAAAATTCTCCATAACAATAGTTTAGAAGGAGTTCTTTGAGAAAGGTTAAGAGTATGACTTGGATGTTTACTCAAATAAAAAGGAAGAACGCATTCTAAATATACATTTAAAAATAAAAAAAAAAAGAGAGCGGTAAATGGAATGCAAAATATTAAAGTAGAATGTACCATGAGAACATAGAAAGTATTTCAAGAATGCTTAGAAAGACAGACATTAAGAAATCAATCAATGTAATTCTTCTAACAAATAGCAAAGAAAATAAAGTCATTCCAACAAATGTAAAAAAAGAAGATTTTTTGCATAATTGAATATACACACACATACTTGTGTACATAAATGTGTATATTATAATAGGAATCAAATATTTCTTTTATATGTTTTAAAATATTTACCACTTTCATATATAATCATTAAAATGTAGAAAAGTCCCCACTAAATTCAGAAATAAAGATTTCCCACTCTCACTGAAGAAAAGTAAATTAGAAGTGCAAATGTTACAAAAAAAGGGAAAATAAGAAAACCCACAAAAAATGTTGTGAATGTTTAAGATAGTCAACTGAAAAACAAAGGAAATATATATAAAGATATGTGATGTGGTTATATTAAAATCTTACATTTTGCCATCAAATATAAAAATGATAAAATACAAATATTTTAAATAAAATGTAAACATTTTAAATTAAACTAACTTTAAAAAATTAAGTTAAACTAGTGAAATTAAAATATTGTAAAATAAAGGGTTTTAGAAAGCATACCTAAATGTGTTATAAATTAAAAAAAAAAAACACATTAACATCTTCTCTACATATATGGAACAAAGAGGAAAGTTCATCATATTAACTTTCATACCATGGGTATATAGTCTGGTACCTTATAATATTCAAAGTAAAAATGTGAAGAAAGTTATAAGATTCATATATTTTAATAAAAAAGAAGCCAAAGATTAACTTATTATATCAGATCTTAAGCTCAAGAGATGAGAAATGCATTGTCCCAGAATGTTGCTGGTAAAATATATCAAATGAGCAGAATACTAATACCCCCAAAAAAGCTCAGATGGCTTTAACATTTTTAATAAATTGAAGGTGACATTTCAATTCATTGGTGAAAGATGCTGTGTTTATTAAATGAGATTGGGAAATCTGGTTTACCATTTTGAAAAAGAAAAGTTAATTTTCAAGCCATTATTCACACCAAATTAAACCCTGCAATGGTTTTCTGCTTAAATGGGGAAAAATTAAGCACAATTACTTAAAGAATAATTTTAATTTGGCACTAGCTTTAAGACAGATAACGGGTGGAGGTTACAATCAACATTTTCCATGAAAGATCTGATATTTCTCCTTCTTGATGTTGAGTGATAATTATCAAAAAGGAAATCTATTATACTAAATGATGAAATGGATTTACTTTGGTAGACCTCTAAACCACACAGCCAGTAAGTTTAGGGAAGCACATAACAGATCCCCAAAGTATTATGGGGATTCCGAGACTGTGTAACGTCTATTTTCATTACAGTAAGTACAAGTGTGAAATGAGCCAAGTACAACCAGATTATGATATTACAGAGGGAAAGGAAATAGAACATAAAAAAATAATAACCTGAAATAGAGCAAAACAGGAGCCAACTCAGTCTTCCTTGGCGGGGGGGGGGGGGGGGGGGGGGGCAGAAATCTGGAGAGGAATTTGTGGGGAATGGGGGTAGCTCACAAGGAGGAGACCACCACCAGGGAATGAACTTGGTTGGGGCCTAGGAGAGAAAACAAATGTAGATGCGGAAACTTCTTGGGTCCTGCAGAGCCATTTTTCCGTGCCCTGCATTTGGTCATAGGCAATGTGGACCGCCTTATTACCGTGGGCGGGGCTGTGGCTGCTGCATGGAAATCCCAGCTGTGGGACTCACCATCATACGTTCTGGTCCAGCGTTAGAACTGGAAAGAGAAGAATGTGACTACCATAAAAGCCTATGTTTGCAAGCTGTGAAGCATAGCGTTTGTATTAGACAGATAGATACAGAGTGGTTTTAGAAAGGTTAAAGGGGATGGGACGTCTGGGTGGCCCAGCCGGTTAGGTGTCCGACTCTTGATTTCAGCTCAGGTCATGATCTCCCTCCCAGTTTGTCAGACCCAGGTGCCCCTCCCCTGCTCGTGCTCTCTCTCCCTCCCTCTCTCTCTCTCTTTCTCTCAAAATAAATAAATGTTTTATTTTTATTTTTATTTATTTATTTATTTTATTTATTTTTACTTATTTATTTATCAATCCAAAGATGGATTGATATTGAACTTTAGAAAAGACGTTCTAGCTTCCCTGTGGCGAAGGAGGCAAGGGATAAGAGATAGCAAGATCACGAAAGAAAAGAGAGCAATTAAGAGATGACCGCCATTATGTAAGTGAGAGTAAACATCACCTCTGCTGATGAAGGTGGAAACGCCATGAGAGGTAGAGATACATGTGGAAGATACAGATGTAGGTGTGGATACAGACAGGGATACGGATATACAGACACAGGTATCTGAAGGTCGTCTTTATGTTACTCGGTCCCTCAATTGGGTTCCACAGGAACGATCCCACCTTCTCTCCTTGAAACATTTTCTTTGTTTCGCTTCTCTTCATTATCCTACTTCACAAGCCATTCCTTTCCAATGTCTAGCTGGCCCCCCCTCCTCAACCGGACCTCTAAAACTTGGAGGACCTCGAGACTCAGTCCTTGCTTCTTTTCTTTTTTCAATCTCTGTTTCATCCCAAAACATCACACAAAGGCCCTTAGTGTTCAATAGCATCCGTGCAAGTGCTTATTTAACTCTCTGAGATGAAACTTTTTTCTTTTCTCATTGTTTCCCCCAATCTATCACAAACTGATACTGTATACTGATACTGATACTGATACTGATACTGTATCACAAGCACCACACCTGACTACTATGTGATCTTGCTAGAGCCCAACAACACAAAGTTTAAGCAGTTACTGCCTTGGAGTGGCACTTGATATTTATAACAACAATCCCCTTATTGACAGCCCCACTCTGGATCTTTGCATGGACTGTACCTTCCACATAGGTCCTGACTCCGACCTCTCGTCACTGCCCCACCACTATGAACAGTCGAGGACACCTCCTTTGTTCGTAAAAACTGGGGCGATGACACGAAACTGACCCCCACCAATCCTTTGTCTTTCTCTGTCTCTTCTCCACAGAGCAATCCAGGAATATGTTGAGGACATAAATTATGCCATTCATCTGACTCGCTCAAAACTTTCATGGCTGCCATCCCGCATGGAACCAAATCTAGAATCATTACCATGGCCAATAATTCCCTATATTATCCGACCCTTCGTTATGTCTGGCATCATTTTCTCACATTCAATTTCATAGCTTACTGTGCCTCAACCATCCCAAGCGTATTCCCTGACGGACATTACACTTCCTATTTCCTTTATCTGGAATAGTTGTGCGTTTTACCGGTCTCATTTCTTCAACCACGTCAAATCTCTCCTAAAAAGTGACCCCCTTAGAGACAATTTCTAACCATCCTTCCTGTAAACTTTTTTTTTAATGGTTATGAATTTTTGAGAGTGAGAGAGACAGAGTGAGCAGGGGACAGACAGAGAGGGGGGGGGGAGACAGAATCCAAAGCAGGCTCCAGGCTCTGAGCTGTCAGCACAGACCCCAGCATGGGGCTTGAACCCATGAACCATGAGATCACTACCTGAGCTGAAGTCAGACCCTTAACCGACTGAGCTACCCAGGCACCCCTCTTACTAACCTTTCTAATAGTGAACCTTCACCATCTCTTTCCTTATCCACATTTCTTTTCCTCTCTAGCACTAACCAAGGCTTTGTTGTACATTCTGGTGTATGTAACTTCTTTAAAAAATTAACTGTTTCCTCCTACTGGAATATAAATTATTTGATAGGGTGACTATGCCTTACACGCTGGTGCACTGTCATGCCAGAAAGAGTGTCTGGAGCAGTGCTAAATACGTGTTTGTTGAACCCTGACACATATTTTTAGCACACAATGAGCTTAAGCACGTTTACATTGAAATCCCTGATGAAAAGGGGGACTAGATGGGGAAATGTTGGATCAAATTCATAAATAAGAATGAGAGCGTCGGGAACACGTGAGGGTTTAGGATCCAGAGTACAAAACTATTAGCTTCAGATGTAAACAGAAGGTGTAGAATATAGCAAGTGGGTAAGTGCTATAGGAGAAGGCTGCAAGAATCCTAGTCTGATAATTCATCAAGGTAGCAACTTATGTTTTTGTCAAAATTTTCTCCAAGTCCAGCCAGAGGTGGAAAGCTGGATTCATACAGCGTTAGAATTTTTCCAGCTCATGATGAGAGCAAGGAAGTGGAGCACAGCTGTGCAGAAACTGGAGGAAAAATGGTGACGTGAGAGACCAAATATTGCGTAATTGTTGGGGAAAGGCTTGGTAGTGTTAGGGGCTGATTTTTTATCCCCTTCACCACCAAATTCATGTGTTGGAAGCCTAACCCCCAGGACCACAGAATGTGACTGTAGGTGTGGACAAGGTCTTTAAAGAACTGCTTAGGTTAGAATGATGTCACTATCATGGCGCCTGGGTGGCTTAGTCAGCTAAGTGTCTGACTCTTGATTTCAGCTCAGGTGATGATCTCACGGTTCAGGAGTTCAAGCCCCATTGTCTGTGCTGACAGCACAGAGACTGCTTGGGATTCCCTCTCTCCCTGTCTCTCTGCCCCTCCCCCCACCCTCTCAAAAATAAATACACTCAAAAAAATGATGTCGTTTAGGATTGGCCCTAATCCAACATGACTGGTGTCCTCTTAAGAAGAGGACATTTGGACACAGACACACACAGGACAAAACCACACGCAGACACAGGAAGATAGTTATCTATACAGGCCTCAGAAAGAAAAGCCACCCTGCTAACACCATGATCTCAGAATTCTAGTTTCCAGAACTATGAGAAGGTAGATTTCTGTTGTTTAAACTACTTTGTTATAACAGCCCTAGCAAACTAAGACAAGTGGACTTATAAAACAAAACAAAACACAAACAGGAGGGTCAATGAACTGGGGATCCCTACATACTGGAGATCTATCATACTGGAAGTCAGTGAGAAAAGGAAATTCAGAGGTTATGAAAAGGAAGCTTTTTATCAGGATAACTGAAAGAATCTCCTTGTAAGAATAAGGATAAAGATGTTTATTGGCTTTGATTTGCATTTGCATTTGCATTTCCCTGGTGATTACTGATGTTTAGCATCTTTTCATGTGTCTGTTGGCCATCTGTATGTCTTCTTTGAAAAATGTCGGTTCATGTCTTCTGCCCATTTTAATTGGATTATTTGAGGGATTTCTTTGGTGTTGAGTTGTGTAAGTTCTTCGTATGTTTTGAATACTAAGCCCTTACCAGATATGTTATTTGCAAATATCTTCTCTCATTTGGTGGGTTGTCTTTTTTGTTTTGTTGATAGTTTCCTTCACCGTGCAAAAGTTTTTCTCTTTGGTATAGCCTCAATAGTTTGGTTTTGCTTTTGTTTCCCTTGCCAAAGGAGACATATCTAGAAAAATGTTTCCATGGCTGATGTCAAAGTGATTACTCCCTATGTTTCCTTGTGGGAATTCCATTGTTTTGGGTTTCACATGCAGGTCTTTAATCCATTTTGAGTTTATTCTTGTGTACGTTGCAAGAAGGTGGTCCACTTTCACTTTTTTTTTTTCGTGTAACTATCGAGTTTTGCCGGCACCTATTTGTTGAATAGGCTGTCTTTTTCCCGTTGTATATTTTTTTCCTTCTTTGTGGTAGATTAATTGAGCATGTAATTGTAGGTTTATTTATGAGCTCTCTATTCTGTTCTATTGATCTATTTTTGTGTCGGCACCATGCAGTTTTGATTACTACAAGCCTGTAGTATATCTTGAAAATCTGGGATTGTGATACCTCCAGTTTTGTTCTTTTTCCAGGTTGCTTTGGGTATTCGGGCTTTTCGTGGTTCCACACAAATTTTAGGATTATTTAGGATTATTATTAGTTTTGTGAAAAATGCTGCTGGTATTTTGATAAGAATTGTATTAAATCTGGAGGTTACTTTGTGTAGTATGGACATTTTAACAATACTTAACATGCCAATCCATGAGCATGGGATAGCTTTCCATTGGTTTGGATCATCTTCAGTGTCTTTCATTAATGTTTTATAGTTTTTGAAGTACAGGTCTTTCACCTCCTTGGTTAAGTTTATTTCTAGCTATTTTATTATTTTTGGTGCCATTGTAAATGGGATTATTTCCTTAATTTCTCTTTCTGCAACTTTATTATTAGTGTATAGAAAGGCAACAGGTTCCTATATGTTGGGTAATGCATAAAATGACTGGATCACTATATTATACACCTGGAAGAAATAGAACGTTGTACTTAATTCTACTGGAATTAAATAAATAAAAATATTTTTAAATATATATGCTTATTGGGATGGCTATAGATAACAATACAAGGAACTGCCCACATGAACCCTGGTAACACAAGGGTGATGAAGGTACTCAGGAGAGAGAAATTCAGAGTAAGTTGTCAAGTTCTTCACTAAGAATTTGCTAAAAAGCTATTAAAAGGGGTGACATTAAGTGATAAAAGCATTGTAAACATGACTATAATGTTTGCAACTGTTGAGTATTCACAAAGAACTTAAAGAAATTCAAGCGACAAATAAAACCCAGGTAAATAGTACAGACAATGAGAAACAAATAAAGTTTTGAATATTTAAAAAATCTCTTCAAATGTAATTTTAAAAGTAGAAAATAGGGGCGCCTGGGTGGCGCACTCGGTTAAGCGTCCGACTTCAGCCAGGTCACAATCTCGCGGTCCGTGAGTTCGAGCCCCGCGTCGGGCTCTGGGCTGATGGCTCAGAGCCTGGAGCCTGTTTCCGATTCTGTGTCTCCCTCTCTCTCTGCCCCTCCCCCGTTCCTGCTCTGTCTCTCTCTGTCCCCAAAATAAATAAACGTTGAAAAAAAAAAAGTAGAAAATAAAAGATAGAAAAACAAAAAAGATTGTAAACAGAAATTCTAGAAAAAAAAACCACAAAGAGCCAATAATCGTAGGGAGGTTCAAAAATCACTAGTAAAAGTTAAAATGATAAATTAAAATTATTAAATTATTAAAATTAAAATAATGAACTTATTCATTTATTTATTTATGTTTGTTTAATTATTTATGTTTAAATACCAGGGCTTGGAAAAACAGGCACTTAACTTGACCTTTACTATTGATTTACTTTCCTCAATGCGGTCAGTTTGTTTTCTTACACAGAAATTACATTAACCAAATTATGACAAATGTATTTTAAAAGTACACTGAGTTGGGGGCGCCTGGGTGGCGCAGTCGGTTAAGCGTCCGACTTCAGCCAGGTCACGATCTCGCGGTCCGTGAGTTTGAGCCCCGCGTCGGGCTCTGGGCTGATGGCTCAGAGCCTGGAGCCTGTTTCCGATTCTGTGTCTCCCTCTCTCTCTGCCCCTCCCCCGTTCATGCTCTGTCTCTCTCTGTCCCAAAAATAAATAAACGTTGAAAAAAAAAAAAAAAGTACACTGAGTTGGAAAAAAATTCATCCACTTATTTTTAATTCATAGGTCATGTAAGTTCATAGTTATTGGAATCTAGTTTCTTTTGAAACTAGTTTTCTTTTCAATATAGTGGTTGGTCCTGAAATATCAGCTTCCTTAAGTATCCCCTGGGGCACATACTTAAATTCCTGGAGCCAGTCCCCCTGTTCCTGATTGTATGGTTTTTAGATGGAACATTGTAAGAAGGACCACATTTTGAGCAACACAGAGGAATAGGAAATGATGCAACTTGTAGGCTATAGAAACAAAGGTAGAGCTTGATTCAAAGTTAGTCACATGCAGGGCTCCTGGGTGGTTCAGTCGGTTTGGTGTTTGACTTCGGCTCAGGTCATGATCCAGTGGTTCTAGTCCTTCTGGAGTTGGAGCCCCACCTCTGGTTCACTGCTTTCCGAGTAGAGCCGCTTCGGATCCTCTGCCCCCTCTCTCTGCCCCTTCCCCACTTGCACATGCACACTCTCTCTCTCTCTGTCTCAAAAATAGATAAGCATGGTTTTTAAAGTATCTAAATGGTGTGCAAATTAATTTTCTGTTTGCATTGAGGAAGTATACTTACTGCTCGCCAGGGGCTAAGGAGTAGGGAAAAAAAGAGGAATAAATAAATAAATAATTGACATAATTAATTAATTATACGGAGTCTAAGCAATAACAAAAGAATTCTAAAATAACTGATTGCTTAAGAAACTTTTCATAGGCTGGAATTCTGCCTTACTAATCATTATTATTTATTGTTGCTATTCCTAACAAATAACTACTGAAGATCTTCTAAGTGTCAGACAGCATTTTAGTCACTAGGGACACATCAGAGTACAATGCGTCCAGATCCATGGCCTCATGGCCTCTTTCCTTCTTGAAGAGGGTGACAAACTGTAACTATAACAATAATTACGATGGAAAAAGAAAATGGAGCAAGATAAGGAGGATTTGGAATGTGAAGTGGTGATTGACATTTAAATAAGAAATCTTTTAAATAAATAATGATAAATCTTATGAAATAAGATATCTTATCTTTTAAATAAGATAAAAAGTAAATTTGATAAGTGCTTTGAAGATACCAAGGAGATCGGGCATGACCAAAGCAATAATGATACATTTGAGGGTAGGGAACTGCAGATTGCTATGATGAAACAATTACGTTTATCAGCATCATCTTAATATTCATATCTTAATACTCATGATTGAAGACGGGATGGTGGAGAAACTGAATACCAGGAGAATACTTTTTTTTATCACCTCTATTGAAATATTTTGAGAGAGAGAGAGAGAGCACGTGTGAGAGGGGCAGAAAGAGGGAGAGAGAGAGAGAGAGAGATAAAGAGAGAGAGGGGACCCCAAGCAGGCTCTGTTGCTGATAGCACAGACTGAAGGCTGGATCTCAAGAACTGTGAGATCACGACCTGAGCTGAAATCAAGAGTCGGAAGCTTAACCAACTGAGCCACCCAGGCGCCCCACTGAAAGAACACTTTTAAAAGACTCCTTAGGTAAAAGGTAAATTCAGGTATATTGTAAGACTAATTGAACTCAAAAAAAGAGTCTGAAGGTTAAATAAGGACACTGTAATTATTCTTACTTAGGATAACATGATTAAGAACCAGGTAGGTAAGGTTTAGAATTCATCTTTTGGAAGAATATTTTTGGGAAGACCCCTCTGGCCATAACTTCCTCTTTGTTTCCTTTGTAGCCCATGATCTAAATTACCAGGATACTGGCTAATATTAAAATGTGAATTGGAGACACTCTATTTTAGTTTCTGGGTAGGACACTTGCAATCTAAAAATACTCAGAAGAAAAAAACACCCTTCCAGGAGTTCTCTAGAAGCTCTCTGGGACGGACATATTGGCACATCAGCAGGAACGTGATAAATGCAGAGATAGGAAAGATTTTAAGCCTAAAATCCCAGTGAGTTATCAGAAGTAACGGTTTTGGCCTTGGAAGATTCTGTATCCTTCACTGAACAGTACTTACTGGAAAGCAGACGAGGGTGAGAATTCAGTACCTGTTTTAGGTTCCAAATTAGCTTGTCAGACTTCAGTAAAACCAGCTTTCTCTGTGCCATTGGATTTCTACTGTGTGGTTTTCCTCCCACATGAAAATTCACAACTACAAAAACCCCAGGGAAAGATATCTGAAACTTTTCAAGGTAATATACAAAAGCCAGTATAGATGGGTCTGACTGAGCCAGGGGGAGGATGACAAAAATGTATGTAATTGTATAGATTTTTGCAAATGGTGGTAAAGTGTATGATTTTATTTAGTCCAAGTGAGGAAAGAAAGCTTTGAGCCATGTTAAGCACAGGAGTGATTTGATCTGATTTGCACAATTAAAAATTTATTCTGGATATTCTAAAAGAGTGGGTAGGAAGGGAGGCAGGCACGAAAGCAGTGAAACAGGGAGGGGTCATTACAGCCAGAGAGGGAAACAATGGCAGGTTTCCTAGGGCAGTGCACGTTGATGTGAGAAGGAGCAGTGTTTCAGCTCTACGTTCGAGATGAAGTTCATAGGACTCGCTGATCGGACGCAGAGTGTGAAGGACAGAGTGAAAATCAGTCAGGCCCCCGGTTTTTGCCAAGCACGCGAGTGGCTGATCATGGTATTTCTCTTTATCACAGACCAGATGCCCCGTGTCTTTTCAATCTTATTGAATGCTCCTAACAGACAGGCAGACCTGGAATTTGTTAGCTTTGTGACCTTGAGAAAGTTACACGATCTCTGAATTTCAGGTTGCTTTTTTTTTTTGTAAAATTCAAATATCAAAATATTATTTACAGAGTTTCTGCAACTTAAAGGTGTGTGTGTGTGTGTGTGTGTGGTGCATCATATGAAAAATCTACTACTTTGCCCTGGAGTATCTTCCCGAATCCCAGGAAAACTGAGTGGGATGCTGCCACATGCCCTAGAATGTTTTCTGTACAAAATGGGAAAACAGCAGCTCCCTCAGCAGGGGCAGGAAGCATCCGGGGATGCGGTTCAATTCCAGGTAAAGGTCGATAAACCTATGCAGGATGGTTGAAGTGAAGAAACAAAACAAAAAAACCCAAGACAAAACTAAATAAAAACAGTCTGTTGAGACTGCTGGGTAATTAGGAAAATATTTTAGTAAGGGGAGAGAAGGAAATAAAAATACATTCACCTCAAATGATCCAAATCTGCAAATGGATAAGCAATTTTTTTAAAGTTAAGCCTGTATAAAATGTTCAGCCAGTATAGATCAGTAGGAAGTGAAAAATGCTCGATACTTAGCCCATCTTAATTTTGAGAACTTCTGTTTTCACTCTTCTGGTGATTTGCTAATATGCATATTCACTCCATTTCTTCATGTTTTCCATTTTAAACCTACTTGTTTTCTCCCTGCTGTAAGATGACGAATTTTGATCACTTCCCCTGGTCTTGTTTTTCTCCCCTCAGCCACCTTGACTTTTAGAGAGTGTAATCGATTCCCTGTTTACAAAGGATAAGTAATTGAGCATCACTCATCATTGCTCATTTCTCCGCTTCCTTCTGCTGCTTAAACTCTTGGAGCTACACCGTTACGTCCACCACATAACAGTTTGCAGTATTTATTTCCACACTATAATTCTACTTTAACTTTTGGTGTTTGTCTCTATTTCAATCTTAAGAGCTGAAAATCAGTAAGTGGTATTTACGTTGTTAGAAATATGTGAATATCCCTCATGGCAATCGACGAGGCTCACAGGAAACCAGGGAGCCTTTCGTGGCAACGTTGTCTGGTAAAATATTTCCAAATGTTAAGGTCACATGGCTTCTTCCTCTTCTCCATCACTTGCTCACCATCATGCCACCTTTGGGTTTCTCCAAATTTGAGCCATTGCCCTCTTATAATAATAGCATTTTTATATAGAGTTTCTAATTGCATTTGTTTTTGTTGAGAGATGAATTATAGGAGTACTTCGCTAAGACCATCACTTCCTATTAATTGTTATTATTTGTTGAGGGAGAGATGAGCACAGAACCTGAGATTGATCTTCACTATTTCCATCATCTCGAGTCCACTGTCTCTGGGATCTAATATCTTCCAAAACCCCGCCCTTTTTAAAAAAAAATTTTGTACCCAGCCAAGGAGATATTTCTCCACTCAGGATAGGGTTGAGCCCTGGGACTCACATCCCATTTAGTGGTAAGACAGTAGTTGTTAGTGTGGATTGAAATGCTGCCATGCAGAAGATATAATAACATATTCTCAGATATCTGGTTCTAGAATACTCTGAGACCCATTCTAGCTGCCATGATAGCCTCAAAGTGATCACTGGCATATATCTTAATCTTGGACTTGCATCCAATTAAATGTTGTCACTAGGGGACACAAAATTTGAACCTTCTTTTTCTATAGTTCCTGAAGTTTCGGGCCTAATCATGATTCTGTAAAACAGTTATAATAGTTATCAGTTTTGTATTAAATGAACTTAATGACGTACCTTCTTGACATCTCTCCATCTAACCTTAGCAAATCTTACGAGGCAAATGCCTGTTATCTTCACTTAGCAGATGAAGGAAACAAAGCACACAGATTTTCTCAACATCTCAAGGCACAGCCACAACATAAACCTAAAGTCTGGATCTATGTTTGATATACTTTCTACCTTATCATAGGGCTCTCTTTTCTTGGTAATGTGCTTTAGAAATTGAAGGCGTGGGATGTAATGTTCCCTGTCATGGGTGGATGGTCAAGCAAATGGTGAACCAAAATGTTACCAAGCAATGTTTCAATGTGAGATTTGGGGAGAAATTGTTATAAACAAATTGATGCCGGGGTCTGTGCTGTAGACCAAGATTTGATACGATGTTTATGTGCTCCCAATTCTGAAATTTTTGACATAGCATTCTCAAAATTGTGTTCCAAGGAGTATTTTTCCCTCGGGATAGAGAAATGTATGACTCCAAACAGGGTCTGTGTTTGAATGAATTTAGGGAACACGAGGTCAAAATAAGTTAAGTAGGTTTTTCACTACCAAACCTCCTGAAGCTACAAATGTATGCTAATATACGCTATGAATTTTCAAGTGTGAATGTGTGTGTGTGGGGGGGGGTATGAATAGAACAAAGTTCTTCCTTAATTATGTCACCATGGGACACTTTGGCCTCAGAACAGCATACTAGGCTAGTGGGGAACCCTCTTTGGGAACACTGCATCATATCCCACACCAAAAGATGACGTCCTAATGCAAGGATTAAATATCTCACGAGATATTCAAGATTACAAAAGAGAACATTCTCTATTCTCAGCCATAAAAATACAAGAAGGGAAGATATCCCCCAGGCCAATGGAGCTTCCAATAGTATACTTGCCTTTAGTAGTAGGTATAGAAAAAAATTTTCCGTTACAACATCACCCTCTTTAGACATGGACCATATTGAGGTTGTACAAAATCTTTTATATGTATTTGTAGACCAATAATTTTATTTTCTAAAATTTTTTTTTACATTTATTTATTTTTGAGAGACAGAGAGAGACAGAGCACAAGTGGGGAAGGGGCAGAGAGAGAGAAGGAGACACAGAATGCGAAGTAGGCTCCAGGCTCTGAGCTGTCAGGACAGACCCCGACGTGGGGCTCGGACTCACAAACCTCGAGATCATGACCTGAGCCGAAGATGGACGTTTAACCGACTGAGCCATCCAGGCACCCCAGACAATAATTTTATTTTCTATTGGCATAATCACCTAGCAAGAACTTTCCAGTGTGTAGAGCCCAGGAAATGTTCATAAGGATGCAGAATTGTCTGAATTTAGTAAACAGGTTGGATCTTGAACATGGAAATTAACACAGTGGACTTGAGAGGCTTGGATGAGGGAAGCATTTGTCTTTCAGGTAGGGTGGTAATTGATCAAATAATCTGCTCTACGGGCCAGGGCACCGTGGGAAATTAGCATCTGCTAACAGATGATCTTCACCTGGAATGTGAACAGCTTAGTGAAGTATTTATTTGCAAGATTTTTAAGATATTAATTGAGGGTCTTTCTCAGATACTTAGCTGAAGGAGGTAAATGTATGTATGTCTTTTCTATCAAAAAAAATCCTTACAAAGAAATGCCATGTTTGTTCAGCAAGCAGAGCACATTCATTTTCTGTTTCAGTCTTAATGAGCACCCCTGATCTTCAAGGATTTCAGTGTTAAGAAGAAAGCATTGGATATATTCTATTAAAAAACAACGTAACTTTCAAAGCAAAGGCTTCTGATAGGGTAGATGGTTTGTCTACCATGGAGATGTTAAAAGAAAGCAAATGAGAGAATTTCCAAGAAAAATATAGAGTTAAAAAATTCCTCCCTATACAGAGAAAGACAGATACCATATGTTTTCACCCTTATGTGGATCCTGAGAAACTTAACAGAAGACCATGGGGGAGGGGAAGAGGAAAAAAAATAAAGAGGTTAGAGAGGGAGAGAGCCAAAGCATAAGACACTCTTAAAAACTGAGAACAAACTGAGGGTAGATGGGGGGTCGGGGGGAGGGGAGGGTGGGTGATGGGTATTGAGGAGGGCGCCTTTTGGGATGAGCACTGGGTGTTGTATGGAAACCAATTTGACAATAAATTTCACATTAAAAAAAAATTCCTCCCTACATACAAGATTGAAGTGGACGAGTAAAAGTTCAAACACAGCAGTTTAAGTCAAAGAAGGATATTATTTCCCCAGTTCCAAAATATGTATGAAAATAGAATGAAACTGAGAGTATGAAAAAGTATAGTATAAAATGTACCAATGGCAGGAAAACAGCACAGTATAAAAGAGTATGAATTACTATGAAAATAGCATATTGTCAGGCATTTTGCAAATAAAAGTGAAATAATAAAAATATGCACAGAAAATATTAGGCTACCGAGAATATTATTTCATTTCTACTAAAACAGTATTTTTCATTACTATATTTGAAGACTAGAGATACTCGTTTACAGTTACGGTAGGCTTTCTGAATATACGACTAATATGCACCCGTGAAACAAAAACGACAGAAAATAGGACATTACATAAGAGAAAACAAAATTAATTATCTCTATGATGACTACACACAACATACAAATCCATGCTTCACAGGTGTGTGTATGTTATAGCATATTTAGCTATACAATATTGCATATTTATATTCTATTATATACTTGTTTTTAAGTTTGTTATATGATAAGTATATATATTATAATATATATTATATTATATATATTATATTATATTATATTATATTATATTATATTCTTGTTATTAAGTTTATAGTACAACAAAAACTTGCCAGGGAAAGTAGTAGAAATGATTTTTGATGTTTTAAATTTTACTTTAAGCATTTTATCAGCCAGTAATATTTTCCTTACATTTCCTCTGAATAACTACTTCGTAGGCATTCATATGACATATGCAGTATGCATTCTATAATTCTCAGTTTGTTATGCATTTAAAATAGTTTTGAGCTTTCACTACTATATTTGATTATGACTTTTAAACTCTTCTGTACAAAATGTTGTGTACATCTACGATCATTTCGTTTTTTTATGTAACTCGTGCTTTCTCTTATTAAACACTAGTACATATATGTGGTAAAATTTTATGTACAGATGAACATGAAAAAGAAGGAGAAATGGTTATAATTCCTGAGCTCAAGTTTGACCTTACATATTGTCAATGTGCTTCAATACTTTTACATATTACAAAAATATGCAAACTACTTCAAGTTTGCTTTTGGAGAGTGTTTCTATATCATTTCATCTTCTGTATCATTCTCTCAACTTATTAGAAGGGATTCACATAATGACTATTCTTGTAAGCTTATTTGTGGCATAGGCCACTATGAATAAGCTATGTAATCTCTTTTGGTCTCACTTCATTCATCTGTAGAAAGGATACAATAGATCTTGATTATACTCTTTTCATCATGTTCATAAGAAAATTTATGTAGGTAACATTTATATTTATATGTTATATCAATCTATAATATAAGCATATGTATAGACGAATACTATATATATACACATACACACATGTATTCATATATATATATGTGTATATATATATATGTATATATATATGAATGGGTGTAAAACACACACATTTACCAACATATATACTCTTAGCTTCTGAAAGGATATGCAAGAAACCATTAAGTGTTTGCCTTTAGGCATGGAATTTTTGCTGCTTAAATATTGTATGTAATTGTATCATTTTCATGTTTTTAATGTCAGTGGGACTTCTGAATTCTTAGAATCATGAGCCAAGTTAGTTTTCAAAACTTGCGTCTTTGTACTATTGGAATTGCAAATATTAATAAATATGTGGTTAAAAATATAAAAAGAAAACTATGGTCTAATCGTACAATTGTATTGTAAGACGACATCTCACCTACCATGCTTAGAGTCTCCTATTGTTTAGGATATTGACAAATCAGAGCACCTTCAAAGGAAGATTACCAAATTCTCTAGGGGTATAGAAATATCTCTTGCATGTAGAGAATGGCTAAAGAAGCAAGACTTAAGGAAACGTTGGGGAGGAGGAAGGAGTATTGATGGCCTTTATCAAATCCTAGAGGGCTATCCATTGGAAGATGGACTAAGGTGGCTATGTCTAGCTCAAAGGATTCATCTATATAATAACAGAGCCTACTCAAAGATTATATAGGGAGTCATTTTGGCATTAATCCATTCACTAATTCAGTCATGCAACACATACTTCTATGCCTGTCAGGAATACTCTACTAAAGTACAAGGGTATTTTTGAGAATAAGGCTGAAAATGTTCTGCTTTCAAAGTGCATCTTCAATGCCAGATAGAATATACATATACCTTGCCAGTCACAAAGTAGTAATGCCTCCCTGTCCCAGGATAAAAGAAGAGATGAAAACTCCATAAGCTTTTTATTATTATTATTATTATTATTATTACATTTTGTTTTCTTTTTGAGAGAACTGTAGAGTCACATGTAGTTGTTAAGAAATAAAACCGAGAAATCCCATGCACTTTTTACCCTGTTTCCACAAGAGCAGCATCTTGTAAATCTATAGTACGATTCACAACCAACGTAACACGGATATTCAAAATCCCGAACAATCCCACCATAAGGGTCCCTCCCATTGACTTTGTATAAACACACCCACCTCCCACCTCCTTCCTCCTTCAACCCTCACTAATCTGCCCTCTAGTTTTGCAGTTCTGTATTTTCAAAAATGGTATATAAGTGAAGTCATACAGGATGTAACCTTTTCTTCATCTGAGAATGCCTTGATGTCCTCCTCGTTTCTCTTTCCCTTTTTAATTTTTCTTTTTCTTTATTGAGAACAGTTGACACACACCACATCACGTTAGGTTCACGTGTGCACCACGGTGATTAGACAAGCCTATATGTTATGCTGTGCTCACCACAAGTGTAGCCGTCACCTGTCACATTGTTATGACAATATCATCGACTGTATTCTCTCCTCTGTATCTTTGTTTCCTTGCCTAACTTTTTCCGTAACTAGAAGCCTGCACCCCCCTCCCCTTCACCCATTTTCGCCCATCCCCTAACCCCTCTGGCAACCACCAGTTTGTTCTCTGTATTTATAGACCTGATTCTGCTTTTCATTTTGTTTATTCATTTGTGTTCTGTTGCTGTTGTTTTGTTTTTGAGATCCCACATTTAAGTGAAATCATATGGTATAGC
The DNA here is from genome assembly GCF_007474595.2 of Lynx canadensis. NCBI lineage: Eukaryota > Metazoa > Chordata > Mammalia > Carnivora > Felidae > Lynx > Lynx canadensis. Next base: position 3,494,284 of record NC_044311.2, on the reverse strand, counting down.
GCACTTCAGCCCATATAGAATTCTAGATTTTTCAGCACTCGAAAAATGTCATGTCACCTCCTTATAACCGACCTTGCTTCTGATGAGAAACCTGTTGTCAGTCGAATTGGTTTCGCCCTGTAGGTGAGGTGACATCCTCTTCTCAGGTAGATGAAAGGTCATCATCCTGGCATTGCCCCCGTGGAAGAAGTCCAGTTTCCCCTCTCGGCCTTTACTGCTGCCTTCCATTGACAGGGGGAGGGCTCCTTGTTGGCGGGGCAAGGATGAAGGTTTTGGTTTTTTGTCACCCTGGCTGGAAAAGACAAGGATGCCTTTTTACTTCTCCTCACGTGGCCTTACGGAGAGCACAGGTGGGTAGATTCATTGCTGTTGTGTGCTGGTGAACGTTTCTGCTTGGCCTCTTCTGACCTTCCTCCATGTTTCCCCATTACTGCCCGTTGGGGATGCAAGTCTAGGGTTCCCAAGTGGTCTCCACCAAGACTGCAGGACTGGGGCCTCGCTATCACCCAGGAGATCTGAAGGTTCTCACGCCCTACCTGGTCTACTTGGCTCCTGGTCAGAGCCTGGTGACGGGAATGGTGTTAGTCTAGGTTCCCCATTCAGTCTTTGCTGGCAGAAGTGGGCATCTGTCTACAGTGTGCCCTCAGTTGTTTGGTTAGAATAGAGCCATTGTTGTCTGTGTTTTATTCCTTTCCAGATGCCCCTTGCCTCACTCCATGGCTGGCGATAGCAGGCGACTTTGGGGCCAGTGTGGCACATGCACCCTGGTAACATCCAGAAAGATGCTGGCTTCTCCTACCTTCAGGCCCAGACACGTGGGAAAAATGAAAACCAAAGAAAGTCACCCTTGTGCGTTCCTCTGTCCCCAAATCCCTGGCTGATCTGCCTTTCAGTGTCCTCTGAAACAGAGTTGTCTTGTGTTTGTTTTACATATAGTGTCCAGAGTTTTTATTTGTATAAAGTGGGAGAAATAGGGAAAAGTACTTCTCCATCATCCTGGAAGTTGAAATTAGCCGGCCTTTAATTCACTCAATTCTTTCTGCACAGAGCCTCTTAACCAGATGACTAATTTCTTACCTTAGCTTATATAGAAATGTGCATACTCAGTCCAAAATGGGGGATAGACTCTGATTTCACGTAGTGGAAATAGTATTTCTAAATTAAAAACATGAACAATTGGGAATGATTCTGAGCAACAAAATAATTATCAAATAAAATGAAGAGAGAGAAGAAACTTAGGAGTAAAGATGTCCTTCCTACAATTTTGGCTAGGCCATCCACCGACTTCCTGGGCTAGTCATAGATTCTGCCTGGATCCCAGTTTTCTTGTGAATAGATGACCTGTTGGTATATTGGTAGATGTGATTCTAAAAGCATGTCATAGGAGAAAGGACTGAAGCGTCAAAGAAGCAAGATGCATAATATTATTCACTTATTTCTTATAAACGTATATATTTTCACAATATTTATTACATCTGTGTATGACGTACTTCATTACCCCAGTAGTCCGTTAAAACGGAATAGGTGGTACTTGTTGGCAAAGTTTTGCTAACATTCAAAAAATCTGCAGTAATTTTCAAAATCCCCATTTTCTCTGTCCAAAAACATTTTATGACTAAGCGTGACATTCTTATGTGTTTTTTATTTAATAGCTCCTACCAGTGTTATTTGCAATAAAGCCGACACAACCGGAAGTGAAGCAAATATAAGGTCTGTTATAATGAGTTTACTTTATCACCGGTTTCTCCTAATGGGATTATAGTCTATAAATGATGGTGTTACCATAGCAACATGATTTAAAAGCCACACTGGGCTGAAAAGGCAATAACAACACCTGTGTACCATCATTTTCTTGGGTAGTTTATATCATTTTTGGCCCAGCAAAATAAGAGGACATCAAAACAACAACCTATTGTTTCGATCATGATTTCCTGTAACATTCATTTCAGATTCGGCCATTTCTGCATTTGAACCGGTAAATTCCACGCAGAGGAGGGAAGGACAATGATTTTGGTCACTTCGCAGGGTTAACCCTGAGTAACGTCAAAAGCCAAACTTAATTAATGGAAAGATTAAATTTCCAAATGGAAAATGACAATACATGTTTTCTTAAATACACTTCAGAGTCCCTTTGCCTTATGAAAAATTGACTTAGTTCTGCACCTATTTCCGCTTAACATTCATATGAGCATGATGCAGTGGGGGATAAATTGTTTTGCTCTGATGAAATCAGAACAGTTTCTGTTAGATGTGCACTGGGTATTGGTTCAGAAAACAAGTTCCGCCTTCACCGTTAGGCCTCTGATGACAGAAAAAAAAAATTGGAAATCTTACCCTGGTATCTTTCACCTACGAGACGGGGTCAAGGAGCAAGTGTAGAGGCGGAGGGGAAAAGGATGTCAGCAAAAGCAATGTCCTCTCTAGCTCAGTCAGAGAATTTGAACCCGCTCGTTGTGTAAGTGCGGATGCTCTAGGGTTGCTGGGGCTCCTGACAGCGTCCGATTCTCAGGGGCCTAAGTGTGAGGATGTATTTCCTCTTTGGTTCCCTTCTGGGTCTTTGCTACTCGCCCGAGAGAGGAGTAGGGGTGGGCCCATTCACTCTCCAGGACCAGGCTGACCACTCTTTCTGGCCAAATAGCTCTGCTGTTTGGAATGGAGGAAGTGATAAAAGCCCAAGAGAGAAAGAGAGAGAGAGAATGAAGAGGTGCACGCGGCTTTTAAATCTCTCTTCCCAGCAGTAACACCTGTTACTAATATTTCATTAGCCAGTGCAGGTGCCCGGATGAGTGATGCATCTCTGACATCCTTCCAGGAGTGAGACCTTTGTGGTTTCTTGCCCGGTTGTCCTTCTTCTTGGGATATTGGGAAGTCAGCCAGGAGTTTCTAAAACACGTATTTCCACCTCAGCTTGTCTCTTTTTCTTTATGTCACGGTTCAGTACACCCTCTGACCTGTGTACCCTGTTGGTCTCTGTCTCATGCCGACTAATCCCAGTTCACAATGATTTCTTAAGGTTTCTTCAGCCACGGCTATTGTGTTCATTGCAAGGGGAAGACAAACCTTAGGTAGAATTACTCAGAGAAAGAAAAAACATCTTCGCAAGGATATTTCTGTGACACGTAATACTTCTGATCACATTTACTGCTACTCGGATCTCTGCAAAGGTGGTTACGTTTGCCTAATTGTGTGAGCATCCTCATTTGGTCACTCGTGGGTTCCTAAAGCCTTACTTGACCTTGTGGAACGACCCCCTTCACCCTGCAGGAAGGAAACTTTCAGAGCCATCGCGCCTTCGGAATTGTCTATTGCTACAACGGCAATTCTCTCATTGCTGAAGTAGCTGGAGCTAAATCATCGACTTGTAATTTTTTGAAAGGAAAGTTTGACCCATTAAATTTTTTTAATGCTTATTTGTAGAGGTAACCTTTTTCGGAATTTTTTTTTAATGTTCATCTATTTTGGAGAGAGAGAGAGCGAGCGAGCAGGGAAGGGGGAGAGAGAGAGGGAGACACAGAATCTGAAGCAGGCTCCAGGCTCTGAGCTGTCAGCACAGAGGCTGATGGGGGCTCGAACCCAGGAACTGTGAGATCATGACCTGAGCCAAAGTCTGACGCTTAACCAAATGAGCCACCCAGGCGCCCCTATCTAGGTAACCTTTTTATCCATGCATCCTATCCCATTAGATGTTACACTCCTGAGGGCAAGGACTTGTTTTTAAACAAGTTTCAGGAGCAGTTGTGATTTAGGTCTAAGTAAATGATTCTAGGGCAAGTTTGTGGTCTAAAATGAATTTTACAAGATTTTATAATTCTAAAAATCTGCTTAATCTACTCTCTTGTGGAGCTATTTCATGCACGTGTGTGTGTGCGTGTGCTTTGTGTTATGGTATATGGCGTAACTAAATATGCAGATACCTAGAAAATTATTTATGGTACTTTGCTTTCACTCCTAGGTTTGTTCCAGAACAACAGAATTGTGCCAATTCTTTTAAAACCTAGAGTTTTTAAACTATCAGTAAAATGTAACAAATTAAATTTTATTCAATATTTCATAAATGGGTGTGTATGAATGCAAAATGAAATCTCTGAAAAAAATACTACATACAATTAATATGAGAGAATGAGTTTTAAAAGACTACAATAATTGGGGAGTTTTCAATGGTTTTCCATATAATGGTTGTTTTAATATATATATATTTATATTTATTTATATGTTATTTATTATTATATAAATATATCATATTAAAATAATTATTATAATTATATATTACTATATATAATATATTATATATAATATATGTATTATTATAATTATTATATTATAGTGTGTATATATATATATATATATTAAGAATTTCTTGTTGGATACTGCGTTGAGGTTTTCAAAAAATTTCCTAAAAATTGATGCTGAAATTTTCAGTCTTAAAGTCTTTAGAGAATTTAGTTGAGAGATGAGACTCAGCAAGGAGCAATGTGGGATTTCGTAATACGTGACATTCCAAGATCATTAAGTTTTCATTGGAGAATTAAACATTAACCAATAAACCTGAAGGTAAACTGTGAGGAATGGAAGAAGCCAATGTTGCTCTTCTATTTTAATAGAATTCTCTAGCAAGACATTAGGATTTGAAATACTTTAATTTAGATGGTCTCGTTAGTCACTGGAGATATCAAATACCAAATGCTAATTAGATCATAAGTTATAATAACTAGCTAGATGGAAATGCCAAAATATTAAAGGTTATTTAGTCGTCTAGAAATGAGAATTTTCCCCCAGAAGACACACGATATATACTAATTTTCCCCCAAGAAGAAGAACTGAATTTAGAATGGTTTAATTTACAACAAGACTAGTTACCTTATATTGACAGGTAATAGAAAACTGCTATATACCATCATAAATATCCAACATGGTAAACGATTATGGCAATAATTGATATTTACTTCAAAGGAAGTTACTATTATTAACATATTTATTTATATATCCCTTTAAATATAAAAAATTATCCAAATTAATATATATGCATATATAGGACAATAATTGAGAGAATGAGGAATATTTTTAAAATACTTTTATTAATTTAAAATAACTCTTGTAATGTCAACTGACTAGAGACACATTTTATAGAGACCAGGGTTCCTTGATGCCTCTAATCAATATTACCTAGAAGTCATTTTAATAATAAGCAGAACTTATAAAAACATGTGCATTTATATGCTTTAGAAGCCTATTTTGCCTTCTGAAGTATATACACCTATTATAATATATTTACCTAGTAAATACTTTTGCTAGTGAGTTGGTAGACTTCCTATTTAATATAGTCATCAAAACCTTGCATGTGACTATTTTCTTTGCTAAATCCCAACTGAAATGTGTGTGTGTGTGTGTGTGTGTGTGCGTGTGTGTGTGTGCACGTGTGCATTCATGCTGGAAAAAAAGTGGATGAGGGCATTATTTGAAGTAGCACGGCTTATTAGGTGTGAAACGTAGCACAAGAAAAATATACTTAATTTCTCTAAGCCTCGATCCCTCATCTGTAAAATAAGGATCATCATATTATTTTGTCAAATCATTGTTATAAGAATTAATGTGGTAATGCATGCTAAGAACAGAGTCTCAAATAAAGTCATGATTCACCGCTAGTTATTATTTGTATTTTATCATCATCATTATTCATAGTCTAATACTTCGGTGACTTTCTGCATATTCTAACAGAGGAAAGCAGATTTTTAAAAGGGTCTATAGACTTCATGCCAACCAAGCAAACACCAAAGAAAAAACAGAAACAAAGCAGAAAGAGTGCATGGACATCACGTAAGAGGAAACACAGCAGAATCACATTGATTCTCTAGTTCCTCACCTGTAAGGTCAAAACCCTAAAGTGGGGAGTGCCTTATTCCGGTCTAAGTTTGGGGACAGGGAAAATCTCAATCATATCTGTTTTGTAAGATATGAAATTGGTGCACTCAGAACAGCATGTCTATGAATCCTCTCTCAACTGACAATCAAGCTGGAGGAAGAAATCAGTAGTACGCCCACCTAGAAAACTGTTACTCCCCTTCCTGGGAATTGCCAACTCAAATTAACATATATAAACCATTCAGCCCTGTTGAGAAGTTCCTATATTCCACCAGAAGGAGAAAACAGGTGAAAAACAATTGTAAAGGTCACTAATTCAAAACAACCCTACATCCCAAAAGAGCGTCTGGCATTACAAGCTATTGCAGTCAATAAAGACGTTGAGAGAGAAGTTCGATACAACCACTGAACTTCAGGAAGCACAAGGAAGAACTAGAAATGAGACCTGTTTTTAACTTGGGAAGGTTGTTAGAGTGAGCAGGGACATGGCTGCAATGGGTTGATGGTGAGAGAAGTTGTTGATAATTATTAAAAAAATAATAATAATAGCAGAGCCTCGGTTAACCTCCGAAAACTACAGCCAATGTGAAAAGGTCAATGTTACAAACAACAGTGAAAATGAGTATTTGCAGGTTTTGATGTCTGTGTATTTCCTTTCTTCCTTTTGTTATTGTTCGTTTTATTCTGTTTTTCTTCAGCTTCTGTTTTGCCCTTTCCTTTTGCAATGTACCCAACAGGTATCTGGTGAATTCCACATGTTAAATTTCTTCTGCTTGAAATGCATGAAGTTGTTTCTGTGTTAATCATGACCCTGATTGATACCCTCCTTGGTACCAGGAAGCAGACTTTCAAAGAGGGGATTCCTGATTAGTTAACGAAATGACTGAGAATAAATCCAAGCATAACCCAGTCAGTTGTCATTAGAAAATGGAATACTAGGGTAATTCACAATACGCAATAACATAACAATTAAATTTTCACCTGCATACATTTGACATAAAGTGCCCATTGAGAAAAAAACTGGGATACCAATTACTTGTTACCCTCAATTTTTATAATATTTTGACTATAAGCTTTTTGTGATGATCGTTTGCATCTGGTTAACCAAAAAGTTTATAAAAATCCCATAACAAGAACGAGCTCAAAGTATGGTCAGAAAATTACAGAGCTTCTACGGAATCCTCTAAAATAATACCATATTTGTAGTTCACATAGTGCAGACATAGCTAAAAATCCGACCACAAGTTTTATAGTGCATGTTTAAATTTTAAGTACCTATGGAATTCACAGGCTCACAAGTCTTATGTGTGAAAATTGTGGTGCTGATCAGGAAGATTTGCAAAGGAAAAAATTTGAAGCTCCAAATCCCCCTTGAGCCTCCCTCACCATGTCTGAATTAAATAGCTTGCTCTTGTCCTGTGATAACCTTATTTGAAGCAAATAATTTGGAAAGACATGTCTATTTTCCTCATAGTGACCCCTCCGACCCCCATCACTGTCTTCTGATTCTAATCTGAGGCAAATTCCAGCAAACTCAGGAGGGAAATATACAAAGTCTATACTAGGAAGAGCTCGAATAGCAAAAGAATTACAAAATCGTGTTCATTTATATTTGTAGAAATTTGGGGTATATGTTTGAAAATATATTCTAAGACACTGTGTCCAAGAAGTTATAATGTTGGATTGGGATTGAATGGGTTTACATACTAGGGATTGCTAAATTAAATGTTAGTGATATAGTTGGAAGTGTCTCTACCAGTTTGCTTAGTTGACTAGGACACGATTTCCTGTATTAAAAAAAAGATGGGGGCACCTGGGTGGCTCAATTGGTTGAGCGCCCGACTCTTGATTTCAGCTCAGGTCATGATCTCATGGTTGGTGAGATCGAGCCCAACGTCAGGCTCTGTGCTGACGGTGCAGAGCTTGCTTGGGATTCCCTCTCTCTCTCTCTCTCTCTCTGTCTCTCTCTGTCTCTAGCCCTCCCTAACTCACACAAGCATGTGCATGTGTGCACACACTCCCTCTCTCTCAAAATAAATAAATAAACTTAACTTAAAAGAACAAAAAAGACGGATGAGATCCCACCACTTTTGTGATGGGGGAAAGAGTTGGCGGAGAGAGAGAGAAAGAAAGGAATATTAAGTTTCAGGATAATAAGAATTTTAGGTTGGATCTGTCTTATGAGACCTACATACCCGTCTGTCCATGTCCCATAGGAGGATTCAGAGGATCCTCCCATAACAAAAGTAACAAAGAATGCATTAAGAAAGTGAAAAACAGCATCTTTGGAAACCATTGTGATGGCTGTCTTCTGTAGACTGGTGATGATGTTAAGAGATGCTGTCATTGAAGTCAGCTATCTCATTTTGATGCATCGGTGGGATCCAGGAGTGGCAGAGGCCCCAAGTAGCTTTTAACTTCTAGATACAACACAGGACGAATGATGTCATAGGTAGCAAGGACAGGTACAGTTTGCTCGACCTAAAGGGATTATTAGCATTGGCAAACTGATTAAAGTGTCCCAAGAACTAAGAACTGAACATAAGAACGAGGAAATATATAGTGCTCTTTCAAAACCCTTCCTCACAAACACTTTTTGATCTAAAATAGAGTTAAAGTTGTGGTAAACTTGTAACAGTTAAAAGGATGGCTTTACATTCAAGTTTCTGTTCGTTTTGTATCACAAGCTGGTGTGATATCTACAGCTCTTATCACATACGTAGGAATATGGCTGTGACACACACTAGCCTCCGCATCTTCAGTGGATCCCTGGCACCTCATTGTTAAAACATGAATGCAACCTTTCTATTGGAATGGACAATCATGATAACCATCAAAAAGTTCAGAGAGCTTTTGGGAAATGACTGGATGTTCTTATCTACACACAAGAGACTCAATTATATTTCATATCAAACAGCTGAACCTAACACTAGAGGTCCATCGCAGCAGAACAAAGGCACTGAGATGTGGGCTGAAGTCAACCCTCTGTCACTCGTTTTCAGGGTCACTGAGCCTTTCTGAGGCATGATCTGAGTCAAATTCAGAGATTATAGGGATAGTTGTTTAAACTCAGCATCAACAGATCCAGATGCATTTGTTTCAAGTGGATATTTTCAAATGCCAAGTGTGGGTGCACAGATTTCCTCTTAGATTCTCAGGGAATACTTGTGCCCCATTTCTTCTGATTCTTCTCTCTGGTTTCTCAACTCTTATGGAGACGTAAGATTTTTGTTTGTTTGTTTTCACTTTTGGAGCTCAGTTAGCAAATACTGTAAAATGATCCGTTTGTGGACATGTTTTAATAAAGCACTGGGCGCCCGTGCCTAAAACAAAACAAAATTTGATAAACGGTGCACCAAACCACATACCATGTGTGTAAGTACATGGAATACACATTCCACAAGGCATGTAAGCGTCCCCCAGCCTCAAAGTCCAGAACATCTCTTTCTCACTGCATCAATTCCTAATTCTAGAAAGGAAATACAAAAAAAAAACACACACACACACACACACAAAACACACACACACACAAAACACACACACACACAAAAAGAAAGGAAATACAAAATAATAATAAAATAAACCATCAGAACAACTAAAAACACCAGATACCAAGTCATCAATACACAATTTTTCAGGGTAGTAAAAAGCAGTTATTTTCCTTTCCCCCTCTATATATTTGAAAATACTATATTGTGTGTTAGTGTGTGTGTGTGTGTGTGTGTATGGATAGATATACATATGTATATACATGTATGTGCACATATATGCAAACTGATGTATGTGTGCATGTTTATACAGAGTATACAATTTATATTATAAATATAAAAAATTATTAAGATAAAACCTCCCGGGTAGCTTAAGTCTATATATGCTTTATATGAGGATACAATAGATATGTTTATAAATATGTACTGACATATCTAGAAGCAAATAGCTCTTGAGTGTACATATGGTTAAGTAGCTAAAGCAAGATAGAATTATTTATTATGACAATTGCATTTATTGTCTATATGGTTGATGTTATAAGTAAATATCTATCTCTATCTATGTGGATGTGTATCCATCTTAGAAATGTATTTATTGAGCCCATAATATTCACCAGGTGACAGACTATACTGCAAGTTATCTTTGAAAGATAAGGATGAATACAGCATCCATCATTCTTGTGCTCAAAGAGCTCAGATTCCATGGAAGGTGAGGGGTTGGGGAAGGTCAAACAGAGAAAAAAATCACCTCACAGGGCAATGTGAGCCCTAGAAGTTGGAATAATAGAGTGCTTTCAGCACAATGGAAGATCACATATCCAATCTTCAAGGGATCAAAAGTAGAGTTCTATAATGTGTGATACTACAGTCAAGTCCTGGTGGAATGTATGTGCGATGTGTCTAGTCTTGAAAAGAAGTTTCTGTGTGTCTGGGTCTATGTGTGAATGCACAGACACAAGGACTTCAGCTAGATGGAAAGCTTTATCTCCATCATTTAACCCGTCCATTATGCCATCATGCGGGGCAGCTAAGCATGTGCTTGTACAAATGGGCTTGGTAATATAAACAACTTAATTGAAATGGCTGGTCCCAAGAAACTCATTGAGGAAGGATGATGCTTCCTGGTGGAGTTCAAGATAGCATAAAATGTATCAATGTTAAATCCTTGACATATGCAACTCTGTTCCCCTTGGTTTATGGCTCTTTTAGGAGATGCAATACCCATTTGCTTTTATCATTCCTCTGAAACTGCATTAGAGAAATTACAGGGTATTATCAAGATAAGAAAATAATTGCGTTTTAATTTGACATGAGAGTTTCTTTGGAGAATAAAGCGGAAATTGGATCAAGAAAACAGACCGAGAACACGTCTACCTACCTCCCACACAATATCATGAGAAATGACGGAAAGTGTACTTCATGAGAATTTAAATCCGCTATAAAGCTGGACAACAAAGAAGAAATTGCGATAGTGGGCCGGCCATTTTGAGGAATCTCTAAAAGATTGAAAGTATGATGAATTACACCTTTGGAGAAATAGGACCTAAGCAGGACTGAGCTGAAACCAGGTGCAGGAGACTGCTGTGCAGAGAAGCATGGATGGTTCCAGGCAATCTTCAGGCTCAGAGTGGGAGTGAATTCATGGAGCAAAGGAGGGAACCTGGGTATCCCTCTGGTGGTTTCCCATGAGACAGCCGTCAGGAAAGATGGGCTTTCTGGACACTGCCATCTTCCCACTTGCGGATATAGGGACCTTCACCTGCAGGATATAGGGACCCATGTGCTCTAACTAAAGCTGGGAGTATTTGTCTTCAAATTGGAGAGGCAGGGAGAGTGTCCCATTGAGTCTCCTATGACCACTAACCCCTGCGTTATGGCTAAAATCTCGAAGAACA